>NW_008357686.1:2142479-2143811 GCF_000622305.1 Nannospalax galili
AGAGGTCTCAAAGGAAGAAATAAACATGGGTAGAAACATCTCAAAAAGTGTTAGTAATTAGGGAAATGCAAATTACACCCACCCTAAGGTATCACCTTACCCCAACCAGACTGGCTAGGATCAAGAAAACAAATGATACCAAATGCTGGGGAGGATGTGGAGAAAGGGGAACACTCATTCACTGCTGGCGGGATTGCAAATTCGTGCAACCTCTATGGAAAACAGTTTGGAGGACTCTTAAAAAACCAAAACTGAACCGACCATATGACCCAGTTATACCGCTCCTTGGCATATACCCAAAGGACTCATCCTAGTGTAGAGATACTAGTACAACCATGTTTGTTGCTGCTCTTTTCACAATAGCTAAGAGACGGAAGCAACCTAAGTGCCCCTCAACTGACAAGTGGTTAACAAAAATGTGGTTCATTTATACAATGGAGTTTTACTCAGCAGTAAAGAAAGATGAAATCATGAAATTTTCAGGTAAATAGATGGAAGTAGAAACTGTTATACTGAGTGAAATAACACAGACTCAGAAAAAAAATCGACATATGTTCTCCCTCATACGTGGATCCTAGAACCAGACTCTGATAAATAAGTATGCAACCAGACATAACTACAGGAACCAGGATAAAGGAAAGGAAACAGGGAGGTGAAGGAAAAGAAATAACCTGAAAGAGAAGAACAGTAGGAAACAGGCCTTAATAAGGGAGATATGGATAAAAATTGGGTTAATTTAAGGGAGGGGGGAAGGGTATACAAGGAACCTAGGGGATAAAGGGAAAGAAGGAGCTCAAGAGAGGTAGGCCCATAGGATAAGGGTATTAGTAAGGGAGAAAGGGGGGAAATGGGGACACCTCAAGTGGGAAAACCATGATGGAGGGGTGAGACAGTGTGAGACATAAACAATGCCTAGCTAGTTTTGGAAACCACAGGGAACCATATTACTCCTACAACCTACTGACAAATTATACATAGCAGATCAAGAAATATATGTCTAGGTAAAGTTTATCTGAGAACAACTGGTCTTTGCCCAAGATTTATCTACATGACACACAGTAATTAAAAATACCAGACTGGTGGAACTAACCTTCTTGGGTGTTTAACAGACATATTTTGAGGTCTATAATAATTTGGTCAGAGGGACATAAAGGAAAGTTTTTGCTCCTTGCCCTCCTAGGTCAACTACTTCCAGGGGGCTATGAGCATCTCTCAGAATGTCCTGTAATTGTGGTGGGTCACCTGTCCTCTTGATCAAGGAGGCCTAGGAGACCCCACCAGATGGACATGAACCAGTGTCCAGTCTACAAAGAGGAAGGTCAACACAGAGGA
>NW_008357686.1:2145114-2168142 GCF_000622305.1 Nannospalax galili
AAAGACACAGTTGTACTTAACTTACATGCAGGCAATACAAAATACATATAAAATAAAAATAATAGATAAAATACTAAAGAAAAAGAAAATTTTGTATATGTATGTAATGTGTTTTGTCAAATCCACCCCAAGTTCCTCCAGTTCCTCCCAGATCCTTTTCACCAGATCTCTCTCCCAACTTCATTTACTCCTTGTTTTTTGAACAACTGAGTCTACTTCGTGCTGCCAGTATATCAGTACATGCACGGTACGTGTAGCAACATCCACTGGAGCTTTGGTTACCTACCCCGAGACTGCATCCCTGAAGGAAACAGACACTCGCTCCTCCAGCAGCCATCAACTCCCAATAGCTTTTCAGCTAAGGGTGCAGCTTCATGAACCTTCCCCATCGTGCTGGAATTTTTGCTGGCTTGATAGTGTGCATATAGCGAGAGCCACTGTGAGTTCTTATGTGCAATGGGTCTGTCATGTTGTGAAAACGCTGTTTCATAGCAGTCCTCTGCAACCTATGGCTGTTAGCAATCTCTTTGCCCCTTCTTTTGCTATGATCCCTAAACCTTGGGGGAAAGGGATGCGACACAGATGTTCTATTTAGGCCTTAGCTCTCCACAGTCTCTTATTCTCTGCAATTTGACCAGTTGTGGGTCTCTTTATCAAGCACCATCTGCTGCAAAAACAGGCTTCTCTGATGAGGGTTGAGAGCTGAACCAACCCGAAGGCACACAGTATTTTAAATTGGAGTTTTGATTGCCGCTTGTATTTTCTTTCTGAGAATAAAGATGAATCTTTGGCGTTTTCTAGATACTTATACGTTCCCCTTTGCAGTTCTAGGGATCCAGCCTAAGGCCTTGGACGTGCTTTTAGTTTCTGCACAGTGTGTGCATTGGGTGACATCTATTTCATTCTGTTGTGTTTGTTTGTTTTTGAGACAGGGTCTCACCCACAGACTAGACTGGAGCTTACTATGTAGCCCAGGTAGCCCTTCTCCCTCAGCATCCTGAGTACTGTGATTATAGGTAGGAGGCACCACGCCTGGCTCCAACCTCTTTCATCCTTATGATACATTCTTTCTAATTGCTTTCTCAGCCTACTTCACAGCTGTCATTCCGAGATTTTGTTTTTTTCACTGGGTGTATGAGTTAAGTCTACATTTTCTTGTTTCCCATGTATTTTTCTTTTTGATGTTTACCCCAGTTTCACCTTTAACATACTAAGAATACTAAGAAGGAATATGCAGGAGTTCTTTTATATCTTTGCACTGCTAAAAAATAACCTGTTGTATTCAATTTGATTAATAATTTGGCTGGATTTTAAATTCTAAGTTCAAGCTGTAATATTGTTACCAGTGAATTTGAGGTTCCATTTAAAAATATTTCTTTCTCTTTTTTAAAAAATAATTTTATTGACTTTTTGCAAATTTCATTCAATATATTTTAATCATATTTACATCCCCTCCTGTATCTGTACCCCCTTTCTAACCCTCCACCAAATTTCTAAATTTTGGGCTTCCCTGTTTTGGTCATTTTTTTGAGACAGGGTCTCCCTGTAGCCCCAGCTGGCCTGGAGCTCACTATGTAAGACCAGGTTGGCCTCTCACAGAGATCCGCCTGCCTCTGCCTCCTGAGTGTGGGATTAAAGGCGTGTACCATCATGCCAGATTTGGGATTCCCCCGCCTTTTTTTTTGTCTTTTTTGAGACAGGGTCTCTCTGTAGCCCCTGCTGTCCTGGAACTCACTATGGAGACCAGGCTGGCCTCGAACTCACAGAGATCTGCCTGCCTCTGCCTCCCAAGTGCTGGGATTGATAGAATTTCAAATCAGAGCCCCCCAGATTAAACTGAAACTAAGTTTCCCAGGCTATATTATGGGAAACTGTACAAGGAAGTAAAAGAAAAATAATTCTAACTGTAGAAAAGAAAAGATGACCTTTTCATGCTTCCTTAAGCTGGAAAAATACCTGAAAAATCCCCCTCCCATTTCTGCTGTAACCATGTAACCGAGCACTCCTACTGTGACCTGAATACCTGCCCCTCCTACTGCTTGTGGTTTGTGGTTTCTGTCTATATAACCCAGCTTCTAAACTGAATCTGGACTTCCCCTTTTGATCAAGGTGGAAGGCCGTCTATAGACGTAATAAAATCCTCTTGCAAGTGCATCTTCTGGTTTGAGGACTGAGTTATTGGGGTGTGACCTCCCGAGAACGTAGCGTACCCCAGTCTGGGGGTCCTACAGGATTAAAGGTGTGCACCACCATGCCCATCTGGGATTCCCCTTTTAAAATGATCTTTTATTAATAAGTTTTGTTCTTTAATAATTTCATTTGTGTATATAGTGCATCCTAGTTACTCTCCTCCCCACTCTCTCCTATTTTCTTCCCCTCCTGTCAGTGCCCCTTCTTCCTCACAAATCTCTTCCCTATATTTACTAGTTTTTGTTATGTTTAGTGTCCCACTAGGACTCTCTGTGTGACCCTGGGTTTGGAACTGACTATCAGTGTGTGGTGGGCTCACCAGTGGGTATACAACTGGATATTATGCCTCCCTGTCTCATAGAATCTGTTAGTTGCCAAAAGAACAGCAGTCGGTGATAGAGACCTGTGAGCCTCTTCCCTCTCTATAGCTGACTATTGGGAGGGCCCAGTGCCAATAGGTACAGTTGCTATGAGTGCATGATTGCCATGGTCACACTGTACATAAAAGATAACATTTCCTCTCTTCTCCCTCTCTTCTGGGGTTCCCTTTTATCATTATTATTATGTGTGTGAGTGCCTGATATGTATATTTGCACATGTGCCACATCACATGTGTGGAGGACAGGGGACAACTCTGTGGAGTTGTTTCTTTCACCTTTATGTGGGTTTTGAGGATCAGACTTGGGTCGCTAGGCTTGCATGGCAAGCTCCTTTACCCACTGAGCCATCACACCAGCCCTGTGGTTCCCTTTTGTGGGTTCTTAATCTTGTTAATAAAATAATTTTAAAAATGACTCAGAAGGAAGCTCAAGGACCATATTAGAGCTTGGAAGCAAAACAACAGAGCAAGCAAGTTACAAATCTTGGCAGCTGCCAGGTGGAGGGAGCTGAAGGAGAAAGGAGGCAGTCATGTCTTTTGAGTTAGGGTCCAAGAAAACTGGCAAGTTAAGGCATGCTTAGCCATTTGGCTGGTATGCATAAAGAAATAGAAAAAAAGAAAACGAGAAGTTAGACTTTTTGAGTTAGAATTCAGAAAAGCAGGCAGGCATAGCAGTGCTGCATGAATAGCTCTGGAAGCAACTGCATCGGGGAGGGGCTTCTGAGAAGTATCATTAAGGGGATAATTATTCCTCCTAGCTCCTCAGCTTGTCTTCAGGTGACTCAGCTTTTCTGTGTGGTTGTCTCTTGACTAGGTGATTGACAAGCCCCTCTGGATTAACTCTTAAGGGAGGAGACAGTAGGAAAGCAGTTCTAATCTTTGGAGCAAATCAGAATGTTGTATCTCCACCCAGGACCAGAAGAAGATCTCAGATTCCATTTGTTTGACTAGGAGGAAGTAGCTTTCCCTTAATGAGCCTCAATTAGGCCCCAATACTTCCATCTTTTCATATGGTATTTTAAATCCCAAGAAGGGGCAATTGTGAAGCCTCTCTTTCTGGTGTTACCAGGGAAATGAGAGCAAGGTCCATTCTCAATAATCTCCAAGTCTGCCAATCCATGTGACAGTCTTCCCTCAAGAACCAAGACCCTAAAATAATTTAAGGGATGGGCTGAAATTGGGACATAGAATGGTTTAGGGTCTCCACTCTTGCTGACTTTCTGGCCTTGGAGGATGATAAAGGGGACCCAGATAGATGGAGTTAGATTGCTGCAGGACCATCAGAGTGTGGCTCTACTGTAAACCAGACAGAAGTTCAATACACAATGTCCAAAGATTAATAGCATCACTACTGAGATTAGAATAGATATAACCCATTTCCACCATAAAGATTCAGAGATCCAATTCCAAAGCTGTTCAAAGGAATAAATGTCTAGACTGGAGTTTTATGAGAACTCAGACCAGAAACTGGAGCCCCCAAAATACTTCTGGCATTTCTGGCCTCTGGCCAGGACAGAATTAAGGACATTCCTTGCTTCTTGTCAAGGACAAGAGTGGGGAACTGCTTGTATTTGACTTCTCTGTCATAAAATCACTTGACTAGTTTCTGTCGCCTGCTTTCATAAATATAGCCTTTTCCTCTAGGAATGCATGTCATCTTATCACCACCATGGAGCAGAGATAACATGGGACCCACAATCATGACAAATAAGCAGAGCGAATACAGTGATGGCTAGGTTTATAGTAATGGTAATGGTGTTGTGATCACTCCCTAGCCCAGGAGTCCAGTTAGGACTCTATCCCATCTCTGAGTTGCATGTGACCTGGAGAGGAGAGGTAGAGGATTAAATAAAGGCAGGACATGGTCATGTAGCCTTCTTGAGGTCATCACTTATGATGGGGTGGAAATTTTCAGTGATGCAGCTGTTTTTGAGTCACCTACACTTACGTAACCCCATACCCATTCTCCTGTAAGTGATCCCAATAAACTCATTGATTCACTAAGGCAGACTTGAATGGAGTTGTTACTTTGGTCTGTAATTGGTGCACTGAATGGGGTAAATAGATAGACATTTGTTCACATCTCCTCAGGAAAAGTAACACAACTTTTCAGAATAATTTCCCTTACAATTTAAAAATATTGTTTGAACATCCAGTTTTGCTAATGAGAAACCCGATTTTTGTTTCTTCTTTTTTTTGTGGTACTGGGGATTGAACCCAGGGTCTTGGGCCTATGCTAACAAATGTGTTATTATGGAGCTATATACCTGTCTCTTAATTTTTATTTCTATATAGGTAGCCAACTTTTCTTTCTGAAATTAGTTACAGTTTTCTCTTCCTGGTGGGCAAAACAAAACAGTTTTTTTTCCTTTTTTAGAACTTTAAAAAGACTTATTTTATTTAACTTAGTGTGTGTGTGTGTGTGTGTGTGTGTGTGTGTGTGTGTGTATGGGTGGGGGAGATGGTGGCCGAGGCCAGAAGGGGCTGTCAGATCCCTCGGAGCTGGAGTTACAGGCTATGGTTAGTTTTTGTCAACTTGACAAAAACACCTGGAAGTGGCAACCTCAGTTGAGGAATTTCCTCCATCATATTGGCCTATGGCCATATCTGAGGCATTTTCTTAATTGCCAATTGATGTAGGAGAGCCCAACCCACTGTGAGCAATGCCATCCCCAGACAGATGAGTCTAGGCTATATAAGAGGATAGCTGAGCAAGTCACGGAAAGCAAGTCAATAAGCAGTGATCCTCTATGATCTCTGCCTCAGTTCCTGCTCCCAGATTCCTGTGTTCAGTTTCTGCTCTGGCTCCCCAGGATGATGGACTGTAACTTGTAAGCTCAAATAAACCCTTTCCATCCCAAGTTGGTTTTGGTCAGTGTTTTATTACATCAACAAAAAAGCTAGGACACAGATGCTTGTCAGCAGCGCTGGGATACAAACTCTGATCCTTATGATGAGCAGCAAGCACTCTTTTTTTTTCCAGCTCTTAAAACTTTTTTTTACAATTAATTTTTAAGCTAGCATATAAAGTAACAGGTTTCATTATTGCATCTTCATGCATCTATGTCATTCTTTTTTGTTCTAGCTTATCATCTTCTAGCTACCAGTCCTTGCCCTCTCTCTCACTCATTTCCTAAGATCTCTTTCTTTCCTCTCATCATCCCTTTCCTAGTTTTGTGACCTACACACACACACACACACACACACACACATGCTCTGCATATGAAATAAAATGTGTAGTATCTGAGTCTGGCTTATTTTGCTTAACATAATGATCTCCACTCTACTTTCATGCATTTCCCTGCAAATATCATGATTTCATTTTTTGTAGCTAAGTAAAATTCCACTGTGTATATGCACCACATTTTCTTTATCCATTCATTTATTGATGGGCATCCAGGCTGATTACATTTCCTGGCTATGGTGAATAGTATAGTAGTAAACATGGTGGCTGGTAGTGTAATATTATATAGTGCCTGCATATGGGTCGTTTTCCTCCTCTTTGATCTTAGTAAGCCCTTATGATATTCTCCTTTCTAAAGTATCTGTAGCCCCTCTGTGATTCATTCTGCTCACTCCACTTGTTTACATGATGCTCTTTTCTTTTTCTTTTTTTTTTTTGGTCTTTTTGAGACAGGGTCTCCTTGTAGCCCCAGCTGACCTGGAACTTGCTATGTAGACCAGGCTGGCCTTGAGCTCACAGAGATCCTCCTGTCTCTGCCTCCCGAGTGCTGGGATTAAAGGCATGTGCCACCACGCCCGGTTTACATGCTCTTCTTTATCTTCATATATCTGGTGGTCCTTGATTGTGTCTTTACATTTCCTGCTTGTAAAGGAAGGATAAGAAAGGATAAGAAAGAAGACAGGAAGGAAGGAAGGAAGGAAAGAAGGAAGGAAGGAATTTCATTAGCTGTGAGACAAAACATGATAGTTAAGATGGGTTCTTCTCTTTTTTGTCTAGAGATCTATTTGTTCACTGGTTTTCTCCCTGAATGGGTTAGTGCTTCTGTCAAGCAACTTCTTTTGACTTGGTTTAGGGAAGCTACCTTTAGGCAGGAGACCCTCAAATATCACATTAAGAAAAATTTTCATAGGCCGGATGTGGTGGTGCATGCCTTTAATCCTGGGAGGCAGAGGCAGGTGGAGCTCTGTAAGTTGGAGGTCAGCCTGGTCTACATAGTGAGTTTCAGGCCACCCAGGGATGCATAGTGAGACCCTGTCTTAAAAATAAAAGAAAAAAAATTTCATTAGCTGTGAGACATTAACACATATACTACTTTAGTTTTCTCTAGGTAATTTGTTCTATTTCCTTTGAGTCTTCCAGGTTTGTTTTGCACTTTTTTTGTTTCTGTTTTGTTTTGAGACGTGGTCTTGTTATGTAGCCCAAGCAGACCTAGAATTTGATGACATCCCACTTTAACTTCGCAAGTGCTGGGCTTACACCTGTGTGGCACCATGCCAAGCTTGTTTTGTTTGCTTTATTTATTTGTTTATTTACTTACTTTCTTGAGACAGGGTCTCACTATATGGCCCTCTCTGGCCTGGAACTCATGTAGACCAGGTTGACCTTGAATTCACAGAGATCCCCCCTGTCTCTGCCTTCCTGAGACCTGGGATTAAAGGCTTGGGCCACTATGAGAAATTATTGTTTGTCTTTAAATTTTTGTTATTTATTATTTTTATTTTATGTGTATCAGTGTTTTGCCTACATATATGTAAGTGTACCATGTGCATGCAATGCCCTGCAGTAGCCAGAAGAGGGTGTCAGATTCCCTGGAACTGGAGTTACAGACAGTTGTTAGCCACCGTGTGGGTTCTGGGAATTGAATCTGGGTCCTCTGGAAGAGCAGCTAGTGCTCTTAACCGCTGAGCCATCTCTCTAGCCCCATATTTGCCTTTTTTAGAACTAGGAAGTAAACATTTGGTTCACTATGTGAATGGGGCCAATAGGTGGGGTAATAGCAGTGAGCCAATAGGAGCATTTGTTTCAAGGACAGTATTTCAAATCACTTTCTGGTTTTCAGATTCTAGGCTTACTTTGACCTTGAGTACTTGCCAGCCCTAATGTGGCAGCCTCTCTGGGTTTTTTCCAGGTACATTGGTCCGTTCCATTCCATTTCATCAGTTGACATTTTCCAATCTTCCAGAAATTTGTTAAACCCATTTTCTTCACTGTTCAGGGCTTAATCCTTTATTACCGTTTTAATGGGCTGTCAAAAGGGAGGTAGATAAGCACATACCTTCAGCCAGGCATCTTCAATTAGAAACCTTTCATCACTGTAATAGTTTAATGCTAGACCTTTGCGTGGATGTAATCTAGTTTACTAAATGCCCACGTGATGGACAGTTGGTTCTTTTCAGCTTTTCACTCTTGAAGCAATAATGCAGTGGACCTCATTTACACATAAATCTTTGGACACCTGTGCAAGCGTTTTTGTAGGAGAGATGCATTAGAAATAAAACTGGTAGATATTGCCAAATTACTTTCTTAAAGCATTGGCCCACTTTACACTCCAATTAGCAGTTAGTGGGAGCATCTTCTTCCGTACATCTTCCCAACACTGTTAAAAAATAATCTTAGGCTGGAGAGATGGCTCAGCGGTTAAGAGCACTGGCTGCTCTTGCAGAGGACCCAGGTTCAGTTCCTAGCACCCACATGGCAACTAGCAACTGTCTGTATCTCTAGTTCCAGGGGATCCGACACCCTCTTCTGACCTCTGCAGGCATAGCATGACATGGGTGCACTTACAATTATGCAGGAAATACACTCATACACATAAAAAATCTCAAAAAAAAACTTGCTGTAGCTTTGCCAATAAATACGTTGCTTCCAAACACCCTGCTTTTGCATTGTTTTGTGTTTCTTACAAGTAAGGCTGAACATTTTTTATTAATCAGTTTCCCTGTGAGTTGCCTTTTTCTATCTTTTATTTGTCTTTTTCTTATAGGAGCTCTTGTGGCTGGAGAAATGGCTCAGTAGTTAAGAGCACTTGCTGCTCTTGCAGAATACAGGAGTTTGATTCCCAGAATCTACATGGTGGCTCACAACCACCTGTAACTCCAGCGCCAGGAATCCAAACCCTTTTCTGGCTTCCACACATGTACACACACACACACACACACACACACACACACACACACAAATACATAAATAAAAATAAAAATCATTCTAAAAACTAACATGAGGGGTTGGTATGATGACTCAGTAGTTAAGAGCACTGGTTGCTCTTACAGAGGACCTGGGTTCAGTTTCCAGCACCCACGTGGTGGCTAACAACTGTCTGTAACTCAGAGGATCCAACACCCTCTTCTGACCTCCATAGTCATTGCAAGCATGTGATGCACTTACATGCAGGCAAAACACTCATACACATAAAACGTTAATAAATTTTTAAAGAGAATAAAAAAACAAATAGGTATTCTTTTTATATCACATACCATAATTCTGGTTCTGAATTTACATCATTAATAAACTTGGAAGTCAGGCAAGGTAGTACATGCTTGTAATCCCAAGGATCTTACAAAGGCTGAAGCAGGAGAACCTCGGAGTTCTGAGGCCAGCCTGGGCACTGTTAGAAATGCCCTGACTTAAAACAATGAAGAAATAAGTATCTGTGGAATATGTATGTGAAACTAATTAAGCAAACTACCTCCTCTTCCTTCTCATCCTCTTCCTCCTCCAGCTTTTAGACATAGGATTCTGGCTTAAGATATAGTCTTACTGTATTTCATCTAATTTGAGACATTGACTAGAAATGCATCTTCCTCTTATGCACTACTACAAAAGGACAAGTTTCTGCTCATTAGATTATAACACAAGGCAAAGTTACCATTTAGAATTTATACTTTATAAATACTGAAAGTTTTATTTTATTTTTATCTTGTATTTATTCGAGAATTTCATACAATGTATTTTGATCATAGACTCCTTCCCCCATCCACCCTCACCTTACATCCCCCCAGCAACTTCATGTCATGTACTATTACTATATTTTTAAAAAGCCTACCAAATCTAATCTGTGTGCTCTTGGGTGTTGGCCTATCTCATGGAGTCTGGTTAACCTGTACCAGGCATCACATCAGAAAGGAAAATCAACTCTCCCTTCCCCATCACCTATCAACTACCAATAGCTCTTCAGCTAAGGCTGGGGCTTCTTTCTCACCTTCTCCATCCATACTGAGCTCCTGTCTGGCTTGGATTTGCACGGATCTTGTGCACCTTGTCATAAGTGCTGTGGGTTCATATGGGCAACTACCCTGTGGCGTCCAGATAACACAGTTTCTTTGTATTCATCTACCACCTCTGGCTCTTACAATCTTTCTGCCCCCTCTTCTGCAATGATCCCTGAGCCTTGGGAGGAGAAGGTGAAATATAGGTGTCCCATTTAGGTCTGAGCACTCCTCAGTCTCTTGTTCTCTGCCTGGTGACCAGTTGTGGGTCTCTGTGTTAATTGCCATCTGCTGTAAAAAGAACTATCTCTCGTGCGAGTTGAGAGATGCACTAATCTATGGCTATAATTATGAACCAGTTTAATATTATGTCTACTTAGCAGAATGATAGAATTAGGTTCTCCTTTACTGTCTGTGATCTGTGTAGTCACAGGTTGTTGGCCCTGATAACAGTGTCAGGTATGGATTCCACCTTGTGAAGCAGGCCTTAAATCCAATTAGAAGGTGGTCGGTTACTCTCATAATATCTGTGCCACTATTGCACCAGTGGGCATATTTTGCCAAGCCAGTTGTTATTGTAGCTCACAGGGTTCACAGCTTGGTAAGGTTGATAATTACCTAATAAGGGGCCATGGGAGATGAGCTAGAATGCAGTGATATAAATCGGAAATGGGAATAGTAGATAGGACAGCTTTAATGGGGTGGGGAATATGAGGGCTGCCCACAAGAGGGAGTGCGAGAAGGAATAACTAAAGGCCTTTTGAAAGAGTCATATGGAAACCTAGCATAGAAATTTCTTTCAATATATACATATACAATATAAAAAGAAATTTAATTGTAGTTACCCTATAAGAGAGGTTCGATGACCCTAATAGACTAGCAAATGAAAAGCCCAATGCCAGGAATGGACTCTCTCTTTTGCAGTTGTTGACTTGAGAAATCCCATAGAGCCTCAAACAACACTGGCTATTGCTATTCTGCTTGGTTACTCACCAGAACGTGATGGGTATGACCCTATTACTGGAGACACTACATACCTGAGTTGCAGAACAAACAAGGAGAACTCAAGCTGGTACTGACCTCAAAGCTACATTTCTGCTGGCTAACTTTCATAGTACTAGAAGGTGCTATGGAAGTTACTGGAAGATTTTCTTTTTTATTTTTTAAGGTTTTTTTACACTTATTTATTGTGAGTATACACACACACACACACACACACACACACACACACACACACGGCACCTTGCATATGCAGAGGTCAGAGGACACCTTGCAGGAGTCATTTCTCTCCTTCCACCATGTAGGTCCCAGTGATTGAACTCAGGCCATCAGACTTGGCAGCAAGTGCCTTTACCAGCTAAGCCATCTTTCTGGCCCTCTTTTTAATTAAAAATGTTATTAGTGTGCTTGTATGTGCATGATATATGTGTGTGGCTGTCATAAGACAACTTGGAGTTGATTCGCTTCTTCCACCATGTGGGTTCTTGGGATAGAACTCAGGTCACTAAACTTTCATGGGCAAGTACCTATATCCTCTGACCCATCTCACTGGCCCAAAGATTTTCTTTTTTAAAAATATTTTATTATTTTTATTTTATGTGTACGAGTGTATTGCCTGCATGTATGTGAATGCACCCATGTTGTGCAATGCCGTGGATGTCAGAAGAAGGCTTCGGATTTCCCTGGAATTGGAGTTAAGGATGGTTCATAGCCACCATGTGGGTGCTGGGAATTGAACCCAGGTCCTCTGCAAGAGCAGTCAGTGCTCCTAACCACTGAGCAATCTCTCCAGCCCCCGGCCAAAGATTTTCTTTAAGACTTACTTATAAATGGATGTGTGTGTGCACATATTATAAACATACATTTGTTGCTGATAGGTTATTTTTATTTTATGTGTATGTTTTACCTGCATGTATGTAAGTACACCTGTGTCATGCAGTGCCCACAGAGGCCAGAAAAGGGTGTCAGATCCCCTGGTACTGGAGTTAGGGATGGTTGTTAGCTGTCATGTGAGTTCTGGGAACCGAACCCAGGTCCTCTGCAAAAGCAGCTAATGCTCTTAACCACTCAGCCATCTCTCTAGCTCCTGGGTTTATTTTTTAAGGCAGGATATCAAGTAGACCAGGCTGACTTTGAACTCGTAGCAATCTTCCTGCCTATGTCTCTTGAGTGCTGAGATTATAGTGTACACTACCATGCTCATCTTAGGTGATTTTTAACACTTGTCTCTTTTGCACATGTTACAGAAAACACGGAAATGAAATGGATTGATTAAGGTGTTGATGAAACATTCTTATACTTGAAATCTAATGCCTCTGAATTACTTTTGGCCTGTGTCAACATGTTCTGTGTTTCCTGCATAATATTCTCTTTGCCATTAAAAACAGGGATGTCTAGGAGAAAAACAAGTGTCGCATTACTTTCATCCACACTGACGCTACCACTTTCGCGATCTTACCAGAAGGTGTCAGGCAATGACAACTGCTGCCCTGCAAACCGGAAGCGTGAGATTCCAGTAACGCCAGATGTGTCTAGATTTAAGAAAAATTTAAAAACACGAACAAATGTGCCTCTTTGGATGGAGCTCAGCTGGTAGAATGCTTGCCTAGCATACATGAAGTTCTGGTTTGATCCTCAGCATGGCATAGACGCGGCATGGTGAAGCAAGCCTGTAAGCCCAGCACTTGGGAGAGGCAGAAAGATGAGGAGGGGTTCCTAGTGAGATTGAGATCAGTGTGACCTACAAAAGGCTCTGTCAGAGAGAGAGAGAGAGAGAGAGAGAGAGAGAGAGAGAGAGAGAGAGAGAGAGAGAGAAAGTATGCATCTGTGAATCCGTGAACTATGTAATCAGATAGTATCATTGTGTTTTTCCTGAATTACTCAATTCTTTTTAGCTAAATTTAATTTTCTCTTCTGTTTCATAACCATGTTCACAGAAGACAGGTTTATACTTATGTTCTTTCCTTTCTTTCCATTTATTCCTCATCCCTTGCATTCTGACCCCCATCATTCCAATGGCAATCTGTTATCAACCCTTATTCATATCCATGTCACAGCCAATAAATCTGCATTTTCTATTTGGGAAGACAAATTATTGAATCTTATGAGTTAGGCAGTCTCTTAATCCTGCTCTCTTTTATTTTTTAAGAAAAATTTTTTCTCTCCATTGATGATATAAAAAGCACAGCTGTCACCTCAAAGGGGGTAAGAGTTCACTTATTCTGGGGCCAAATATGAGTGACCATGGTCTGGGAACACAGATTTAGATTATTATGTACCAACTTGGGTGAGAGTTTCATGAAGGTTTTACAGTAAGAGAACAAAGAACATCATAAATCAACATACTTTTCAAATACATTGATGCAAATATCAAGTAGGATCACGACAAGGCAGGGAACTCTTTCCTATGCCAGCCTCAGATGCTGTAGACCTTGTCTATAGGCGGAAGATATTGTTGTCTCATAACATTCTTGCTTTTAGGTTGGTGGAATCTGGGTGTCTTTTCATACAGTCTAAAATAACTTACCTAATAGTCACTAGGATGTTAAATCATACACAGAGGTGATCAATAAAACAGCTCTTCAAAGGGGGCTAAGATAACTCAAGATAAACTGTAGTTTAAGCTCTGGACCTGCAACATTTGACCCTCTTCACAATCACTGAAGTTTTAATTAGTCTATCAGCCTTTGTAAAATGTTCAGTGTAGGTGTGGCTTCTTTTCAGGAACTTGAAATTTTTATTACATTTATTTATTTATTCATTCATTCATTCATTCATTTATTTATTTGTAGGGGTAACTTGCAACAGTCAGTTCTCTCCTTCTATCATATGGGCTCTGGGAATGAACTTCAGGTTATTAGACTTGGTGGCAGGTGTCCTTACCCATTGAGCCATGTCCTCAGCTCCTTTTCAAGAACTTTACACTTCATTATTTTAGAAAAAATCTAATGTAGCCCAGGCTGGCCTCAAACTCACTGTAACCCAGGCTGGCCTTGAACTTTTGGTCCTGCTGCCTCCATCTTCTGAATGCTGGGATTACAGGCATGTACCACCACACCCAATTTGTGTGGTACTGGGGATCAAACCCAAGGCTTTGTGTGTGTTAAGCAAACACTCTAACAACTGAGCTATATCCCCATTCCTCATCTATATTGCTTTGAGTTATAATTCATATGTCATACAATTGAACTATTTAAGTGTTGTTGATATAGTCACAGGAGTGTGCAACATCACAACAGTCAAGTTTAGAACATTTTTATCACATCAGTTAGAAACTTCATATTCATTAACAATGACTGACTCCCCATTTCCTTCCAACCCTCCCAGCCCCTGGCAACTACTAACCTACTTTGTGTCTCTGTGTCTATTATGGACATTGGTCCTTTGAGACTGGTTCCTTTAACTTAGCATACAGTTTTCAAGGTTCATGTACTTTAACTATTTGGGGGAATTTATTTGAGTTATTATTGAGACAGTGCTTTGCTATGTAGCCTAAGCTGGCCTCAAATTTGACATTCACTTGTCCCAGCTTCTTGAGTATTGGGATTACAGGCATGAACCTCTATTCCCAGATCCCAGCATTTTATGTGATTGTATGGACATGCTACATTTTATTTATCCATTCATCAGTTGGTAGATGTTCAGATTGTTCATTTTTAGCTACTATGAACAATGCTGCCAGCAATACTGATTAAAAATTTTTGTGCATATACATTTTCATTTTTCTTGAGTATATTCCTAGGAGTGGAATTGCTGGATCATATACTATATATTTAGCATTTTGAAGAACCACCAAAGTTTCCCACAAATGATGCACCATTTTGCCTTCCCATGAGATTATTCCACATCTTTACCAATACTTTAGCATAATCTGTCTTCTTATCACAGTCATCCTGTGGGTATGGTTTTGATTTTTTGTTTTTAGTATTGCACACTCTTTCTTGTCTGACTGGTTTATTTACATACCTTTTTTAGAGTAATGTCTGCTCAGACAGAATGTCTACTTTGCCCATTCAAAAGAATGTCTACTTTGCCCATTTTTAAAGTATGCTAGTAGGAGAGAAGGGGAGGATCTTTCACAATCTTAAGGAAAATATTTTGTATTGTGGTAAAATATGTCTAATATAAAATTTATTATTTTATCTATTTTTTAAATTGAATCTGTGCATACTATGGCATATGTGTGGAGGTGAAAGGACAATTTTTGGAAGTTGGTTCTTGCCTTCCACTGTTTTGAGGCAGAGTCTCCCTCTTGCTTTTGCTGTTTTTCAGCACCTTGCTCCAGACTAGACTGGCCTTCAAGCTTCTGGCCCATGTTCCTGTCTCCACTTCCCATCTCCAGGTAAGAGTGCTAGGATTACAAATACACACCACTACCTCCTGCTCTTTACCTGGGTTCAGAGGATGAAATTTAGGTCATCGGGCTTGGGCAGCTAGTGCTGAGCTATCTCCCCATCCCCTTAAAGATTATTTAAATTTAATTTTTAGTATATGCTTATTGTACTTAATTATTTATATGCGTTATAGCTAAATAGATATAAAGTAAATAAATATATTTTTAATATTTTATTTACATACATGCCACAGCACACATGTGAAGGTCAGAGTGCAACTTGCAGGAATCATTTCTCCTTCCAAATGTGGGTCCCAGAGATCGAACACAAGTTTGGCAGCAAGTGCTTTATATACTGAGCCATTTCGCTGGCCTCTCTTAACCATTTTTAAGTTTGTAGTTCCATATTATTAAGTTTTATGGCATTCACACTGTAATGAAGCCACCACTACTATCCATTTCCAGAATGTTCTCATTTTTTCCCAGCTGAACCTCTGTATTTGTTAAACATTGTCTTTCTATTCCCTACTGCCTCCAGCCCCTGACAACCAGCATACTTCTCTCAATTAACTTAACTACTCTACAAACCTCATATGAGAGGACTCATACAATATTTGTCCTTTTGTTACTGAATTATTACTTTTAGTATAATATCTTCAAATTTCATCTACATAGTAGCATGTGTCCATATTCCCTTCTTTTTTGATAGGGGCCTACAAACAGCTTTTATTGCTTGCAACAATAAATGAAGAGAGGAGGGAACACATGAACAATCACTCCAGGGGCAGTGTCCACAAATGCAAATCATTGTCCTCTGAAAAGCTGTATGTCTGTCTTTTTAAGGTTGCAAATATTCTATTATATGTATATACCACATTTTGTTTACCTGTTCATCTATTCATAGACATTTGAGTTCCTTCCACCTTTCTGTTGTGAATAATACTTCTGTGAATATGAATTGTCAAACATTGCTCAGGTCTGTGCTTTCCCTTTGTTTGGATACATACCAAGAAGCAGAACTGTTAAATCATATGGCGAGTCTATGTTTTAAATGCTTGATGAATCATCATACTGTTTTCTCTAATGACTAGTGAATTTTATGCTCCCAGAAACATTTGTGCATTTCTTGTATATTACCATTTATTTGCAGTTGTATGTGATGCCATTTACAACAAAGCCTGAATAAGGACAACCTGACTCTTAGCATCCATTTTAACTAAAGAGTGGGACCCGAACTGCTCTGAAAACTTGTTCCTTCAGATTTCTCCCGGAACTGTGCTCTTGAACAAAGGCCTCACTCCTTTATTGAAATTGTAAATCTGGCATAAAATGGGAAAGTAAAAACGGACTCTTATCTTATCAGACAAGGATTTTGTCCTTTCTGCCCCCTTCCTGACCCAGAATAGCACACACAAGCACAAACAGATCAAACAGATGTTGTCAATCTAATCCCACATAATGTTTGCAACACAGAGGGCATAATTCTTGTTGCTTTCAATGAATATTGATACTTGTAACACTTGCTTTATATCACACACACACACACAGACACACACATGCACACACATTATTCTGAGTCAAGGTCATGAGGGACTAATGCTATATGTTTAGGTTACAAGAAGAGCCCAAGGCCTAGTAAGCTTGTTTACATCACAAATAGGCTGAGACAGCATTACATGATCTCAAAAAATAAGATTAACTTTTTGGTTGCAAGGTTAGGTAAAACTCATTTGTCCAGAGCATGTCCATATTTGCAAAAGTCATTTTCACATTTGATTGATTAATTGATTTTTCTAGTGCAAAAGGAGGGAATCCAGGAAGTTGTGACTGCCATGCAAGCATTCTGTCATTGAGCTGCATTCTTTTTTCCTATTTTTTTTTGTACTAGCCACCCTAGTAGATGTGAAGTGGTTGTCTTCTTGAATTCTAAGGTATTTTGGATACAAGTCTCTTATCAGACATGTGATTCATACACATTTTTTCCTATTCTGTGGATTATTTTTTCACTTTCCTTTCCCCCTTTCTTCCTTCCCTCCTGCCCTTTCTCTTTTTCTTTCTCTCTTGATGTCTTTCTCTTTCTCTCACTCTTTCTCTCTCTCTTTCATTCACAGTGTCTTGTACTCAGGATCGATCCCCTGACCCCACTCCCGCCTCCACCTCTCAAGTGCTGGGATCATAGGCACATGCCGCCATGCCTGAATCTTCCCTTTCTTGATGGTATTGTTTGGAAAACAAAACTTTACAATTTTGATGATAACAGATTTATCTAGCCTTGAATCTGTGATTCATTTCTTTTGGTGTCATATCTAAGAATCCATCACCAAACCCATCATCATGAAGATTTGCACCTCTATTTTCTTGTAAGTACTCTGGGGTTTGGGGGGTGGGGTTGGGCTTATATTTAGGTCTTTGATCTATTTTGAGTTGATTTTTGTATATATTGAGAGGGAGGGTCAAAATTCATTCTTTTAAGCATGTGTATCTAGTTGTTTCAGTATCATTTGTTGAAAAGGTAATTATTTATTCTTTTGCATTGTCTTGCCACCCTTGTCAAAAGATTTATTTTTGCTATTGAATGGGACTTAAGTCCAACTAGACAGCTGTAAATTATCTCCCAGTTTAAAGCACCACTATTTCACCAATAGAGATAGTTATGCATTGTAGGCTTTACAGTTGGTTAGGACTTTGTGGTACTGTAAACATAGCCAAGCACACATGACTGGAGAGGTCAGAGACTCTAGATAAGAACCTACTTCTGTCACTTCCCTAGACCAACATAATCTCTTACTATATTCTAAATATGTATCCTTATATTTACAGACAGGTGTACCTCTCACCACTCAACAAAGGAGCTTCTTTTTGCAATAGATGGAGACTATTACAGAGTTTCACAACTGGCCAAACACAGAGAATAAGTAACTATAATGGGCTCAGCCCTAAGACACACCTACAATGCAACCTCTATACCTAAGGCTCAGGGAATGTTGTAGAAGAGGAGGCAGAAAGAATGTAAGAGCCAGAGGGACAAGACACCACCTCCTAATTAATGCATTTTAGATGTAATAAGGAAGCTGTACCTATGAAATCTCCACATTATGGTAGTCTAATGACATCTTTATAATAACAAAACCAGTTGACATGCCAAGGTGGATGGGGGGAATGTCACAGGGTCCCACCTCAAGATGAAGAGCTATAGGCAAAGGCAATCAATGGATACTAAGGAAAGGAGAGTCAGTTTTCTTCAGGGACTAGCTCCCTGAGAGGTTATCTAATCCCAAGTGAGCAGCCCAAAACACTGGTGCACACATGAGCACCACTAAATGGACTCAGTGCAGTGTATATTTTTTAATTGATTTTTTGTATGTATTTCATACAGAACATCCCAAACAATCTTATTCATCTTTATACCCACATCCCAAATGGCACCCTCCCATAGCCCCCCCCCCCACTGGAGCCCATATACTCTGTCATCCCTGTTACTGTCCATTGTGTTGTCAGTGCCCCCAGTCATTCCCCAGTGCAAGTCCATCCGATGAGTCTAGTCAATGTATATATGTATATGTAATAGTAATGATCAAAGAAAAGGACAAGACATTGAGAGGGAATGTGGGGACATGGTGCAGAGTTGGTGGGGGACTGGGAGGGCTGGAAATAATTCAAAGACAATACTCATGTATGAATATTAATACTCATGTATTAAAAATAAAGGGAAACTATGTGTATCTCACACAGTAAACCTACGTGTAGTTTAATAATGCAGGGTTGCATTAAATTCTTTTTTGGATTGAAGCATCATGTAATTCAATATCTGTAAATAAATGAACTAATTCATTGAATAAAAAGATTTATTTCTGGACTTTGAGGTCTATTCAGACACCATACTTCTTTGATTAGTGTAGCTTTGCGGTAAGTTTTTTGTTTGTTTGTGTGAGTCAGGGACACACTACGTAGTCCTGGCTGGCTTGGAACCCTCTAGGTAGACCAAGCTGGCCTTGAATTTACAGAGATCCACCTGCTTCTGCTTCCCAGGTGTTGGGATTAAAGGCATGAGCCACCATGCCGAGCTATAAGTTTTGTTTTTATTTATTTATTCTTTTTCCTTGAGACAAGGTCTCTTGTATCACAAGCTCATCTGGAACTCACGATGTGGCCAAGGACAACTTTGAACTTTTGATCTTCTTGCCTCCACTTCTCAAGTGTTGAGATTATAGGTGTGTGTCACCTTTCTCAGTTTATGCAGTACTTGGGATTGAATCTAGGGCTTCATACCTGCTAAGCAAGCATTCTACCACCTGAGCTGTATCTCTAGTCTTGTAGTAAATTTGTTGTTCTCAAAATTTTATTTACTACTTTGGGTCCCTTGACTTTTTTTAAAAACTTTTTCCCCTTTTTAATATTAGTTGAATATTTGAAATGAGTACAGATATAAATGATGCTGGGATGAATTTATCTTAAAAAATAGTTTTTTTCTAGAGCCACATTTATTTCCTTAAACTAATTTTCTAGAAGCAGAACAATGGGATGGATGTAGAAATGGGAAAAATAGTTTCCATCTCTCTTGCTCATAAAGGCAGCCTACACTTCGTGCAGATGGATTAAGAAGAGAAGCTACAGGGGCTATTGGCAATTGTAATGGATGCCCTCGTAGTCCTTTCTTTATGTTTATATCATGTAAGTCCTTAACCAAATTGGGTCATTCAGGGTTTTTTAAACGTTAAATTTTTAATTGAAGTATATTTATTTTTTTTCTTCTTGGATTTATTTATTTATTTTTATGGGGCTTTTGGCTGCTCTAACGTTGCCCCCTCTGAAGAAGAATCCCTAAAATCTTTTAAGGATTAGATACAAGCTCCCAAATACTTTCGACATTTTTGGCCTTTGGAACAGAGTATGTTGCTAAAAGGCCCAAGGACATTTTGACTTTTAGCCAAGAAACTGGCTACTTTTCTTTGGGTTTTTTTTTAACCCTAACTACCTAGCCAATTCCTACCTCTTATTCTTATCACACCATCCTCTGAATAGGTTACTCAAATTGCCAATGGGAAATAGGGACACAGACCACTCAGGCTTCTTCCATTCTGAACAGGGCCGCAGAGTGAGGCAACTGGAGTACCCCTTCAGTGGGTCTATCTAAAAGACGCCCAAATTGCATAACGCTTATCTCTAGGGGAAAAGAAAATCCTTGAATTGTGAATAGGAGATGTGAAGGAGAAGTAAACGCAAGAGTAATTAGCATTATAAGTTCTAGACAGGGAACCAGAAAAAAATCAGAACAGGGCAATTTTCAAATGTTCATATGAGAGTCCACTGGAATTGCTTGACAAGGGCTTCCAAAAGCATCTCTATATTGGGTTCCTCCTCAATTTTCTTTTGTCTTCCAAGGCTGGACTCCAGAGTGATGGATTCAGGATTTGCTTTCAGGTATTTTGATAGATATTGGAGTGGTTAGAATCAGTGTCAGTTCCCTCTCAAAGGCTTCTAAATAGGGAGAGAAAAAAAATTATCCATCATTTTTTAGAAAAATAGCTGGTTGTCTCCCTTAGCTACAGGTGAGCACTACAGTATTGTAGACCAAGATTTGAAGTCCTAAATCTGAGCAGCACTTTCTGGTTAGGAACAAACTCATCAATGAGACATAACTGTCTAAATAAACTTATATAGACTTAAGCCTAATGTCTGGAACATGTAATCCTTTGAACTCTTAAAGAAACACACTGATGACTTTAGTCTTTGGTTATCCTTTCCTTTTGGGTGTTTAAGACCATACAGTTGGCCCAAATAAATCAGTTTATTTTTACACTTAGGGTCATTTGAGGATCTGTTCCTCAGGGGTCACATGGGTTGGGAGGAGCCCCTGACTCCTTTCTTTTACCAGTACCATCTATGTGAAGATAAAGCCAAAGGTCCTGCTCGACCATGTCTGGTTTCACTTGGAAGCACGAATGAGATGTTTCCTCTAAGTTGACCCTCCTCTTTGTAGACTGGACACTGGTTCAAGTCCATCTCGTGGGGTCTTCATGTCCTCCCTGAACAATAGGACAAGTGACTCACCACAGTTGCTGGACATTTTGAGAGATATTCCATAGTCCCCTGGAACTTAGTTGATCTTGGAGGGCAAGGAGCAAAAACTGTCCTTTACGTCCCTCTGACCACATTAATATAGGCCTCAAATTATGGCTGTTAAACATCCAATAAGGTTAGTTCCACCAGTCTGGTACATTTAATTATCATGTGCTGTGTAGATAAGGCTTGGGTAAAAAACCAAATATTCTCTGATAAACTTTGACTAGATGTATATTTTGACCCTTAAACTAGTTGACTAAACTATGACCATAGACATTTTAAGATTATGTGTATATTATTTTTGTCTCATCCTTTACATATCATAACAAACCTACACAGACTGTCATCACTTGCTTAGGCTTTCTCATTTTTTTCCTATTTTGGAAAATATCTTCATTCCCATATCCTTTTAACATCTTTTACATTCTCATTTTCTTTTTTTTTAATAATTATGAGACATAATAGCATTAACAAATAAATTTTCCATCTGTTGTGAGAGTTCTTTCCCTGGGGATGCTAAGCAATGCTTATTCCCTTTCAAGGTTTTAGTGTTGAGTCAATGTTTGATTAAAGTTTTACTGAAGTTTTAATTGAAGTATATTTCTTTTTTTAAAATTATTTATTTAATAACCATATAATTAGAAGAGGCATTTCATTACAACAGCATTGACATATTCAATAACAATTTCCAGAGCTAAGCTACTTCTCTTTCAAAATTGGCTGTAAATTTTTAGGTTTACAGTTGAATTAATACAGTTATACAATACTGTACTCCATATAAACCCTATAAGACATACAATTAAATGAGGTTTTAAACTTTGAGAAAGATCTCCATTTCATTATTAAAATACACAGTTTCATATAGAAAAATTCATTTTTAATAAATTGACACTAAGCTGCATATGCGTTTCTAATCTCTATATTACTAGTCACAGTCGGTTACTTTCTGAGCTCCTTGGCATCTGAGCATGGATATAAAGTCATCAGGTAGATTTCAATGGTAATGTTTTTCACATCTACTAGTTATTAAGGAGCAAATTTTTATGCTTTGAAGAATTTTTTCATAGACCCACTTCCCAGGTAGCACCCTCCCACAGCCTCCCTCCCCCGACTAGAGCCCTTATATTCTGATATCTCTGCTACTGTCTGCTGTGTTGTCAGCACCCCCAGCCATTCCCCACTTGTCACGCCACCTCCAGTGGAGCCCACGTGAGGAACTCTCCGTCTCCATGGGTCGAGGCTGAGAAAACTTCAAAGGAAGAATGCTTCCTAGAGATGGCTGTGTTAAAAAGCATGCTGTGTCCTTGGCTGTTCTGCTTTAGTGTTCATCTTCATTGCTGTCTTTATTCTTGTTCTTTCCTCGTAGAGGAACTGCTTTGTACCTACTCAGGTCATTAGGCCCACCTGAAGAGAGACTAGATATGGATGATTTCCTGGGAACTCAGTTGCCTGATATTAGACTTCCTCCAAATGCTCCTCTTTTGTTTCAAGCAATAAGTAAAGTAGCTAAGAATAGGCAACCTTGGAAAAATTTTAGATAAAGTTAATAATCCCCCTGCCTCAGTCCCTAGAGTTGACTCAAGGAGATCAAAGGGATACTGAAAAAAGATTGCTGCCTTTAGTTAAGACAGACTTAGGAATTGCCTACGAGTTAGGGAGAGGTAGGCTACGGCATCCCCTTAAGGAAGAGGAGAGCATATTTAGAATCCCCGAGCCCATTGATGAACCGCTTCCTCATACAAGAGTTTATGAAGAAAATAATAGGTGGGTAAATATTCAAGGAAGGAAGGTTTCATGGTATTCACTATAGTTTATGGATAGGTTAGTTAGATCCAGACCACCTTGGTGCCTTTACTACAAGTCAACATAACAAAGTATACTTAAATAATTACAG
>NW_008357686.1:2169329-2170427 GCF_000622305.1 Nannospalax galili
GACCTAGGAGGGCAAGGAGCAAAAACTGTCCTTTATGTCCCTCTGACCAAATTATTATAGGACTCGAAGCATGTCTGTTAAACACCCAAGAAGGTTAGTTCCACCAGTCTGGTATTTTTATTACTGTGTGTCATGTAGATAAATCTTGGGCAAAGACCAGTTGTTCTCAGATAAACATTACCTAGATATATATTTCTTGATCTGCTATGTATAATTTGTCAGTACGTTGCAGGAGTAATATGGCTCCCTCTGGTTTTCAAAAGTACCTAGGCATTGTTTATCTCTCACATTGTCTCACCCCTCCATCATGGTTTTCCCACTTAAGGTGGCCCCATTTTCCCCCCTTTCTCCCTTACTAATACCCTTCTCCTATGGGCCTACCTTTCTTGAGCTCCTTCTTTCCCTTTATCCCCTAGGTTCCTTGTATACCCTTCCCTCCCCCTTCCCTTAAACTAACCCAATTTTTATCCATATCTCCCTTATTAAGGCCTGTTTCCTACTGTTCTTCTCTTTCGGGTTATTTAGTTTCCTTTACCTCCCTGTTTCCTTTCCATTATCCTGGTTCCTGTAGTTATGTCTGGTTGCATATTTATTTATCAGAGTCTGGTTCTAGGATCCACATATGAGGGAGAACATATGTCGATTTTTTTTCCGAGTCTGTTACTTCACTTAGTATAACAGTTTCTAGTTCCATCGATTTACCTGCAAGTTTCATCATATCATCTTTCTATACTGCTGAGTGAAACTCCGTCGTATAAATGAACCACATATTCATTATCCACTTGTCAACTGAGGGACACTTAGGTTGCTTCCATCTCTTAGCTATTGTGAAAAGAGCAGCAACAGCATGCATGTACAAGTGTCTCTGCAATAGGATGAGTTCTTTGGGTATATGCCAAGGAGTGGTATAACTGGGTCAAATGAAAGGTTCATTTGTAGTTTTTAAGACTTCTCCACACTGCTTTCCATAGAGGTTGAACCAGTTTGCCGTCCCACCAGCAGTGGATGAGTGTTCCCCTTTCCCACATCCTCTCCAACATTTGATATCATTTGTTCTCTTGATCTTAGCCAGTCTGACTGGGGTAAGATGAAATCTTA
>NW_008357686.1:2171377-2172775 GCF_000622305.1 Nannospalax galili
CCATGAGCATGGGAGGTCCTTCCATCTTCTGATGTCTTCCTCAATCTCTTTCTTTAAAGATTTAAAAATATCATTGTAGAGCTCCTTAATGTCTTTGGTCAGGTTTACTCTGAGATATTTTTTTTTTCTTTTTGCAGCTAATGTGAATGGGAGTGTTTCCATGTGCTCTTTCTCTGCTTGTTATTGGTATATAGAAAGGCTATAGACTTTTGTAGGTTAATTTTGTAGCCCCCCACTTTACTGAATGTGGTAATAATTTCTAGGAGTTTTCGGATGGAATTTTTGGCGTCCCGTAGGTATAATATCATATCATCTGCAAAAAAAGGATAATTTGCTCTCTACTTTTCCAATTATTCCTCCTTTAATTTCCTTCTCTGGTCTTATTGCTCTTGTAAGAGTTTCAAGTACTGTGTTAAAGAGAAGTTGGGATCCCCACTTTACTGAATGTGGTAATAATTTCTAGGAGTTTTCGGATGGAATTTTTGGCGTCCCGTAGGTATAATATCATATCATCTGCAAAAAAAGGATAATTTGCTCTCTACTTTTCCAATTATTCCTCCTTTAATTTCCTTCTCTGGTCTTATTGCTCTTGTAAGAGTTTCAAGTACTGTGTTAAAGAGAAGTTGGGATAGTGGACATCCTTGTCTGGTTCCTGATCTCAATGGGAATGCTTCCAGTTTTTCTCCATTTAGAATGATGTTGGCTGTGGGTTGGTTATATATGGCTTTAATTATGTTAAGATATGTTCCCTCAAGTCCATTTCCCTCTAGGACTTGAACATAAATGCATGTTGAATTTTATCAAAGCCCTTCTCTGCATCTATTGAGATGACCATGTGGTTCTTGTCTTTGAGCCCATTTATATGATTTATGACATTTATTCACTTATGTATATTGAACCATCCCTGCATCTCTGGGATAAAGCCGACTTGATCATGGTGGATGATCTTTTTGATGTGTGTCTGTATGCAGTTTGCAAGTATCTTGTTGAGAATTTTTGCATCTATGTTCATTAAGGATATGGGTCTATAGTTTTCTTTTTTGGTTGTATCTTTACCAGGCTTTGGTATGAGAGTGATGCTGGCTTCATAGAAGGAATTTGGAAGTTCTCCCTCCATTTCTATCTTTTTGAATAAATTAAGTATTATTGGATGCAGATCTCCTTTAAATGTCTGATAAAATTCTACTGTAAATCTATCTGGTCCTGGGCTTTTTTTAGTTGGGAGATATTGTATTACTCTTTCAATTTCTTTTTGTCTTATGGGTCTGTTTAAGCTGTTAATCTCTTCCTAGTTTAGTTTTTGTGGTTCCTATGCCTTTAGATATCCGTCCATTTCTTTTAGGTTTTCAAATTTAGTAGCATATAGGTTTTTAAAGTATTCCCTTATAATGTTCTGTA
>NW_008357686.1:2173724-2174505 GCF_000622305.1 Nannospalax galili
TACTTTTCCACAGTTATACCTTCATTGAATTTCTTTCCACAACCTCTTGGGTATAGTCATTCTTTTCTTCAGCTCTTTGTATTCCTTCCAGAACTCTCTGAAGGGCTGGTTTTGTGGACATGAATTCCTTCAGCCTATTTATGTCATGGAAGATTTTTCTTTCCCCTTCCACTATAATAGACATTTTAGCTGGGTATAGTAGTCTGGGTTGGCATCTGTGGTCATTTAAGACTGGGAAAACTTTGCTCCAGGCTCTTTTGGCTTTCATAGTTTGCACTGAAAAGTCAGCTGTAATCCTAATGGGTTTTTCTTTATATGTGAGTTGTTGTTTTTCTTTTGAAGCTTTCAGAATTTTCTCTTTGTTTTGTACGTGTAGTGTTTTTAGTATGATGTGGCGTGGAGAGTTTCTTTTCTAGTCCTGTCTGTTTGATGTTCTATATGCTTCTTGTATTTGTATGGGCATATCGTTCTTTAATTTTGGGAAATTTTCTTGTTGTTGTTTTTCTTTTGAAGCTTTCAGA
The DNA here is from genome assembly GCF_000622305.1 of Nannospalax galili. NCBI lineage: Eukaryota > Metazoa > Chordata > Mammalia > Rodentia > Spalacidae > Nannospalax > Nannospalax galili. Next base: position 2,174,246 of record NW_008357686.1, read on the forward strand.
ATTTTCTCTTTGTTTTGTACGTGTAGTGTTTTTAGTATGATGTGCTGTGGAGAGTTTCTTTTCTGGTGCTGTCTGTTTGGTGTTCTGTATGCTTCTTGCATTTGTATGGGCATGTCTTTCTTTAAGTTTGGGAAATTTTCTTCCACAATTCTGTTGAAGATCTGGTCCATGCCATTGTCTTGGGATTCTTCTCCTTCCTGTATGCCTATGATTCACAAGTTTGGTCTTTTTATAGTATCACTCAATTCCTGCATATTCCA
>NW_008357686.1:2174746-2187353 GCF_000622305.1 Nannospalax galili
CTCATTGTACTCCTCTAGAGGACTATTGGTATTTGGTGGGGATATGTTATTTTGGTTTTTCATATTATTATTTTTTCTCTGTGTTTTTGACATGTGGATTTCTTCTGTAGTTTCTGATTCTTGTGTGAGAGTCAGGTCTTCAAATTTAGGCCTACTTCTTTTTGTGAACTTTATGTGTCTTTGTGTTTTACTTTTTAGGCATGAAAAGATGGCTCATCTAAGCTTCCCGTTCTCTCTTTTGATTTTATATTGAAGTGGCCACATTCCTTTTGTCTTTAGGAGTTCCCACAGAGGCCCAGTTCAGATGAGGGTCAGATGATTTCAGGCTTTCTCCTAAGGTCTGGATCCCTCCAGGAATGATTTTGGCCTCAGGAATTTGGGGACTGGCCTGGGAGCCTGGCCCAGAAAAGATGCTGGTCTAGGGCACCTGGTGGCTGTTCCACACAGAGATGCAAAGGCAGATGGGGTGGGAAGAGGCCCCAAGGACTCCTGGGGACTGCACTGAGGAGCTGGGTTGGTCTGGATGCAACAGATCAGGAAGAGGAAAGGTCAGCTCCAGAGTTGCAGAATGAGGCTGGCTGGTGGTGCAGTCCCAGGGAAGCAGAGGGAGGTGACTGCGGGACCAGGTCCATATGCAGTGCTCCTGGGGCCAAGAGAAGGCACTACGTTGGTCTGGATGAAAAGGATCAGGAATCAGTATTGGTTTCCCAGGTGTATGGGGCCCCATGACAAGAAATGGGGCAGGGTCCAAACTCGGAGGAGAGAACAGCAGGGGAGATGGGTGAATGTGGCTGGGGGAGTCAAGGCTTGGAGGGCACAATGGACTCCTCCCAGAGAGAGGCCTGCGGGTGGGAGAGAGGCCTGTTGCAGGTGGTGCAGGCCCAGGGAAGCAGAGGGTAATTGAAGTATATTTCTAATTAAAAAAATGGGCACAAGTCATATGTGTTCAAGTCAGTGCAATACTGTGAAGTGGAACACCACATAACAACATGTAGGTTAAGAAACAAAACATTCCACGCATGCCAGAAACCCATTCTAAGTACTACTCTATTGCTTTTAAAAAATTAACCTATTTTTTTGACAATTTCATTCATGTATATAAGACATTCTGGTCACACTCATCCCTACACCCTCTCTTATCCTTCTCGTACTTCCACTAGCTCCCCCCACCAAGTCCCTATCCTTCCCACTTTCAAGTCTTTTCATTTTGTTCATGCTTTTGCTTTGTGACCCACTGAGTTTAACCCCGGGCCATCCAGGTGTGCATGGATATAAATCTATCCACTGGAGCATGGGTAACTCACAAATGGATACATCACTGAAGACAATAGCTTTCTCTCCTCCAGTACCCTTCAACTGCCACTAACCCCTGGATGGAGTGGGCCCTCATCAATTAGTTTTTCAAAGAACTTTTAAAATTGGGACAGTAGCTAGAGAGATGGCGCAAAGTTTAAAAGCTTATACTACTCTCACAGAGGATCAGGTTCTGTCACCAGCACCCACATGGTGGGCTCAGTTCTAGGGGATTCAACAACTATTCTGGTTTCCACAGGCACTGTGAATGCCCATAGTGCATATATGAGGCAAACACAGAATTTAAAAAGTAAATATTGGGGCTAGACAAATGGTTAAGAGCACTGGCTGCTCTTTTAGAGGACCCAGGTTTGGTTCCCAGCACCCACATGGCAGCTAACTGTCTACAACTCTAGTTCCAGAGGGCTCCAATGCCCTCTTTAGTCTCTGTGGACATTGCATGACATGGGTGCATTTACATAACATGCAAGCAAAACACTTATACACATAAAATAAAAAATAAACATTTTTAAGTTAAAGAAGCTTTAAACAAATCTTAAAATGATATTAGGGCAAAACCCACAAATCTAAAATCCAGCCCCAACAATTTCCTATGTACAGGATAATACTATCAAGCAGGCAGACTGTTGTACAATGAAACTAGCTTTTAATTTCCTGTGTTGTAAACATTTCTCTGTCATTGAGCACTCATTAAGTATGATTTTATAAAGCCTACTAAATATTAAATTCCACAGACATCCTAAAACTTACTTAACTGTGTTTTCATTGCTGTGACAAAACACTTGAGCAAAGCAACTTAAAGGAGGAAATACTTATTTTGGCTCATGGCTTCAAAGCTTTCAGACCATGGTCATTTGGGCCCATCAAATTGAACTCATGTTGAGGCTGATCATTACAGTACAGTGGGTATGGCGAAGTAAAGTTGTGACCAAGAAACAGAGAAAGAAGAGGGAAGCAAACACAAAATACACTCTTCAAAGGCATTACCCCCAGTCTTCTTCCAGCTAGCCCCAACACCTAGTTTTTGTTTTCCCCCCAGCGGGATAGAGTTTATTGGCAGAGAAAATGCACGGGACAATTCCATATTCAGGATAGAGGAACTGTTGGTTTACAGGCTGTTGGTTGGGGGTGTCTATAGGGGGTTCTGGGGGATGCAGAAGGCAGGAATATGTTTTTAAAAAGTTAGGCAGGAGAGAGAGAGCCCAGGGCTTATCAGGAGAGAATATTCTCTGTCAAACCACCCCTTTCCATCAGCCTAACATTCCAGCCTTGTGTGTTATAGGATAGGAGGCGCCATCATCATCTTGCTGCTGAACATGGTCGACATCGGGGAGGCTGAAATAGGGATCAGTCAAACAGTGGGGCTTCCACTTCGTGCATCTGAACAGGGTCCTTGATGGTCAAAAGGTGCTCGTATACATGTGGAGGGAAGGAAAGTAACAGCTGATCAAAATTAGTATGAGTTAGTTCAACACCTAGTTTTTAACCACCTCCCAGTAATGCCTCAAATTATGAATCCATCAAAGCATGAATCCACAGATTAGATCACAACCCTCACAATCCAATCACTTTTCAAAAGCTCCCCCTCTGAACATTTTTCTGAGGACTGAGTCTTCAATGCAAGCACCTTGTGGAAGACATTTCACATCTAAACCATGACACTAGTACAATTTGTCAGTCAATACTGTTATGCCTATTTATTATTGTTAAATAAAGCTTTGATGAATGATTTGGGGTGAAAATTCTTCTGTAACTATGTGATTAATGCTTTAAGATAAATTTAGGAAAATAGGATTACTGGTTAAAACAACATGAATTTTTTTCATGATATTTTTTAAGGCACTGGGAACCAAACCCAGGACCCTGCACATGCCTAGTGAATATTCTTCCTCTGAGCTGTACTCTTAGCCCTCAGTGTTCTTAATTATGTAAGTTACACTATCCACCAAAGTTTGAGCATGTGCGTTCCCCCAGCACTATATGACATTGTATATTTCCTTCATCATTGCTAACACCAAATATAGGCTACAAACCATTTAACTCCAGTTCCAGGGGAATCCGAAGCCCTCTTCTGACCTCTGCGGCATTGCACGACACAGGTGGACTCACATACATGCAGGCAATACACTCATACACATAAAATGAAAATAATAAATAAAAAAATCTTGTATACTTGATGCAACAATTTACATTTCAACTATATGGGAAGCTTAACTATAAAATATATATTCATAACTCACATGGATTTCCTCCCAGCACACTGGTTAAACTTCCATAGGATGCTTGACACTTGGTGCTGGCAACCTGCAGCTCACCAGTGTGTCACCGCTTTTCCCTACCGCAGAACCGTGGAGGGTTTGGGGAAGCAAGCATTGCTGGGCCTGTGTCTCAGCTGGGCACAATTGTTGGTTGTTTCTGAAGGGTCTGGAATTTTGGACTCTTTCCATTTCTCGCTTAAGTGAAGGTTAAATGACATTTTCTCTTTGCCTGTTAGAGAACAGAACCCAGCGGGGAAGTCCCAGGAGTTCCAGTACTCTCCAGACCTTGGCCTACTGGTCTCCCTTGAGGGTTGGAGGATCTTATCAGTCAGTAGTTCCATCATTCTGAACTAAGGCCTCAAGTTTTGTCCTCCATTAAGTTGAGGTGACATGTGGAAAGCAAGCAGACTCTGTCTTGGAGAAGGTAATGGCTAAATATTGTCAACTTGACAGGATCTAGAATCACTTAGGAGGTAAGCCTCTGAACACACCTGTGAGGGATTATCTAGATTAGGTTAGCCTCTAGGCATGCCTATGAGGGATTATCTTGCTTATATTAAATAAGGTGAGAAGACTTTCCCTAAATGTGGGGTGGCACCAATCCTGTGGGCTGGGGTCCTTGACTGAATAAAAAGGAGAAAGCAAACTAAGCACAAACATTCACTGCCTTCTGCTTCTCACTGTGATTGCAATATGGCCAGCTGCCTCTTCAAGCTCCCAGTGCCAAGATTTCCCCATCCTGATGGGGAAAATCAATCCTTTCTCTCTTAAATTGCTTTTGTCAGGGTATTTTATCATAGCATCAGGAAGTGTCTCTCTTTCAGTTAACCTTCTGCTTCCTATACACTCTAGTATCTCGTAAAATAATTTGCAGTTAGAGGAGGGCAGGAGGAGGGAGGGAATCCCTTGAATTTCTATATGAATTTTAGAATCACCTTATCTGTTTCTGCAAAGATGTCAGCTTGGGGGCTGGAGACATGGCTCAGCAGTTAAAAGCACTGGCTGCTCTTGCAGAGGACCTAGGTTCGATTCTCAGCACCCACATGGCAGCTAACAACCATCTGTACTTCCAGTTCTAGGAGATCTGACACCCTCTTCTGACCTCCTCAGGCATTGCACAACATGGGTGCACTTACATACATGCAGGCAATACACTCATACACACAAAATTTAAAAAATTTTTTTTTCTTAAAAAGAAGTCAGCTTGAAAATTTAATGGCCATTGTGACTATTGCTTAAATCTATAGATCAATTTGTGGAGCACTGTCTTTTTTAAATATTTTATTTATTATTTTTGTTTTATGTGTATGCGTGTATTGCCTGGATGTAGGTAAGTGCACCCATGTCGTGCAATGTCCAAGGAGGATAAAAGACACTGTCAGATCCCCTGGAACTTGAGTTATGGACAGTTGTTAGCTTCCATGTGGGTGCTAGGATTCAAATCCAGGTCTTCTGCAAGAACAGTCAGTGTTCTTAACCACTTCACTATCTCTCCAACCCTGGAAGCACTTTTTAACAATATCAATATTTAACAATATCAAGTTCTCTGATTCATGAACATATGATAGCTTTCTTTTAACCTAGGTCTTTAATTTCTTTCAACTGTCTTTTGTTTGTTTTGTGTGTGTGTGAGAGAGACAGAGACAGAGAGAGAGAGAGACTCCCTATAGCCCCAGCTACGTGGAACTTGCTATGTAGACCAGGCTGGCCTTGTCTCCTGAGTACTGGGATCAAAGGCGTGCACCACCACGTCTAGCCTTCAGCTATGTTTGAAGTTTTCAGAGTAGAGCCTTTACACTTCCTAGATATTTTATTTTCAATACTATTATAAATGGAATAAATTCTTTATTGCATTTTTTTGTTTCACATGGTGATTCTATATAGAAATACAACAAGGTGGAGTTTGTTTGTTTTTGTTGCTGTTGTTTTGTTTTGTAGGCAGGATCTTGCTATGTAGCCCTGACTGGCGTAATACTCTGTAGACCAGGTTGGCCTTAATCTGCGGTGATATTTCTGCCTTTGCTTCCCTGAGTACTGGGATTACAGGTGTGGGCTACCACACTTGACCTTACAATTGAATTTTGTGAACTCAACTTGTACTGTGCAACTTGGCTCAACTCATTTCATTAGTTGTATTAAATTTTTTAGTTGACTCCTTGCGAAATAATTCACTTTTTCCTTTCCAGTTATTTTTGCCTTTGTTTCAGTTTCTTGCCTAATCACCCTGGCTAGAACTGATTATACAATGTGGAATAAAAGTGACAGGAGTGTACATATTTGTCTTGTTCCTGATTTAATGAGAAAACATTCACTTTCTTGACCATTAAATATGGTAGACATGTTTTTTTTCTTTACAGTTCTTGAGGGATGCTCTATTACCTGTGCTGCTTTTCTGAGCCTCTTCTGGAAGGTCAGGATAGTAGGGACAGTGGCTTCCTTCTCTTCTAGAGTTACACCTATTTTATTAGCAAGGCACTGCGAAGGCCTGGTAGCCTTTGGTCTTATTGGCTTCTCAGTGTTGTACTCTTGCGCTACAAGCTAGCTGTGGCAAGGGCCATTGCAATTACAGTATTTTTGCCCTGCTACCCTTAGGAAAGCCTCTACTCTTTGAGTAAGGGCTGAGTGGGGGAAAAGATTCCTTGATCTCTTGGCCTCATTACCAAAAATTTAGCTTCTTCTGCTGAAACAAGAGGTGGCTGAAAAACTGTGGAGGCCTGTCCCTTCTGGGGATATAACATAGCTCTGGGCTAGGATTTGGGAGGAGGAGAAGTATTTTTTTGGTCATATCTTCCTGGAGTGGAGTTTCTAACACAGTGTTGGATCCCTTGCAACTGGAGTTACAAATTGTTAGAGGCCAATATGGGTGCTGGGAACCAAACCCAGGTCCTGTGCAAGAGTATCAGGCTCTCTTTCTCTCTCTCTCTCTCTCTCTCTCTCTCTCTCTCTCTTTCTCTTTCTCTCCCCCCCCTGCAGGGTCTCATTATGTAGCACTGGCTGGTCTGGAACTCACTATTGTAGATCAGGCTGGCCTTGAACTCACAGGGATCCATCTGCATCGGCTTCCGAAGTCCTGGGACCAAAGGTGTGTGCCACCATGCCGAGCACACCCAGTGCTCTTTCCTGCTGAACCATCTCTTAAGTCCCTCAGTAAACTGTTTAAACCAAATATATATCACCTTTAATAGGCGTATCAGCATTTTTACCTTCTTACTTTGGAACCAGTCTAGACACATGCGGATTATTTGGTAGGTATATGTCCTCTTCTGTGACTACTTCTTTATGACTTTCCTGCCCATCTGTAGGCTATTCTTTCTTTTGAGATCACATAGCACTTATTGTAGTGTCAAGTGACTTAAATATGTCAAGTAGGTGTAATTTTCTGCTTATATGTAGTATTAGGGTTCTTTAGAGGAATAGAATTGATAGGATGATTTTGTGTGTGTGTGTGTGTGTGTGTGTGTGTAAAGAATTTATTAAACCAACTTGTGTTGAAGTAGTAACCTGTGATGCTGAGAACCTGGTAGTTGTTCAGTCCTTGAGGCTTGTGGATGCCTCAGCAGTAATAGTCCCACAATGATTGTTTCACAGTACAGAGGCTCAGTTCACAGGGCTGGGAACCTTAGTCCCAAACTGGAAATGAAAAACCTGGAGGATTCCTGGAGAGCTGCTGGTCCTTAGTCAAGGATGGAAGCCTGGAAATACTGGTTCTGTTATCAGTAAAGGAGCCAGAAGCATCAACAACGAGATAAATTAACCTGACAGCGAGAGGGTAGGCCAAGGAAGCAAAAGCCAAATCATCTTCCTTCTGCCATGTTTTTTATGTGGGCCTGCCGCCAGAAGGTGCCGCCCGCATTTGGGATGGGTCTTCCCACATCAGATAAAGCAATCAGGACAGTTCCTCAGTTGAGACTTCCTACTCAGGTGATTCTAACTTGTGGCAAGTTGACATTGAAACCAACCATCACAGGTGCTCATCTTCCCCACTATATTGTGAGCTCCTTGAAGATAAAGACTGACTTCAGTTCTCAGCGCTGTGCCTGACATGTAATAGAAGCTCTAATTTATTTTGCTATGCGAATAAAATGGAAAAAGATGGTAACAGGAAACGCTGCAAAGGACTTGAGGAGGACTGAGGAAAGTGCTGTTTTAAACCTCTCTGAAGAATTAAAGCTCCTTTAAGGTGAACTCTTCTCATATTGTTTCACCTAGAGATGGAGTTATGCTCATGAGCCTCCCTATATCCACTACATCTGAAAGTGGCTTCTTTGCTAATCTGTACTTGACAGATATGTATACAAAACCCTTGTGACAGTAACTATTGGAGCCAGAATGTATAATCTACAAGTGGTATAGGCAAAATAGATTTTATAGGGTCAGGAGTTTCTTCACCAGCTCTTCTTCTTCCTAAAGTCTATACCTACTTTATGATTATAATCCCTCAAGAATTAGAGAATAATCAAGAAATATCATCCTCTGAATATAGCTTATTACCAGGATAAGGACATTTCACAAGTTTTTAATCAAGGAAGCCAGAATATCTTCCCAATTCTAATTGAATTATTCTAGAGCTTAGAATAATTCTTAAATGTAATGGAGGGTACCAGGCCCAATTTTTATACCTGGATTATAACATATAATTCAGTTAATTATGTTATATCCTGTTTGAAATTACCATAAAGTTGGTGTTCTCTGTAAGTAACTGAAAACAGAATCAAAAAAATTTGTTAGTGTGTTACTAGGGCTGATCTTGAGAGCAGACAGAAGTTTTTCTAGAATGCAAAAGGAAAATTAATCCAGTCATTCTTATTGGAGCAAAAATATGTCAAGTAGGTGTTGGAGAGAAGGCTCAGTGGCTAAGAGCTCTGGCTGCTCTTCCAGAGGGTCTGGGTTCATTTCCTAGTATCTACATGGTGGCTAACAACTGTCTGTAGCTCCAGTCCAGGGAGCTGACACCCCCTTTTGGCCCACTGCAGGCACATGTTCCATTTACACACATGCAGGCAAAACACTCATACACAGAAAATAGAAATAAATAAGTATGTAAAAATATGTCAAGTATATCCAGTTTCTTATTCATTGAATCAGTATTTATAATAGGGAAAATTTGAGAACAATAGGAGAATAGTTTAGGATACTTTAAAAGTATGTTCCACTACAAAGAACTCAAAAAAACAAGAAAATAAATGAGCCAACAAAAAGATGGGGTATAGACCTGAACAAAGAGTTCTTAAATAAAGAAATGAAAATGGCTAAGAAGTGCTCAGTATCCTTATTAATTAGAAAAATGCAGATAAAAATCACTTTATGATTCCATCTTACCCTAGTCAGACTGGCTAAGATCAAGAGAATGAAAGACTCCAAATGTTAGAGAGGATGTGGAGGAAGAAGAACGCTCATTCACTGCTGGTGCGAATGCAAATTCATGCAACCACTATGGAAAGCAGTGTGAAGAACTCTGAAAAAACTAAAAATGAATCTACCATATGATCCAGTTATACCACTTTTTAGCATATACCCAAGGATTCATCATACTGTAGAGATACCTGTACATTCATGTTTATTGCTGCTGTCTTCACAAGAGCTAAGAAATGGAAACAATCTAAAAGCCTCTCAACTGATGAATGGATAGTGAATATGTGGTACATTTACACAATGGAGTTCTACTCAACGGTAAGAGAAGATGAAATTATGAAATTTGCAGGTAAATTGATGGAACTAGAAAGTGTTATATACTAAGAGAAGTAACACAAATGCAGAAAAGCAATTGACATATGTTCTCCTTCATTTGTGGACTGTAGCACTAATCTCTTATATGTGAGTATATATATTCTGATGTAACACCAGGAGCCAGGAAAATGGAAAGGATACACGGAGGTAAAGGAAAAGAAAGAACCTGAAAGAGGGGGATAGTAGGGAACAGCTGTTACCAGAGGGGAGGTGGGGAAAGTGAGAGTGTTTGGCAGAGAAAAGAGGAGGGAGGGACATGCAAGGGGCCACGGTGTTGGGGGGGAGGAAAGTCAGGAGACGGGGGATGGTGGGAAATGGATTTTATGGGGGGAAGGTGGGGATAATGGGGACACTGGGACTGGAGAGGAAGGAGGGAGGTCGTATGGGAGGTAAAAGAGTAGAGACGAATGAATCTTGGGGTGCTAGAAAACCCAGAAGGAAATATGATGCCTCTGAAACTCCCTGAGAAATGCACGTACAGCGTCTAAATATTAGTGCATATGTATACATGAGACCTGCTTGGCAGGGAACACAGTGCCAGACAGAAGAGGCCTCCCTTTGAGTGGTTGGTGAGAGTGGTCCAGGAGACTCCCAAAATAACACAGGCTATTGCCAAATGTCTTGATTATCTCCCAGAACTAGTAGATAAGACCCTACTGCTGAAGACAGGACATACTTCAGATATAGGACTTGGAGCAATGGAGCAGGAACTAACCTGGAAACTTAACTGAAGTTTAGCTATCATAATGCCAGATGATAATATGCAAAGTGCCAAGGGAGAAAAACAATCAATGGTCCAACCCAGTCCTAAAGCCTAATAACCATAATGACTGGCATGGCAAACTACCTCTATTGGTGCAGTAGGGGCACTGTTAACTGGAGGGCAATCAACAGCTATCTAACTGGACTTAAAGACCTCTTAGTGGGAATGAACTCATGGGTGGCACTGTAAACTCAGCCGAATACACACAGCAGGAGAGGACATAGATCCTAGAGAAAACCCTACCTCTTTCATATCACTAGACATATGCAATTTCTTACCATCTGCAAAATATGGATCCTTATATTTATAGACAAACATACCATACACTAATTATCAAAGAAGCTTCTTTTTGCAACAGATGGAGGCTCCTGTAGGATTCCACAACTGGTCAGACACTGAGAACATACGTCTGAGAGATGCCCAGTACTAGGGGACACATCGACAATCGAACCTCTACATCTAAGGCTCATGGAACATAGCACAGTAAGGGATAGAGAGAAAACTAATGCATCCCTCAACTCTCATCAGTAAAGCTTCCCTATACAACAGAGTACCATGCACACAGGGCCACAACAGGTCAAGTTTTAAAGAATAAGAGACTGAAGAGTGTGTATCCTTGGATAGGACTCCTATATTGAACCTCACCCACCCACGGCTCAGGGACCACTTTGGAATAAGAGGCGGAAAGATTATAAGAGCCAAGGCTGGTTCATGAACACAGAGAAGCAGAGGCTTTCAGGCCACTGGAGGCTTCCACATGTGAACTTGTGGCAGTGGTGTCATGGAGCACAGGACCCTTGCCAACTCAATTAAACAAGGGCCCAGAGGGTAGGAGAGAAGTGGGCGGCGGGCTGGCCCTAGACTGAGAACTATTGGAGACTGATTGCTACTGGGTGAGGGGGAGTAGTATGTCTTCCATATATGATCTCTAGATGGACTGACTAGACTCCAGTGGATGAATTTACACTGAAGAACATCTGGGTACAAATGCTTGACTGGATAGGAATTAACATGTATAATGGAATACATGAGGTCTGGTGGGGGGATGGGGGCATGAATGGGGGAGAGGGTCCAAATTTGATTAAGAACTGTAGTATGAAATTACAAAAGCTCAATAAAAAATTTTTAAAGTATGTTCCACTAAGCTGTGGTGTCACATGCTGGTAATCCCAGCTACTTGGGAGACTGAGGTAGGAGGATTGAAACTTTGAGGTCAGCCTGGTCAATATAGTGAGATCCTGTCTCAAAATATTTTTTAAGTGCTGGGGATAGAGTTCAGTGGTAGAACACTTGCCTAGCCTGACTGAGATCCTGGTTTTAATCTCCAGCACTGCAAAAAAATTATGTTATTACAAAACCAAAAATATGATTTGATGGTAGAGAATTTATCTAGAATGCACAAAACCCAGAGTTCAATCCCCAATACTGCATTACAGTGAATGTAGCAGAATTGACTGTAATTATTAATTATAGGTGACATTTTTATTATAAATCAAGCACTCTTAAAATTGTGTTGATTAGCCCTCCTTTGAATAAAAATTATTAAAAACATTTTCCTCTGCACTAAGGCTCAAATCCAGGGCATGAACACACTAGGCAAGCACTCTACCACTGAGTTGCATTCCTAGCCTGAAATAGCTTCTTTTTAACCTGAAAAATTGGAGATTAGATTCTGAACTGTGATAATACTAACATATACTACCCCAGAATGCCATTCTAGATCCTTTTATCTGGCCCCTCTTTGACATCTAATTTGAACTCCATTCCTGAGAAGATGTTGAAATTAAAGGACCCATATCACATCTTTAATTTTTCTTTTTTCAGAAAGAGTCTCCCTCAAGGCTGGCCTCAAACATGAGATCTTCCTGCCTCTATCTTCTGAGTGCTGGGATTAACAGTATATGCTATTATGCCAGGCTCTTTATTTCTTTTTTATGGGACCAGGCTATATAAAATGACAAAGCAAAACCCCTGTATGCTATGGTCTAACAGAGTCATCGATTGTGCCATTATGTCTCACAGTATGAACACATAGCCAGCATGGTGGGTGTCCTAGGGTTGCCTTGGAGTACCCACTGCTTACCCATTACTCTGTTGGTGCCTTCTCATTGCTGTCTTTTAGGAGCTCTATTTTCCCCTCACTGCTCTCAGCTGTAACTTAACTTACATACTTCTGCCCTTTCTTCAGACACAGCTGGTTTATCCAATACTATCACTCACCCCCCAGTGTTCTGTCTCTTACTTGCAGGTCCTTGGATAATATTGACTGCTTGCTCTCCATGAGGTAAACATGCAGAGTCTATAATTAGAGAGATATAAGGTAGGTGAAGGGTAGCATGACACTCATTAGAGAGTTAGCATTCCGAATACAGCATTAAGAGTTTATTAAAAGACCAGAAGTGGGCAGATATGAAAAACTAGTGGTTAGCAGCTAATTAAACATCTAAAAACTTTTGAAAAGGTTTACATCAAAAGTAATTAAAGAGAAAATGACTTGGTCCCCCCCCCCCCCCCCCCCCGCCCACGCCATCGCACAAAAAAAACA
>NW_008357686.1:2187363-2188708 GCF_000622305.1 Nannospalax galili
CCCCCCGCCCAAGACCAGCACTTAGTAAGATACCAGATGCTGAGACTCTAAGAGAAATAAAATAATTTTTACATTTGAGAAAGCAGGCCTCATGAGGGAAATGAATAGGGATTATGATCATTCCTTAATCTAAGAAGAGTTGTGTTAAAGAAAGGAACAATAGATCGGTATCAGGGGGATGAGAGATGTCAGAATGGTTTCACAGACGTGATATTCAAGATGGGACACTATAAAGGATGTTGGGTTTTAAAGAGAAATAAAATAATTTTTACATTTGAGAAAGCAGGCCTCATGAGGGAAATGAATAGGGATTATGATCATTCCTTAATCTAAGAAGAGTTGTGTTAAAGAAAGGAACAATAGATCGGTATCAGGGGGATGAGAGATGTCAGAATGGTTTCACAGACGTGATATTCAAGATGGGACACTATAAAGGATGTTGGGTTTTAAGGCATCAATATGGAATATTTTCTTGATAATTTTGAACTAACTGAAGAAAGCAGTCAGGGGACAAGTAAGCGGAGCTCAAAATGTCAGTATTTTTTACTAAAGGAACTTTTTGAATGGGCATGGCTTAAATGTGTGGCCAAGGGCCTTTTTCATGTGTAACAATCTCAGTATGTAGCCCAGGCTGTCCTGAAACTCAGGAGCCTCTTGTTTCAGGCTCTGAAATGTTGAATTTACAGATGTGTGTTTCTTCACCTGGCCTGCCAAGTGGCCTTTTAAACATTGTCTGCCCTGGGTAAGAGAGACTTAGCTGGGCAAGCTGGGATACCAGAAATCTTGGACAAATCAGAATATATCCTCTATAGACAGGGGCAAGAACTGAGCCATACAAACATTCTCTCAAAGCTATTAGAGTGAGCCAATTTTTTCTCTACAGATGGCTGGTGAAGAGGCAGAAAGAGAAAAGCAATTCACTCACAGCAGTAGACATTGGTCTGCTCAGACTTGCAGAGACCTGCCACTCCCCGTCATGTACAATTCTACTGGGGATGTGCACAAAAGGACCGCTGTACTCCTGAGTGCAGAGCTGGGCACATTATTCAGGCCTAATCATTAACGATACCCTATAACCTTGGAGTGGACACAGGTCTCAAAAAGCAGAGCCTGGGGGCTAGAGAGATGGCTTAGTGCTTAAGAACATTTCCTGTTCTTTTAGAGGACCTGAGTTCAGTTCCCAGCACCCATGTTGGACGGCTCAAAATCACCTGCAACTCAAACTCCAGAGGATTTCACACCTTTTGGCTTCCACAAACACCAAGAAACACATAACATACACTCACAAAGACACACACACACACACACACACACACACAGATACACATATTTTTTAAAAGCAGAG
>NW_008357686.1:2188802-2210517 GCF_000622305.1 Nannospalax galili
ATATATATATATACATGCATGTATTGCCTGCATGCCTGTGTTGTGCAATGCCTATGGAAGACAGAAGAGGCTGTCAAAGCCCCTGGAATTGGAGTTATAGACAGTTGTTAGCTGCCATGTGGGTGTTGGGATTTGAACCTGGGTCTTCTGCAAGAACAACCAGTGTTCTTAACCGCTGAGCCATCTCTCCAGCCCTATTTTTATTTTAAGATTTAGTTTATTTTAAATTGTGTGTGTGTGTGTGTGTGTGTGTGTGTGTGTGTCTGTGGGTAGGTATGTGCACTTGAATGTAAGTGCCCCAAGAGGCCAGAGGCATCAGATCCTCTGGAAACTGGAGTTACAGGCAGTTGTGAGTCACCTGGTGTATGTTCTGGGATCCGAACCCAGGCCCTCTACAAGAGCAGTATGAGCTCTTAACCACCGAGCCATCTCTCCAGCCCCTCTGAAGGGTTCAAAAAATTTATTGAGGAGCTGGAGAGATGACTCAGTGGTTAGAAACATTGGCTGCTCTTGCAGAGAACCCAGGTTCAATTTCCAGCACCCACATGGCAGCTAACAAGTGTCCATAACTCCAGTTCCAGGGGACCCAACACCCTTTTTGACCATTGTGGACACTGCATGACACAGGTGCATTTAAATGCATGTAGGTAATACACTCACACATATAAAATAAAAATAATAAAATATTAAAAACTTTTTGTTTGTCTAAGGATATGATAAAAATAGGGTTTTTTTTAGGACCTATGACCTCTCTAGCCATGTGTATTTAGCTGAGTTTACAGTGCCAGCCATGAGTTCCTTCCCATTGAGAGGGCTTTAAATCCAATTAGATAGCTGTTCACGGGGCATGGTGCGCATGCCTTTAATCCCACCACTCTGGAGGCAGAAGCAGGCAATTCTCTGTGAGTTCAAGGCCAGCCTGGTCTACATAGCGAGTTGTAGGCCAGCTGGGGCTGCAGAGAGACCCTGTCTCAAAAAAGACCAAAAATAACAACAACAAAAAGCACAACAAAAAACCCCCAAACAAACAACAGGAACAACAACAAACCATTTAGATAGCTGTTGATTACCTAGACAAATGTAATCTCTTACTGTATGCTAAATATGAATCCTTATATTTGCAGATCCTTATATTTACAAGTATACCATTCACCATTCATCAAAGAAGCTTTTTTTTTTGCAACAGATGGGGGCTACTACAGAGTTCTGCAACTTGTCACACACAGAGAATATGTGTTTGAGAGATGTCCGGCCCTAAGTCACACATCTACAGTGGAACCTCTACACCTAAGGCTCATGAATGTGTTACCATTCACAGTTTGAGTGTGTTTTAGATTATAACTGTGTTTTAGTTTCTTCTCTATTGCTGTGATAAAACACTCTGACCAAAAACAACATGGGCAGGAAAGAGTTTATTTGGCTACATGTTCTAATCTCATCATTGAGAGAAGCCAAGATAGGAACCTGGAAGCAAGAACTGAAACACAGACCATGGAGTAACGCTGCTCACTGGCTTACTCCTCTGGCCTGTGCTCAGCCTGCTTTCTTATACAACCCAGGACCACCTGTGCAAGGATAGCAGTACCCACAACAGGATGGGCCCTCCCACTTCACTGAACAATCAAGAAATGCCTCACAGACATGCCCACAAGCCAATACAATAGAAGAAATTCCTCAATTGAGGTTCCTTCTTCCCAGATGTGTCAAGTTGACACCTGAAGTTATTCAGCAGAAACTGTAAGGATATATCACACATAATACCACGAATTGCTATAAATAGAGAGGAACAGAACAATCCTGATGTCACTGTTTGAACCCTGCTCTTAAAGTGAGGTCTTTCCTTGCATGTCCCAGCTTTATGAACCCATATAATCCCCTTTTGCTTATCTCTGTTTGAGTTGGATTTTATTTTTAAAAATATTTTATTATTTTTATTTTTGTGTATGAGTGCATTACCTACATGTATGTAAGTGCATCTGTGTTGTACAATGCCCACATAGGTCAGAAGAGGGTATCAGATTTCCCTGGAACTGGAGTTACAGATGATTGCTAGCCTCCCTGTGGGTGCCAGGAATCGAACCCTGGTCTTCTACAAGAGCAGCCAGTGCTCTTAACTGCTGAGTCATCTCTCCAGCCCCTTGAGTTGGATTTTAGTCACATAATTTTATTGACTAATTTATTTGTTTTTTGAGTCAGGGTCTCCCTGTGGTCCCAGCTGGTCTGGACCTCACTATGTAGACCAGACTGCCCTCTATCTCAGACATCCATCTGCCTCTGCCTCCTGAATGCTGGGGTTAAAGGTATGCACCACCATGCCTAGTGTCACTAATTTTAAAGAGTCCTGTGTAATACCATCTTGAAAAATGAGTTGGCCTTTTTAGAAAAGGAAGAGAAGGGCATTTTAGATAAAAGAAGCAACTTGGGGAAAGGTCTGGAGATCAGAAAACTGAAAATGAAAGAAAATATCTTACAGGGAAGATGTTGTAAAATAAGATATTTTCTTTTTACAAATTTTTGCATGTGCCTGTGTATGTGTGTAGTGTGCATGCATTTGTGTGTTTGAGAGAGAGAGAGAGAGAGAGAGAGAGAGATCAGATATTTTTCTGGATCTGGCTCTACTTTATTAACTGAGGCAAGGTCTCTCACTCGAACCCAGAACTTGCTCACTGGATTTAGCTAGTGTAGCCAGCTTGCCCTGGAGAATCTCCTGTCTCCCAAACCCTGGGATTCCAGTTTGCATGGTCTGGGGATCTGAAACTGGTCCTCATGCTTGTATGGAAACCACTTATCCACTGAGCCATTTCCCCAGCCCCAGGACATTTTCTTAATGTGGTAAAGAGACTCTCAAACTAGCAGTCATACTTATTCCCTATAAATTGAAAATAAATAAGGATTGACACAAAAGCCTGGTGATCTATTGTTGCCCCTATTTTGTCTTGGTGTTTTGGCAAGTCCAATAAGATTTAAAACAGAATTAAGAGGTATCAATGTTTGAAAAGAAAAGGCATTCTCCAGATGTAGAGGAAATTTCATGCAAAGAGGAGCAAATGATCTGTGGTACAAGGAGATATTTATTTGGGGTCTTCAAAATTGAAATTCTAAGGGTGCACAGATTTCAGTAGAAACTAGAATGTTATCCCAGTAGGGACATTTAGAGAATCCATTTAAGGAAGTTTTCCTTTTGTTGTTGTTGTCATTGTCATTGTTGAGACATGGTCTCCCTGTAGCCCCAGATGGCCTGGAACTTGTTATGTGGACCAGGATGGCCTTGATTTCACAGAGATCTGTCTGCCTTTGCCTCCTGAGTGCTGGGATTAAGGCATGTGCGACCACATTCTAGCAAACTCAGGAATGGGCTGCATAGATTGTCAAGAATTATGATTGTTGGATGCTCAAGATAGCTTAGCAGGTAAAGGCACTTTGCCACCAAACCTGATGACCTGAGTTTGATCGCTAGTATTCACATAGTGGAAGAAGAGAACAAACTACTACAAATTGTCCTCTGATCTCCACATTCATGCTATGCCAGATGCATATGTACATAAACATACATATACACATAAATGAATAAATATCATAAATTTTAAAAACAAATTGATTGTAGGACAAATTTTCTTCTTTTTAAAAAGTGTGTGTGTGTGTGTGTGTGTGTGTGTGTGTGTGTGTGTTTGTGCATTCTTTGTTTGTTTTTGGGTTGATTCTTTCCTTTTATCATAGGTTCCAGGGATAGAACTCAGGTTATCAGGCTTTCATGTCAATGGGCTTTATTAACTGAGTCATCTCACTTGGCCCTAAATTTAGTTCTATAGCTTATTGGTTCATTGTAGACCAGGTCACATCATACTACTGTTGTAGGAAGGAGATTAGTTAAAACAATCCTTGGAATGTTTCTTTGCAGCAAATGATTTCTTTTGGCAAGTCAGCAAGTTTACAAAGTCAGTACTACAGTACAAGATGGAGTCTGGATCACAAACTTGAGTTAGGGCTGTCATCTTTATTTCACAAAGTATGCAAAAATCAGTATCTTATACATCCTAAATATGTAGTTAGAATATACAGTGAAGTACACCCTACTCATGATATTAAGAAATGTACATAACATTTAAAAATGAACTCAATGAAAACTATGTATGACTTAAAAACTACAAAACTGAGGAATATAAAATGACTTTAATGAAGAAGCATTTTGTTTCTGGATAAAAACTTGATATATGTATACTCTTTTAAAATGAATTGATGATTTCATTCAGAGACTTAACAAAACTTCTTGTAATGAAAGCAGTCAGTTTTGCTGTAAGCCAACATACGCAGTTCTAAAAATCATCCAGCTGTTCAAAATTACGTAATTTAAAATCACAGGGTTTATGGATGAGATGGGGTTAGAGAAATTGCACTAAGAATCTTTGTCAGTGACTCAGCAGCCATTGATCGCTTGTAGATGTTTGTATAGAAGGGAGACCTTGTGAAATTTACCCCATCTATGTTGGCATGTCAATTGATGTTATTATGCGGGTCTTGTTTAGGCAATCATACTGTGGAGATTTCATGGGTGCAGCTTCCCTGTCATGTCTAGAAGACACTATCTCGCAGCACGTGTCCTGGTCCCCTGGCTCTTACAATCTTTCCTTTCCCTTTTCCGTGATGTTCCCTGAGCCTTGTAGGGGTTGCATTATGGAAGTATCAGTTGGTGTTTGGCACACCAACGTCACGTATCCTCACATTTTTGCCAGTTATGGATCTCTATAATAGTGCCCATCTGTTGCAAAAAGAAGCTTCTTTATGAGGGTGAGAACTACACTTATATATGGATATAGGGATAACTGTTTAGAATATACGTAAAAATTATATTGGTTCAGAAAGTGGAAGGAGTAACTCTGATAGGTTATCCAATCCCAAGTGGCCAGCCCTAAATACATACGAGCACCAATGGGCTCAGTAGGTTTACACACACACACACACACACACACACACACACACAAACACACACGTGTGTATATGTACATTTGGGGGATCCTGCTATCTATATTTGTGCTCATTGACTCAACTCGTTCTTTGTGTATTTCATATACAACATCTTAATCATCTTTATACCCCCTTACCCATCTGCACCTTCCCATACCCTCCCACTGGATTTCATGCATTCTGTCATTTATGTTAAGGCCTATTGAGTCAAGTTAGTGTTCGCTGACAACCCTCCATGCAAGTTCATCCCCTGGGGTCTAGTCAGTCTATACAGAGTCACTCCCTTAAAGAGGATCAGGAAGGTGCATGACCATATGGAAATAGAGTCCTACAGGGTCCTGAGACTCTGCTCATATGAACTTACAGCAATGGTGTCAGCATGCACAAGACCCATGCAAATTCAAGCAGACAAAAACCCAGCATAAAACTGGGGAAATGGACAGCAAGCCTCAATCTTAGCCAAAGAATTATTGGCTGATTACTACTGGGTCAACTTAGTCTTTTAAATGTGTAGTGCTCCACAGTATAGATAGCACATAATTTGTTTATTGCATTTCATACTTACACACATGCATATGACTTCCAGTTTCTTTTCACATCACAATATTTTTCTTCCTAATAATAAGTAAAATGGTGCATGTTTACAGAGTACAATGTAATATTCAATATGTGTACACATCATATAATGTTCAAATCAAAATAAGCATGTCTGTCTCTTCAAATATCATTTCTTTGAGGGAAAACATACAAAATCTTTTATTTTAGCTTTTCTGAAATATGTCATACAATACATCATTATCTATAATCACCATGCTGTGCAACAACACGGAAGAACTTATTTCTACCTACCTATAGCTGAGTAACAATGAATGTAACCATTCTTCTGTGTGTGTGCTGGGGATTGAACCCAGGACCCTGAGCATGTTAAACACGCACTCTGACATAAGCTCCACTCCTAGGGGTGTGTGTGTGTGTGTGTGTGTGTGTGTGTGTGTGTGTGTTTAGAATGTGGGCACTAATTGGCAACCACTATTCTATTCTCAATGTCTATGAAATCAAGTTGTTTTGATTCCACATATGAGTGAAATCATGCACTGCTTGTGTTTTTTTGCCTGGCTTATTTCACTTTATGTAATGTCTTCTAGCTCCTTCCATGTTATTACAAATGACAGGATTTCCTCTTGTTTCGTAGCTGAACAATATTCCATTGTGACTCTGTGTGTGTGTGTGTGTTACTCCTTAGTTGATGGACACAGTTTGAGTGCATTTTTGGGTCTTGTGAACAGCCAGCACATTATTTTAATAACTGTTGCTTTTGCCATGTTTCAACATTTGTTAAGGCAAGATTTGATATTTTTGTAAAGTAGTCCAAGTATTGTAATTTTCAAAATGAAACATGTCATGATCAATTCTGCTATAATGCTTAATTTGAAGCTGTAAAATTGTTCTAAGATCACTGATATGTCAGGTGACAATAGGAACAGAATGCGAATTTTGCTTTGCTTGTGAGCAATGTTCAATTTTGATCACTGAAAATAATAGGTAAATGTATGTGATGTTAGTCTGTCCCATCATTTGTCATGCTAAATTTGACCACTGGTTATAATGGTTTTTACTGGATCACTAGAAGCTGGGAATATTGTTTGGTGGTAAAGCATGTGCTTAGCATGTATAAGGCCTTTGATTCCACCCCCAGCACAAAAAAATTAATAAGGAAATCACTGAATCTCTCCATTGTAAAGCTTCAGCTGTAAGCAGAATTTCAGTGCCTACGACATTGTTCCCGGTGTTTTATTTTTTAAGAGACAGGGTCTTACTATATAGCTCTTGTTGGTCTGGAACTCTCATGTAGACCAGGCTGGCCTAGAACTCATAGAGATCTGCCTGCTTCTGCCTTTCAAGTGCTGGAATTAAAGGTGTGCACCAGCAAGCCCAGCATTATTATAACCCCTGGTATTATAATACTGCTGAATTTGCTATGCTGTATGGTACAAGAGACTTTGAGAAGTGATTAATGTTACCAATAAGTGGACCTTAAAATAGGAAGATTGTCTTCTTGGATGTCATCATATGAGACCTTAAGTCGAAGCATGATGGCAGAATATGATAAGAGAGTGGTAGAGCCCATGGTAAGTATGCACAAGGCCTTGAATTCCATCTCCAGCTCCCTTCTCCCCCAAGAAAGCAGAAGAATCTGAAACACAGTGACTCTAAGATCGAGTGGATCATGTGGTCAAGGAACCAGGAATCTCAGTCCCACAACTGTAGGGACCAGGGACTTAAATTAGGAAAACTATTAGAAGGGGCTTGAGGTGGTTTCCTCAGCAAAGCATTTAAGAAGCAATGAGTACCTGAAGATGACTACATCTGATTTCAGTCCTCTGACATGCTGAGGAGTTGAGCCACACAATGTCACTTCCAATCTACACAAAGTGTTAGATAAATTTGTGGTTTTAAGCAGGTAAGTTTGAAGTTAATTTTACTGACAGAAATAGAAAACTGAAACATGTAACTTCCCCTTTGCAATTAATATCTAATTTGCAGGGTGATGCTTTGAGATCATGTGAATATTGGGATTCTCAACACCTAAAGATTGCCTATTGATTTCCTTTGCCTCAATCAATTATGACTTTGATGGTTTTCTTTCTCACCTGAATTATTTATTTCATTTCTAGCTTTACTGAGGTAGAATTGGCAAATACAAACCATATATATATATATATTTAAGGTGTACAAAGTGATCCTTTGATATATGCATATGCTGTAATGATGACCAAAATGAAGTCAATTAGCATGATAATATAAAAACACAGCCTCAAAGGAGGTAAGCAATAGTTTATCCTGGAGCCAAATATGAGTAACCATGGCCCAGGAACACAGATTTAGGTTTTAACACAAATTCCTTGCTTCAATGTGGTAATAGTTTCATGAAGGTTTTTATAGTAACAGAATAAGGACCTTTAAACAACCAACACACTTTTCAAATACATCGGTGGGTATATCAGGTAGATGGGGTATAGCAAAGCCAGTACATTTCTACTATAGGCCTCAAATTCAATCTGATGATACTCTTTGCTTTTGGATTGGTGGAAGCTAGGGGT
Organism: Nannospalax galili; assembly: GCF_000622305.1. Lineage (NCBI taxonomy): Eukaryota > Metazoa > Chordata > Mammalia > Rodentia > Spalacidae > Nannospalax > Nannospalax galili. The sequence continues at coordinate 2,196,866 of NW_008357686.1, forward strand.
CTGTGCATATATTCCAAAAGGATTTGTCGAATAGTCAAAAGATATTAAGTCATACACAGAGATGGGCAATAAATGGCTATTTTAAGGGGTTAAGATAGCCCAAGATAATTTGATTTTGGACCTCAACATGTTAACTTCTTCACAATCACTGAAATACTAGTCAATCAATTAGCCTTAAGAGAATGTTCAATGTGCGTTTGGCTTCTTTCTAGGAACACGTTAATCACAAACCATGTTTGGCAGTGTGTGTGTGTGTGTGTGTGTGTGTGTGTGATAAGAACTCTACTTTTTCTTTTCATCTGTTATGATGAGACTGTTTAAGAGCTACTCAGCAAATTTCAAGTATACACAGATACATGCAGTGTTATTAACTGTTTCAGGTATAACACAGTATTACCACCTATAGTCACCATGTCATGCTTTAAACCTCCACATTCATCCTGCATAACTGAAATATGGTAGGATTTGATCAACACTGAAAGGAGGTTTATAAACCTCCTGGAAGGCAAGAAGATATTCTAAAGAGACACTTGTGCCCCTTCCCTTTGGTTATCAGACTACTGAGACAATGGACCCCAAGGAATTGGGAATTTCCCCAGGAGTCTCATGCTGGGGAAGGAAAAGGCTGGGACCCTGGGGTCAGCCAGTGGGGGAGCTTGTCTTTCTGGAAGAGATTTCACACAGTTCTGACAACTTGTCAGACCATCTTGCAAGAGAGACTGAAGCTGAAACCATGATGATGGACTGGACCACACCTTGAGCAGAACTGCTTATTTATGGCTGCTGCCCTCGATTTAAACTTAAACCTCATGTCAGTACTCTGAAGATTGTGTGTGTGTGTGTGTGTGTGTGTGTGTGTGTGTGTGTGTGGCAGGTGTGTGTGGCAGGTGTCACCGGACCTTGTTTATCTGTTTCTCTTCCCTGTGTGGCCACACTGAATAAATCTCCTTCCTCTGCTTTTCACTGTTACTTGTCTCTTTAGCTGTTTTACTGAGGACTTGTAGCCTAGTACAGCTTATGGGGTTTCCAGGATCCAGGCTTTGACCCTAAAATCTCTGGTAAGTGCTGGAGTGAGGGTATTTAGAGGAAATGGGGAATTACTGGGAATGGGCAGAGGGTTTCTTTGGGGGTGATGAAACCCTATTGAACTGTACACTTAAAGAGTGATTTTACTGGGCATGGTGGTCCACACTTTAAATCCCAGCACAGAGGTAGAGGCAGGAGGATCTCTGTGAGTTTGAGGTCAGCCTGGTCTACATAGCAGATTCCAGGTCAGCCAGAGCTACATGGTGAGACCCTGTCTCAAAAATAAATAAATAAGGGCTGGAGAAATGGCTCAGCAGTTAAGAGCACTGATTGCTCTTGCAGAAGACCCAGGTTTGAATTCTAGCACCCACATGATGGCTAACATCCATCTGTAAGTTTAGTTCCAGGGAATCCGACACCCTCTTCTGACCTCCTTGGGCACTGCATGACACAGGTGCACATACATACATGCAGGTGTAACACTCATGCACATAAAAAATAAATAAAAGTTCTTTTAAAAATGAATGAATGAATGAATAAATCAATCAATAAATGGTGAATTTTGCCAAGGCTGAGATGGTAGAACAAGCAGGAGGATGAGGAGTTCAAGGTCATTTTCAGCTACATAGAGAGTTCCAGGCCAACCTAGGCTACATGGGGAGACCCTGTCTCAAAAACCTGAAAATGAAACAAAAGGATTACTTTTGACAGACCCAGTGGTTGTGCATGCTTGTAATCTTACTACATGGAAGATGGAGGCAGGAAGATAAAAAGTTATAGTCCAATCTGGGTTACATGAGACCATGTTTCAACAAAAGGTGAATATGGCATATGGATTTTCTCTCTGTGATATCATAATTTGTAATAAATTATATATTATATTATAGTATAGTATATTATAGTATATTATATTATAGTATATTTATTATATCTTTGGCCAATTTCCTGGCACCCAGTTCCTTAAATCCTTGGAATCTCCAAAGTGATGTGTCTTTTTGTATGCTAATAATGACTGCTGGCTGGGGGTTCCTGAATAGCTTCCGGATGGGGGCTGGTTGCCAGGGGAACCAACTTGTGATTTGAAGGGTTTCAAGAAGTATTGTTTATCTATTGGCTAATACGTTTAAGATACTTGTTATTCCAAGAGGGAAGTATTTGTTCATTATCCAACCTTATTTTTTCAGTGCTTTCTAACAAACTCTGTGCTTGGTGTGAAGGCCTTTACTTACCCCTGGCTTCCTGCATCTATGTAGATCCACAACTCAGCCATCCCACATTCCTCAAGCTCGGTTTAAACCCTTCCCAACCTTTCTCCCCAATTCTTTACAAATGAAGAAGCGCTCTTCATTCATTCCAGTCTGTACTCACTTCTTTGTCTGAACATTTATCAGTTTGCCAATTATAGTCGAATCAATCACCGAGTTTAAGCAGCCAAATCATTATTATATACACTAATATATTATTCTGAATCTGTATCAAAATTTTATTGAGTATTCTCATGAGCCAGATAGGAAAACTTGACTTCATAATCTCACTTAAACATCACAACAATCTGTGAAAGACATTTATTCTATCTAGGGATGCTAATTTGCTCAAGGCCACAGTGACTAAATTGGGAATTAAACATAGTTGTAATTCCAAACACTGCACTCTTGAATTTTATTAATGCTGTTTCAATTGCATTGTAGAGCTTTTCTTTCCCTAATTAGATTATTAAGACTAGGAGTGAATGTGGTTGGTCTTTCCCTTACTGAGTAGGAATGGAACTCAGGGCCTCAAGCATTGAAAGCAAGCACTCTACCACTGAGCTATATCCCCAGCCCAAGGATTTTATATTTTGTTTCTTTTGTAGACTCTTGGTTGTTAAACCAGCTATTCTGCAAGTGTATACTTTTTGCCTGTTTGTGGTACTGGGGTGAACTAAGGATGTCATGCATGCCAGCTGGGCAAGTGCTCCACCACTAGCCATTTCCCTAGCCTGATACATATTTATTGAATGTCTAAGAGATTCTTCATCTACCTGAAAATACCAATTACTTCAAAAAACGACTTATAGCTGGGATTTGTGGCACAGGTTTATAATCCCAGCATTTGGGAAATTGAAGTTTTCAGGAATGTTAGTTTAAGGCTAGCCTGGGATACATAGTTCTGGGCAAGATTGGACTACATAGAGAGACTCTCAAAAAGGATTGTGATGCTAGATTCATGGTTACACATTCAAAATGGATCATTAAAGAAAACAATATATTTGAGGCTATCCTTGCCTGCCAAGATGACTTAGTGGAAGAGAAACACACCTTCACAACTCTTGTTGCCCCCTTTATCTTTTGAGAAAGAACTGATGGAGCCACAAGGATCATTTTTAGATTCTTCAAGTCCTCTTCTGCTTTCTAGAAGCTTCTGGCTTAAAAGGGCCTATCTCTTGGCTTGTGCTTCTTTCTGTTTGCTTTGGCTTGTAGCCACACTTCCTCTTTTTTGTGCATTTGAATGAGGTATACCTAGGGAGCCACACTTTACAATTCAACAAGCAACAGGCCTGGTTTTATCACGAGGTTGGCTCAACAATAATTATGATGTGGTGTCACAGCTCAGTTTCAGCTTAGTTATCAGTAAAATAGAATTAAAGGGGTGGGGCTGTAACTCATTGGTAGCGTCTTAGCACTGGGGAGGCCAACAGGATTGATCCCCATCACCACTGTAAGTTTTAAAAGTTTCTCTCCCTCAGTATTTCTGCATTTATAATTTCATATTTAATACTGATAGATACCTGGAAATGCATTACAAATACATCATGGCCTATAAATCTACATGGGATTAATTATCTGTGTACAGGTGGTTTCAAATCGCCTTATACCCTCTCACTGTCTACATTAGAAACATAGTGGATGGTGAGGGCTGAGTGGCAGTCAGATGGCTCTTCATAGTCTTGCATGGTCCTTCCGGAAAATTTTCATTTAGACAAGAAATCTAAGGAAGACAGAGTGAGACAGAAACTGGATGCTATTTGCCCCTCCATCCTTCACACACACGTAATTCCCTTTATCCTTTACTCTTCTCCCCAAAGCCGCCTATTCTAACCAATTTGGCACAAAGGTAGAAAATCCCATGGGGTCTGTGGCCAGGAAGCCTTTTATTGTCCTCTGACTTCCAGAGAGGCAAATGGGAAAAGCTACCCAACCCCCTTTCTCGCTCCCCAGCTCGCCAGGCTTGATGCCCTTTCTCGCTCCCCAGCGCGATAAGCTTGATGTTTATGCGGCTGGGAAGCAGTCTCGGGCGAAACGCTGTCCCTGCTGTAAAGCCGAGAGAGAGAGAGAGAGAGAGAGAGAGAGAGAGAGAGAGAGAGAGAGAGAGAGGAGATATGGGGAGATATGGTCTGAGAAGAAACAGGGAGGGAGGGAGGGAGGGAGACCGCGCGTGAGCATGTGTGTATGTGTATTGTGCTGTGTGTTATGTGTAGGGAGGAGGGTTGGGGGTGGGATCCCATGACGTTACTGGCTCCGCCTCCTGGTGAATATAAGGGATGCTTGACGCGCAAAGACCCCAAGCAGCAGTATTGAAGCCTGAGCGGCGCAAGTCTGCAAGACCCAACCCAACTCGACTGAAGTCAGCCTCGCCGAACCGGATCTGAGAATCCTGGCTCTCTGGGCTTGCCTCAGCTCTTTGGTAAGCTTTCGGGGTCGACACGTGTGTCGGAGGAGGGACGGTGAGGGTCCTCTCATACCTAGGATTCTCAGGCAACCATGGCATGCAGTTGCATCAGCGCGGCTGTGACCTGTTGCTGGCAAGACCCCTGCCCAGGAGCCAGGGCTCCCATCTTCAGCCCAGCTCCAGATCGTTTCTAGATGGGACCGTAAAAATCTAGGCGCTGAGTCGGGGGCCACCGCACGGGACCCCTTATTTGTGGAGAGGCAAGTGCAAGCGATCTTGGGCTGTTCAGGGGCCCCTCTAAGGAGCATCGCCAGATTTCAGATACCGTAGCCCCGCCTCACTGTTGATGCTCTCAGGTCAGCCTAGTGGGGCGGGAGGAAATGGGGGAACGTTGCTTTCTCCCCGGGGCGAAGGAAGGCAGTGCAGTGGAGCGGGGTGGGCTTGGCGAGGAGGGATGAGATTGAGGCAGTGCTCCCTTTTAATCTGTAGTGAGGTCTGTCCCCTCTTTCAGCTGGTCCCGTAGGTAGCCTTACCTCTTTGAATCCCACCCGGTGCGCACTGAAGGGAATGCGGGTATTGGGTACAGAGAAGGGGCTCTCCCAGAGTTGTCATGAGTTGTTCTGCTTAATTCCCAAGGAGTCACAGGCCAGGAAACAGACGCTTTAGGTTTCTGGGATCCTGGGTTGGACTCTAGGATAAATCCCATAGATTCTTGGCTAAAGAAGAAACCTAAGGTTGTCTGAGCAGTGAACTACAGGGGCCTTTTACTTGCGGGTTCTGAAATTAGTCCTTCCCAAAGCCTCCTGCGGTACTCCCTACTTGCATATTGTAATTCACTTGCACATGAAGAAACTGATGTTAGAGGTAAAGTGGCTTGCTTTGTCTTTTCTCTCCACCCCCTTTTGTCCCCCTGAGCTTCTTCCCTTGCTGGAGTGGGTTTTGTAATTCACTTTTAGACCCCATGGATAATGAGCCCTTTTGTCATTTTTTTTTTTTTTTTTTTTTTTTTTTTTTTTAAAAAAAAAAAAAAAAAAAAAAAAAAACATCCTTTTCAGTTGCAACTAGAATGCTGTGGCAGGCACTTCGCAGATTTGGTCAAAAGCTGGTGCGGAGACGGATGTTGGAGCCTGGCATAGGGGAGACCCGCCTTGCCAGATGCCTGAGCACACTAGACTTAGTGGCCCTCGGTGTGGGCAGCACCCTGGGTGCGGGTGTGTATGTCCTGGCTGGTGAGGTGGCCAAAGATAAAGCAGGACCATCCATTGTGATCTGCTTTTTGGTGGCTGCTCTGTCTTCTGTGTTGGCTGGACTGTGCTATGCAGAGTTTGGTGCCCGGGTCCCCGGCTCTGGTTCTGCATATCTCTACAGCTATGTCACTGTGGGCGAACTCTGGGCCTTCACCACCGGCTGGAATCTCATCCTCTCCTATGTCATTGGTGAGTTAGATGGAGGAGGTGGGGCTGAGGGGCACAGCTAGCAAAAGGGCTATGGGCTGGGAGATCTGGGTGAGATGGTGAAGCTGAAATAGTCTTTATTATTCCCAGTATCTCAATATTCCTAGTTGTGTTGGTAGGGATGTGGGAGGGTTGAAGGTATGGGGCAGTTGTTTATTCATCTCTGTCTGGTATTCCTTTATTAAGATACTGGTTTGGATTTTTTAAAAAATTAAGAACAGGAGGTGGGCCTGGTGGTCCACACCTGTAATCACACCACTCAGGAGGCTGAAATAGGAGGATTATGAGTTTATTGAGTTTGAGGCCAACCTGGGCCTAAGCTACACAGGGGGGCCTCCAAAAAAAGGTAAGATGCCTTATAAGGGATCTGTGTGAGGCTGGTGTGGAGGAGGGAAGGAACTTGACCTCATATTTCTCCTGAGTGCTGGGATTACAGTTAAAAAAAATTGCTATACCAGGTACAGCCAGTGTGGCCCGGGCTTGGAGCTCTGCTTTTGACAACCTCATTGGGAACCACATCTCTCAGACTCTGAAAGGGACCATCTCACTGCATGTGCCCCGTGTCCTCGCAGAATACCCAGATTTCTTTGCTATGGGCCTTGTGTTGCTGCTCACTGGTGAGGCAAGGGGCAGGGTGGAATGATGAGGGCTTGGGCTTGGGAAGGGCTTGATGGACGTGGTAATGGTGAGGAGGAAAAGAAGCTGGGAAGGAAGGAGTCTGCCACATAGAGGCAGGAAAACCAAGCTTGAAGGCGAGGCATTCTTTCTCAGTGTCTTGAATGAATTTCTCCCATAGGATTGTTGGCTCTGGGAGCTAGTGAATCGGCTCTGGTTACCAAAGTGTTCACAGGGGTGAACCTTTTGGTTCTTGGGTTTGTCATCATCTCTGGCTTCATTAAGGGAGATTTGCACAACTGGAAGCTCACGGAAGAAGACTATAGTTTGACCATGAATGGACTCAACGACACTTATAGGTTAGAAAGCCACAGAGCTGGGAACATGATGGAGAGGAGGGGGATTTAGGATGGGAGTGGCGAACGACAGGCTGGGCATTCGAGAAAGCTACAGAGTTGGCTGAACATGCCCTTATCCTTTTTCTCTCCCTTCTTCCACTCTAGCTTGGGCCTTTTAGGCTCTGGAGGATTTGTGCCTTTTGGCTTTGAAGGGATTCTCCGTGGTGCTGCTACCTGTTTCTATGCATTTGTTGGTTTCGACTGTATTGCTACCACTGGTAACAGTCATGTCATCCTGTCTGGGCCTTGGGTGCAGTTGTGTGCTCATACAAATTGGGGGTGGTAGAGAAGCAACCCTGCTTCCCTGGTTCAGAACATTTGTGCCATGTGTTTACCCGCAGGGGAAGAGGCTCAGAATCCACAGCGGTCCATCCCCATGGGCATCGTGATCTCACTGTCCATCTGTTTTTTGGCATATTTTGGTGTGTCTTCAGCACTTACCCTCATGATGCCTTACTATCAGCTCCAGCCTGAGAGCCCTTTGCCTGAGGCATTTCTCCATGTTGGCTGGGCTCCTGCCCGCTACCTTGTAGCTGTTGGCTCCCTCTGTGCTCTTTCCACCAGGTCAGTGTTAAATGTTTGTTTTCCTCTGTGACTGGAGTCTCAGAGTATGGCCATTTTGTACCAGAGAGCGCCCCTTAGGAGGGCTGGAAAGGGGAGGTGGAGATGCTCTAACACACAGGCTCAGAACTGATACCTCAGTGAACTTATGTCACTCTGGACATTGCTTTCTCCAGCCTTTTGGGGTCTATGTTCCCCATGCCTCGGGTGATCTACGCCATGGCAGAGGATGGCCTCCTGTTCCGTGTCCTTGCTCGGGTCCACAGTGGCACACATACGCCCATTGTGGCCACTGTGGTCTCTGGTATTATTGCAGGTAAAAATCAAACCAAACCAAAGCCTTTTTGTTGTTTCTCCAACTCCTTTAACTTCACCTTTCCCTTCTCTCACTTCTTGCTCTACCTGCTGATTCAGCATTCATGGCATTCCTCTTTGAACTCACTGATCTTGTGGACCTCATGTCGATTGGGACCCTGCTTGCTTACTCCCTGGTGTCCATTTGTGTTCTCATCCTCAGGTGAGACTTATATTTGTATTTCTGGATGAGGCATTATGGAGACATGATCCTTCCTCTGTTTTCTGTCATCCCGACTTTCCTTGAACAATTTGGGTATCCTGCCTTGCCCAAAAGAGCTTCTACCTTTGTGTATGTGAGTGTGGGGGGTATACACATGGGTGTGAGTGTGTGTGTGTGTGTGTGTGTGTGCACGTGCGCACACACACACACATTTGGGTGTTTCTGCTCGTGTGTGGAGGTCAGAGGTTAGGTGTCCATCCGTATCCCACTCCTCATTATTTTTGGAGACACTATCTCTCACTGAACCTGGAGCTCACTGATTGGCCAGCTTGGAAGGCCAGTGAACTTCAGGAATCCTAGTCCTCCCACATTCCCCAGTACTGGGGTTACAGGATACACAATGCCTGGCTTTTACCTGAATGCTGGAGATCTCAACTCTGGTCCTCCTGCTTATGTGGTACACACTTCACAGGCTGAGTCATCTCCACAGCCTAAGCTTCTACCTTTAATGGTAATGAAGAAAGATGAGAGAAAGATGGTGAATGGTTGAGTTGCTCTCCAAACAGCTTCCTTACTCTTGCCACAGATATCAGCCTGACCAGGAGATGAAGACAGGAGAAGAGGAAATGGAATTGCAGGAGGAGAAGACACTTGAAGCAGAGACACTGACCCTCCAGGCACTATTTTGTCCAGTCAACTCCATCCCTAGCCCCCTTTCTGGCCAAGTTGTTTATGTTTGTTCTTCGCTGCTTGGTGAGCAGTGACTTTTTTTTTGGTGGTAGTGGGGGGGTGGTGGTTCTGAGTTCCATGAAGGGTAGACACGTGTATTTCATGGGTGAGAGAGGTCTAGTGAGAGGGTAACTTTCCTCGGAATGGGATGCCTTATATCTTAGCATATTGATCTCAAGAGTTAGTTTTGATATCTCTTATCTTGATTTTTGAAGCTCTACTACTGACTGTCCTTTGCCTGGTGCTGACCCAGTGGGCAATTCCACCGCTTTCTGGAGACCTGGTGTGGGTCACAGTGGTTGCGCTGATCCTGGTGCTCATTCTTGGAATTGCTGGGGTTATCTGGAGACAGCCACAGAACTGCTCTCCCCTTCACTTTAAGGTAAATGATGTCTCTTTCACCCCACCAACCCATCTCAAGAGAATTAGGCCTTGTAGCTTAATAACATTTACAGATATTCTTTAATTGGACACAAAAGAGAAAGTATCAGAGCTATTTAGGTCAAAGACTTATTTACTGATGCTCCTTAGTTCCTCAAGTTCTATATCTGGGAATCCACCATGTATATGATAAATGAGTGGCCACAGGAATCCAGAGCATGAGTCAGGGTTGAACTCTGCCTGTTCTGCCCTGACTAGGTTGAGGATCTCTTTCTAGGTCACCCTGTGGTATGTACAAAGATTTCTCTTGGTTTTCAGGTTCCTGTCGTGCCTTTACTCCCACTAGTGAGCATCTTCGTGAATGTTTACCTGATGATGCAAATGACAGCTGGTACTTGGGCCCGATTTGGGATCTGGATGCTGATTGGTAGGTGTCTACTTGAATAAGAGTAGCCTCTTAGGTGTCTTATTCCAACCCCTTTTCTTCTTAATCTCCAGCTGGAGACCTATTAAGCCTTAAAAGGCTACTCACTGCCTCCCCACCTCACAACTACCTTTCTCTACTAGGGTTTGCGATCTACTTTGGCTATGGAATCCAGCACAGTGTAGAAGAAGTTAAGAGTCATCGACCCTTACCCAAGACTAGGGCCCAAACTATAGACCTTGATCTCACCAGTTCCTGCATTCACTCCATTTGATGTAATCATACCTGAGTGCTGTCTGGTCTCCCTGCACAATAATGGAGACCCCACAGAAAGCTAGCCCTCCCATGTGATGTTGGGGAGGGATATTAATAGAACTCTGTACTTATTGTGGAGTGATGGATGTGTCTTTGCTGTTTCCCACTTATTTTTTACTTGTTTATTTTGAAATGGTCTCTGTAGTTGCTTCTTGGCTTTGAAAAAAAATTAAAGGAAAATGGGAAAAAAACTCTGTCCTGCTCTTTGCTTGTTAGAGATAATGTAAAAACCTCACTTTAAGGCTAGAGAGCCAAGAGAAGTGTCCTTTGTCTTTTCTGCAGCAACCACAAAACAATCTGCTGTACCTGGGTATGTTTCTGAGCTTGGGTTTGGAGAAGATAGAGAGAGCAGCCTAATCTCACACAATTAAAGAAACAACCATGAGATGTATTTTCCCCTTGTGACACTAAAGATTAGGCCCTGGATAAATACACAGACCACTGTGTTCTATGGGATTTGGGGCTGGACTCTGATCTCAACACTGGCATTGGTTAGGTTCTACACTGAGACCAACCTCTTCTATTCTGCCTCTTCTAGTTGGATCAGTCCCAGATTCCAGTCACTGCCTCGGCAACAGGCCAAGTGTTTGACGATGCTGGGAGGAGGTGGAGGCAATAGAGGGTTTTTGGAAAAGACTATATATGCAAGGGTACTGATTGCTATAGAACAGTAGGGGACTGGAGGTTAGAACTTCACTCAGATTAAAAACTGCATTAATTCATTTATCCAAGAAATGTGTAGAAATCTAGACCCTGTGCTGGGTGCTGGTAATATAAACAGTAAAGCAGTCTCTGCCTTCAAGGAACTTGCAGTCTAATGAGGGAAAGAAGCAGGTAAAATGACTGCAGATCAGTGATTTGACCCAGGGCAGAGGTAAGTGCTGAGTGCTGAGGAAGCACAAAGATCACACTTGGCCCGGAGTCTTGAGTAAGTACTTGAGAAGCAGACTGAAGGGGAGGCCGTGACTGTCAGCAAACAGTATGCAGAAAACAACAGAAGTCTGAAAAAAACAGATTCTTCATAACATGACTAAGTTTTAGTGTAGCTGGAAGGTAGCATGTGCACTGATAAGTATGCATGACCTTGGACACCCCAGAAAGGTATTGAGAACTTATCTTATGGATAGTATGGAAGGGTCTAGAAAGTCACAAAAATTCATAATGGGATGGTGGAATTTTAGTCTGGCAGCAGCAAGGAGGATGACTTGGAAGTAGTTGGGGAAGCTAGAACAGGAAGATCACGGCTACCATTTATTGAATATTTATGACAGTTATTCTGTATAAATCTCATTTTGTTAATAACTTTGAAGTAGATATTATAATTATGCTTTATAGCTTGAGGGAGCCAGATTTAGGTAAATGTGCCCTGGTCACTTAAGTTCAAAAGATCAGGATCAGATGGAAACCCAATTTGCCTGACTGTAGTATATGCTTGTAAGCCACAGCAACGTTGCTAGTAGTAGTTATGGTGGTAGTTATGGTAATCTGACCTATTTCAGGGCTTTTGGTCAATTGGGCATAATTGAAAGAAGTGAGTGCCATAAATCTCTGAGGCAGCTGTCAATATGAGTGAAAAGGAAGAGATTCAAGCAAAAATTAATTCGGTTACAAGTCTCCTGAGGTTATAAACATACATGTGATTTTAATTTCATGTAGGTGATGGTAGTCAACAGTTGAATCTTGGAGCTAGGAAAGAGGTCTAGACCAGGGTTACAGATTTAGGAGTTATCAGTTCAGAGTTTATAGGTGATAGAAGCTTTGTGGAACTAAAGACTGTTGCAGGATAAAACAAAAGAAGAACTAAAGTGCAACAGATGTTGTATAATTTCCTTTCCACATAAGAAACCTTTACAAATCAATAGAAAGATAGATATCCTGATAGAAAGTGTAAATCAGCCGGGCGTGGTGGTGCACGCCTTTAATCTCAGTACTGCCTCTGCCTCCCAATCTCTGTGAGTTCAAGGCCAGCCTGGTCTACATAGTGAGTTCCAGGACAGCTGGGGCTACAGGGAGATCCTGTCTCAAAAAGACCGAAAAAAAAGTGTCCATCAGGGGCTGGAGAGATGGTTCAGTGGTTAAGAACACTGACCTTGCAGAAGACCCAGGTTCGAATCCCAGCACCCACATGGCAGCTAACAACTGCCCATACTCCAGTTCCAGGGGATCCAACAGCCTCTTCTGTCCTCCACGGTCATTGCACGACATGGGTGCACTTACCTACATGCAGGCATAACACCCATACACATAAAATAAAAATAATAAAATATTTAAAAAGTGTAAATCAAAGCAACCATGAAATCTCAGTTCTTACCTTGCAGACCTGCAAAACAAGGACTAGGCATTGACAAAAGTGATGCTAAACTGTCTTGTGCATGATAGGGCTATATGTGATTATATTTCCTGTTGAGAGTGATTTGATATAAGAATTGCAACATCTTTTTTGATTTGACAATTACACTTAGAAGAATCTAAAAAATTTTCATATGTAGGACTGGGGATGTAGCTCATTTGGGAGAGTGGTTGCCTAGTATGCTTGAAACCCTGTTTTTATTTCTCAACACCATGAAAACTGGGCATGGTGGCACATACCTGCACTCCTAATACTCAGGAGGGTAGAGGCAGGAGAATCAAAGTCATCTTCCACTACATAGCAAGTTAAAGACCAGTCTCAGATACATGACACTATCTCAAAAAAATTTACATACATAAGAACATTTAGTGAGACTTTTAGTGCTAAGGATTGAACCCAGGTCTCACATTCTAACCATGTACCGTACCACTGAGCTATGCTTCCAAATCTCATTGAAACATTGATATAAAATTTGGAAACTACTTAGTGTACATTAGGAAGGAACTAGTCAATAAGTTGAAATTCATGAATTCAGCTCAGTGGCATAGTTGTTGCCTAGTGTGCATGAGGCTCCGAATTAGATCCCCAGCACCACAAGGAAAAAAGAAAGATACTGTGATATGGAAAGTTCTTCAGAGTATTCTATTAAGTCAAAATGAAACAAAATGAAACCTGAAGCACAAGAATATTTGCGAAAGAACAAAAGTGGATATATTTACACATAATATTTTTTCTGGAAAATATTTAAGAAGCTATTAACCTCTGATTTGTGTATTTTTTCCATTTATTAAAGCAGGCACAAACATTTCGTTCCTTTTATAATTATCATAGTAAAAGTTTAGGGGGTGTGAAGAGAAAAGTAGGAGGACTCAGTGAAGAAGGTGGAGAAGGAGTGACTGAAAAGAGGTATAGTATGGAATTCTAAAGAGGAAAGAACTTCAAGAAGAGTGCACAATGCCAAATGCTGCCTAGCCATAAATAATTTAGGTCAAAAAAGGGTCCGTTGCCTGTGTCAGTTAGGATGCAATTGCTTAGTCAAGTAGTAGGGGTGGGTTGAGTAAATGGACTGAAGAAGTAGACTGAAGCTAAGGTTAGCGTTTCTGGCAGTAGCTGGAGAGAATTGAAGTTTTTTTGTTTTTTGTTTTTTGTTTTTTTCAGTCTTTTTGAGACAGGGTCTCCCTGTAGCCCCAGCTGTCCTGGAACTCACTATGTAGACCAGGCTTGCCTTGAACTC
>NW_008357686.1:2210878-2223448 GCF_000622305.1 Nannospalax galili
TCCTGGAACTCACTATGTAGACCAGGCTTGCCTTGAACTTGAAGTTTTTTTAAAAAGCTTTAGATGTTTTCGTTATTATTTTTTTATTTTGTGTGTATGAGTGCATTGTCTGCATGTATGTAACTGCACCCATGTCATACAATGCCTATGGAGGTCAGAAGAGGACATTGGATCCCCTCGAACTGGAGTTAAGGATGGTTGTTAGCCATTATGTGGGTGTTGGAAACCAAACCCAGCTCCTCTGCAAGAGCAACCTGTGCTCTTAATTGCTGAACCATATGTCCAGGCCCTATTTTTATTTTATTTTATCTAATTAATTGATTATTAAATTATTTGATTGATTGATAAATTAATATTGATTTATTAAATTAATTGATTGATTTGAGACAGGGTCTCACTACTGTGGCCCTGAGTGGGCTGTCTCTACTACAGAGTGCTAGGATTAAATCTATGTGCCACCATGCCCAGGCAGAGTGTTATTTAAAAGACAAGCAATTCTTGACTAGGAGTGATGGCACTTGCATTTAATCCCAGCACTTGGGAGGCAGAGGCAGGCAGAGCTTTGTGATTTCAAGACCAGTTAGAGATACATTGTGAGATCCTGTCTCAAAACAAAGCTGAGAAATTACTATTTTTATTTAATAAAGATGGTCAATAGAGAGGGCTAATAAATCTTGCTACTGTTGTTTAAATAAACAATCTGCAAAGGAGAAAATGGTTTTGTGATTTGGTTCTATAGTCCTTTTTCATTCCGTGCAATATTTCTCAGACTTCAGACATCTGACAACAAGCTTGAGTTTTCCTCTACTTGTGTAATTCTAATATTGAGTAACAATAACAAAAAAGCCTTTTACTTAAGGGTTAATAAGCCGTGGGACTGGGAATTGAATGTTGGGCCTCATGCATATTAGGCAAGTGCTCTACCAACCGAACCATGCTTCTCAGCTAAATCTGCTTAATACTTTCACTGTAACTAAAAATGGAAACCAAGGTATTTTTCTAATGCAAAGGAAATAAATATTCATCTATTTAAAAATGTTTGGCTGTGCAATACCCCAAATAATTACATATACTACACTTTGTAAACATTCATACAGTTAACACAGTGAATAATCTCTGTCAGACACTAGACTTAAAGGTAGCGTGAGAAATTGCTTTAGGCATGTTCTAATCTTGATTTCCTTGAGGAGACAGAGATTAAATTGACTCAAATAAATAAAGAGACCTAAAGTAGAAGTCAGAAGTGTTCCCAAAGAGATGTGCATGAATTATCATAAGAATTCACATGGGAACTCACAGGGAGTCTGGAAAGTCTTTATGACAGTCAAGGCTTTTCTGAGATTTAAAAATGACAGGGAAAATGAGGTAAATGTGGTGGTTCATGCCTATCATCCCAGCCGTTGGGAGGGGGAGGCAGGAGGATCATGAGTTCCAAGTCAGCTTTTGGCTACATGAAACCCCCTCTCAAACAAACATAAAAGATAGGTAAAATGTGTTAGTTCAGAAATTGGGAGAACAGGAGGAGGGAATCTTGTGCATAAAGGCAACAAGATGGGAAAGCTTAATATTCAGTTTGTCCACAGCCCAGGATTTCTGAAGGAGTGAAGTGACAGGAAAAAAAGATTCTATTAAAACTCTTGAAGGCCATTTCTTCCAAGACCTGCAACTGAGTAGTGGGAAGGATGTGGATGGGAGGGAGGGGCCAGATACAGGGAGTTGGATAATGGTACCAAAGTACAGTTAGATGGAAAGAATGAAGTCTGGTGTTCAAACACAGGAGGTGGACTAGTACAGAAAAATTCAAAGTTTCCCAAATCATAGAAATGATAAATATACTACTACACAGTAGGATGACTATAGGTAATGGTAATGCACTATATATTTCAAAAAGCTAGATGAAAGGATTTTGAATGTTTTCACCATTTTTCTCATTGCTGTGGCAAAATATTGGACAAAAGGACAACTTAATAAAGGAAGAGATTATTTTTGCTCCAAGTCTCAGGAAAGTAGTCCACAATGAGTAGAAAGCATGGTGACAAGAGCAACGTGGTCTGTGCTGCCAACCAAGCAGCTGGCTCAGCTGACTCTCCTTTTTCCCTTTTTATTCAGTCTGGGACTCTAGCACAGGGGATGGTACTGGCCACATTCAAGGTGGATTTTCCATCTTCACTCAAATCTCTCTGGAAACTCCCTCAAACATACACAAGGCAGCGCCTCTCCTAGGTAATGCCAAAGACAGTCAAGTTGCCAGTGAAGATTAACCATCACAACAGAGATGCTTACTCTGTTTTACTTTTTTAAAGTAACTTTTTAGGTTAGCATACAAAGTAATGGTTTTCATCATAGCATCTTCATACATATGTGTCATACTTTGTTCTTGTTCATTCTTCTTCCCCACGGCCCTCCTCATGCCACTCGTCGCTCTGGCTAGTTCATTTTCTAACCCCGGTTAGTCCCACCATCTTGTTTCCTATCACTATCACATGTAGTCAATTACCCTTTCCATTTCCCACCTCTCTTAAGGTTTCTTTCTCCTGTCTCCCAGCCACCTTTCTCATTTTGTGATCTACAAATACATCCATATAGACACACATACACACATGTATTTAAACTGAGATTCAGCATATGAGAAAAAACACACAGTATTTGCCTTTCTGAGTTTGGCTATTTTCTCTTAACATAATGATTTTCAGTTGCAGCCATTTTCCTTCAAATGTCATGATTTCATTACATGATTTCATTTACAGACAAATAAAATTCCATTGTGTCTATGTACCACATTTTCTTTTTTGTAAAAAAGAATTTAAAAATATCTTTCATTCTTTGACAATTTCATACATGTATGAAATTGTGTATCTTGATAAATCAACCCCCAATTCCCCCTTGTACTCCCTCCCCAGACACCCCAGCACACTCCCTTCCCACCTTCATGTCTTTTTTTTTCTTTTCTTCCTTTTATTTGTCCTTTTGAGACAGGGTCTCTCTGTAGCCCCAGCAGGCCTGAAACTCACCACATAGACCAGGCTGGCCTTGATCTCACAGAGCTGCCTGTCTCTCTGCCTCCCCAGTGCTGGGATTAAAGGCATGAGCCATCACGCCTAGCTCTTTGTCTTTCTATCACTCATTTTTTAAAAGATAGGTTGGTCTTGAACTTGCTAATATGTGCAAGTAAAGATGATATTGAATTTCTGATCTTCTTGCCTATACGTTCTGAGTGCAAGGATTTTGAGCATGTGCTACCATGCCTGATTTTATAGGGTTCTGGGACTCAAACCCAGCTCTTTGTGCATGCTAGGATGTCATACTACCAACTACATCATCCGGTCATGTATGGTATGTTGACTTACACAGTGTATACATGTATCATATCATCACATGATACCTCATTAATATGTACAATTTTTGTGTTTATATGTGCCAATTAAAATACATCTAAATAATACAAAAGAAATGGTGGGCTAGGGATGTATCTCAGTGGTAAAGCACTTGCCTAGCATGCTAAAGCCTTGGAGTTTGATCATTAGCACTGAGAAAGAATAGAGAGTAGGGGAGAGGGTGAGGGAGGGAGAGAGAGAGAAGAAAGGAGGAGGAGAAGGAAGAGGAAGAAAAGAGAAAAATGGTATTTAGGCTTGGTGATGAGGAGGCAAAGGAAGGAGGCCAAGGCTAGCCTGAGTGAGGCTCTGTCTTAAAAACCCAAACAAACAAACACAAAACAAAAAACTAAATGGCAAATGTCTAAGGAGCTGGCGGTGTTAACTACCCTGATTTGATCATTATGTTTTGTACACATGTACTGAATCATTATAGTACACCGCATAAGTGAGTATAATTTTGTGCCAATTAAAAAGTGCAGAAATGTGGATGATAGTGTTAAACATGAAGGAGGGAGTGGTTCTGTGGTCTGGTTCAAAGAAGTCCGCCTCTGCAATCTACTCATGTACCCAGAATGTAGATCTTGGCAGGATACAGGTTTCAGAAATCATTAATTCAAACAGGTTCTTCACCTACAACTTGCCAAGCTTTCCTGGCTCAATTGCTCAAGGAACCCCACTGTAATTCTTCGATGTCACATGAAGCCTCCAATTCATTGCCAACTTCCCACACACTTTTTATCATTCTCAGTCTTTGCTTGCTCCCTTACCCACCTAAATTCCTGAATTTATTATCTGTATTACTATTTCGCAGATGATTCCAACTCCCTAATCAAGACTCCAGGTTCGTTTTCAATCCCTGGAGGAACTGAAACACTCATCTTCGCTCTTATCCTGTGCAATTCAGGGCTGTTGCAGACATTTACACTCCTGGGAAGGTTAACGATAATAATCCTTGACAAAGTCCTGCACACGGATGAAAATTCTCCTTTTCACTTTATTCCCGTGCTCTCTGAAACAGCTCTTTCTTACCTTATTCACATTCTTCAAACCATTCCCTCTTACTCTCTGCTCTTGAGTTTGCCTCCTATTTTGTTGAGGAAAATATATGCCTATCAGATTAAATACTCCTTCATCTTTCTGTGCATTTTCTCCTTCATGAACATTAATTTATTTTTTCTTTTAATGCTAAAAAATATGTGTTCATTGTAGAAGAACTTAAATACTGAAAAATAGAAAACATAGGTTGGAGATGTAACTTGGTGGAAATATTTTGTCTAATGTATATGAGGCCCTGGGTTTAACTCTCGGTTGTGGAAAAAAAGAAAGCTCCTTAATTCTACCAAAGATAAGCCTGTTGACATCTTGATAAATACTCTTCCATTTAAAACATTTTTATTTAATATGTATTCATGCTTTGCCTACGTGTATATAAGTGCACCACGTGCATGCAATGCTCTTGGAGGACAGAAAAGGCCATCAGACCCCCTGGAACTGGAGTTAAGGATGGTTGTTAGCCACATTGTGGGTGCTGGAAACGGAACCCAGGTCCTCTGCAAGAACAGCCATTTCTCTTAACTGCTGAGCCATCTCTCCAACCCCTTACAGACATTTTTATTCAAATATACATGCAATTTTATCTAAGTGTTTACCTTCTCTGTAAACTTAAGTTTAAAAAAACCTGTAAACATTTTATTTATTATTATTATTATTATGTGTGTGCATATGTGTGTGGCTGCTGGTGCCACTGTGTGTGTGTGTGTGTGTGTGTGTGTGTGTGTGTGTATAGGTCAGAGGAGAATTTTAATTTTTAAAATATTTTTATTATTACTTTGAATTTTTAAGTGAATTTCTGTACATGTCATATAATACATCTTGTTCATATTTAGACACTCTCCCCCATCTGTACCCCCCATAGCTCCGCCTTTTGATGTCATGCGTTCTGTTACATTTGTGAAGGCTTATCAAGCCATGTTTGAGTTCCCAAATATCACTTGGTGAGAATCCATCCACTGGAGCCTAGTCAACCTTTTAGAGTCACTCCCTTAAAGAAAACCAACTCTCCCTCTACTAATAGTCATTGGTTGCCAACAGTTCCTCAGCTACAGTTGGGGCTTCTAACCCATTTCTCCACTTCTATACTGGGTTTTTGTCTGGCTTCAGCTTGCATGGGTCTTGTGCATGCTGTCACCATTGCTGTAAGTTCATACGAACAAATTCCAAGCCACCTGGAAAACTCTGTTTCCTTGTGGTCATCCACCACTTCTGGCTCTTACAGTCTTTCTGCCCCTTCTTCTGCAATGGTCCCTGAGCCATAAATGGCAGACCTTTGATATAGGGCTCCTACCCAGGAACAAGCACTCTGTGGTCTCTTATTCTCTGCACTTTGGCCACTTGTGACTTTCTGGATTAAAAAACATCTGTTGCATGGGGAAGTGTCACTGGTTAGAGTTGAGAGCTGTATTAATAGTCATTCTGCCCTCTGTTCCACTATGTTTCCTAAGCCATAGGTGTAGAGGTTGTATTGTATATGTGTCACTTTGGGATAGGTATTTCATAGACACTCATTCTCTGTATTTGACCACATGTAGAACTCTGAAACAGTCCCCATCTGTTGCAAAGAGGAGTGGTTTTGATGAGTGGTGAGAGGTACACTTGTCTGTAAATATAAGCATACATATTTAGAGTACAGTAAGAAATTACGTTTGTCTAGGGATGTGGCAAGAGTAGGTTTTTCTCTAGGATCTATGACCTCTCCAGTCATGTGTATTTGGCCATGTTTACAGTACCACACTTCAGTTCCCTCCCATTGAGCAGGCCTTAATCCCAATTAGACAGCTATTGATTATCCCCAATATAAGAGTGCCACTAGTGCACCAATAGAGTTTGCTGGACCAGTCATTGTAGTGTTTATTAGGTTTTACAGCTGAACGTTGATTGTTTTTCTCTCCTGACAGCTTACAAAGTATCTTCTGATACCATGAGAGCGGGTTTTCAGGGAGGAGGCTTCCAAGTCAGGTCCAGCTCGATCGCTCCAAGTCCTGTGTCCAAAGTGTGGCCTGTCTTCAGCAAGAGGGTCTTATCTTCAAGTCCTTGGAAGCAATCAATGGTTGCAGCATTAAGGAATGTGTTAATTGGGAATCTCTTGGACTACCCTGACCAAGAATTCAAAGGGAGGTTTTTCCTGCCTGGCACTGTTCTTTTGTTATATATGTATAGCCTTCAGCTATACACATGCATTTATATATTTATTGTACGTATATTTGTCAATAGACTTTTTGAACTAATACATTTCCCTCTGTGTTTTCACGCCACCTAAGCATTATCTTTCTTGTCTCTGCCCCTGCAAAACACTCCCTCCTCCTTTCCCTGTTAATGTACTCCCCAGAGAACAATTTTGTGGAGTTGGTTCTCTCCTTCCATCTTTATGTGGGTTCAGGGAATTGAACTCAGTTTCTAGGCTTGCATGGCAAATGTCATTACCCACTGAGCCATCTCATTGGCTCATTTTAATGTTTTAATTAAAAATTTTTTCTTTATCCATTTTCATATGTATTATGATATGCATGTATGCATATGCATGTTTTGTATGTATGTGGATGCACACATCTACGTGCAATGCACACAAATGCACATGCATGTGGAGGCCCAAGGCTGATGTCAGGAATCATCATACATTGTTCTTCTACCTTATTCACTGAGGCAGGTCTTTTTGAGACAGGGTCTCCCTGCAGCCCTAGCAGGCCTAGAACTTACCATGTAGACCAAGCTTGCCTCGATCTCACAGAGATCCACCTGTCTCTGCCTCCAAAGTGCTGGGATTAAAGGTGTGTACCACCACACCTGGCCCTATTCTATATATTTTTTATGGAGTTATGCCACATGGGGTGATAACACTCCCCATAGAGCCATAGACTATCTAACAAAATCCCAGTGCTAGGCATGGGAAACTATTCTTCAAATTGTTGGTCAGGGGAGTCCAAAAAAGTCTCCCAAAACAATATAAGCTATTGTCAGTGTCCTCAGTTGCCTCCCATAACTTGAAGGTAAGACACTATTGCTGAAGACAGAACACATTTTGAACACAGGACTTGGAGAATTCAAGCTGGAACCGACCTGGAAACATCCTCCCTGAGGACCAGCTCTCATAGTATGGGAAGGTGCTAGCCAAGCTGCCAAGGGAGAAAAGCAATCAATAGTCTTACCCTACTGTAAAATCTATGAACCACAATGATGACCAGCCCAACAAGAAATCCCAAATGGTACAATAGTGGCACTTTTATCTTGCAGTTGACCAAGAACATTTACATTTTTTTACTGAATTTTGTGATTTTCATACAGTATAGTTTGATGATATTTAGATCCCCTCCCCTATCCACATCTCTCCCCTCTGCCCTCCATACAATTTAATGTACTCTCTTCTATATATAACATGGCCTATAGAATATGATTTATGGCCGCCCAAAATTTCCTTCAGTATAGGGTTGTCCACTGGGTCCACCAAGAGTCCCATCCCTGTAAGACACTGTCTTTCCCCTTTCCAGCAGAAATCAATTGCCAAAGGTTTCTTAGGTTAGGTTGGGATTTTGTACTCATTTCCCCATGTCCATTCTGGGATTTTTGTCTGGTTTGAGCTTGCATGAGACTTGTGCATGCTGTCACCATTTCTGGAAGTTCATGTGTGTAACTGTCCAGTTGTCTGGAAGACTCTGTTTCCTTGTGCCCCTGGCTCTTACAATCTATCTGCCTCCTATTCTGCAGTGATATCTGAGCCTCGGGAAGCAGAGATTTGAAGTAGGAGTCCTAATCTGGGATGAGCACTCTGTGGCTTCTTGTTTTTTGCACATTGGCCTATTGTGGGTTTCTGTGTTAATCACCATCTGCTGTATAAGGAAACTTCTCTGTTGAGAGTTGAGAGATGCATTCATCCTACAGGTAGAGTTTTCACTGAAGATATGTCACTTGGGGTTAAGCATCTCACAGACACTTATTCTCTGTGTTTGACCAGTTCTGGAACTCTGTAGTAGTCTCCATCTGTTGCAAAAAGAAATTTCTTTAATGGGGGGTGAAAAGTATACTTGTCTGTATATATGAGGATGTATATTCAGGATAAATTAAGAAATTGCATTGGTCTAGGGATGTGGCAAGATTAGGTTTTTCTCTAGGATCTATGCCTCTCCAGTTATACATATTTGGTCATGTTTATAATACTCACATGAGTATTGAGCAGGCCTTAATCCCAATTAGAGAGCTGTTGATTACCCCCAATATAAGAATGCAACTAGTGCTTCAATAGAGAGAGAGTTTGCTGGACCAGTCATTGTTGTGTTGATTAGGCTTTACAGCTAGGTAGGACCATTGATTGGATTTCTCTCTTGGCAGTTTGCATAGCTCTGATGCCATGAGAGCTAGTCTTCAGGGAGGAGGCTTCCAGGTCAGGTCCAGCTCGATTGCTCCAAGTCCTGTGTCCGAAGTGTGGCTTGTCTTCAGCAATATATCTTACCTTCAAGTTCTGGGAGACAATCAAGGACTGTGGCAATATCCTGTGTTAACTGGGAGTCTTTTGGACTACTCTGACCAAGAATGCAAAGGGAGGTTTTTCTTGCCTGGCACTTTTTTTTTTTTTTTTGTTATCTATGTATAGTCTTCAGCTATACACATACACTTGTATGTTTATCGTATACCTATTTTTCAGTGGGGCTTTGAAATAATACATTTCCCTCTGGGTTTTCATACCATCTCAGTGTTATTTATCTCTCACTCTCCCTGTATAAGCCTTGCTACTCTCTCCCCAGTTATAGTAACTCCCTTTTCCCCACTTCCCCCTTAATAACACCTGCCTTCTATTATCTCCCCCTTTCAAGCTCCTTTTTCCCCTTTATTCCCATGGCTGCTTTCATTTTCCTGGATTTTGTGGTTACATCAGGATATATAATCACATCTAGGCATTTGTAGATAAGGTTCACAAATGAGATAGAATATATTTCACTTATTTTTCCGAGTCTGTGTTACTTCACTTAGTATAAAGATTCCTAGTTCCATCCATTTACCTGCAAATTTCATGATTTCATTTTTCTTTACTGATGAGTAGAACTCCATTATGTAAATGTATCACATTTTCATTATCCATTTGTCAGTTGAGGGGTATTTAGGTTCTTTCCAATAAGTTTCTAATTGGACTTAAGTCACTACATTTTCACAGAAATTTTGATTGAGTATTCTTTTTGTAACCCATGTTGACCTCCAACTTGTGATCTTCCTGCCTCAGTTGATTACAGCTATGTGTCAGGATGTTCAATTGATGATTGAGCTTAATCTTTGATTAATCTAGAATTTATTTTGATATGTGAAATTAACTAAAAATCTTGCCTTTTCTCTTTTAAAATAAACAGCTATCTAGTTGCTTCAGTGTTTTTTTCTTGAATGATTCTTCACCCAATTGATTTGAATAGTTCCTATACGGTATATATTTGGGCTTGTACCTGGACTGCTCTGTTCTTGTATCTGCACTGCTGTCATATAAGTTCATCTACAGGGGTTTTACTATTTGAAGGAATAAACCCCTCTTCTTTACTCTGTTAATACTTTTGTTGTTATAATTTTCCTATCATTGCATATTTATTCTCAGAATATTTTTTTCTTCTTCTGACAGGGTATTGCTACCTTATTAACTGATTTGCATTCTTCGTTGCTTTCTCTCTTTGGATCCAAACTATTAATGAGTCTTAACATGCTCTCATTAAAGTCCAAGCTGCTTACTTATTCACCTTCCGTACTGTCTATTTCACCGTTTCCACAACTTGTTGTAAGTGTTAGGATAATTTATTCTAGGGCATGGGGAAACAATGACAGCATGTTAAGTGTCATATAATGACATTTTTTAACTCATTTGTTTCCTTCCTTCTTTCCTTCCTCCCTCCTGCCCTCTTTCCCCCTCCTTCCTTTTCTTCTTCCTTCCTTCCTTCCTCCCTCTCTTTTCCCTCTTCTTTTTCTTCTTTCTTCTCTCCCTCCCCTCCTTTCCTTTGAGACAAGTTGTCATGTAGCCCAGGCTGGCTTCAAACTCACTGTGTAGCAAAGATGGACTTGATCCACCAGGGCCCACTGCTGACTGTTCACTGTTGCATATCCTCTTAATATGCACCTGCTTCTTTTACCTTCTCTTTTATCTCTCAGCCTCAGCTTTCTAGTGTTTTGTTTTCTAAGAAATTCTCATTTGTAGCATCTAGAGAGGGTACATAGGTCAAAAAAGAAATTGGAGAGATCTTCAAACAATATAAGATTTTCCGCCTTTTCTGTATATTTTGCTTTATTCACTGGTCTTTTTAGTGCCATATCTTAGCAGCTCAGTAGCTCTGACTTAGCAGTCTTCTTTATAAAAACTTTAATCAGAAAAGTTATGTGATTCTTGTATGCTTTTTCAAACATTATATAACATTTCAATTCTACTACAGACATTTATCATTAAGAGCTCTAAGATGCATGTGGAGGGGTTGCTGTAGCCTTGAAGACTGGGGTCTTATTACCTTGTTCATTTATCTGCTTAGCTTTGAAAAAACTATGATTGAATCAGGAACCTCGGTGGGGTAATGGCACTAGTAAGCCTTTAGTTTGCCAATCAGGAAATAAGGAATGATAATGGGAACTAACATTTGTTAAGCACTTACTGCGTGCCAGCCACCCCTTGTTCTACAACAAGAAGCCTAGAGCAACTTTTAGTCCCATTATATGGATGAGGAAATTGGGTTGCCACAATTCTAAGCAGTAGCACAAGGCCACACATTATGTGATGCTGGGGGTTTTAGTTAACTCTGGGATGATGTAGAAGCAGGGGAGTGAATCACAGTAGAACAGTAGCCACCTTACCCACACCCATTACATTCCAAGGCCTCCAGTAGATGCCTAAAACTAGGGACACTACTGGACTCTATATATACACTACATTTTTTCCTCTATATTCATACCTATGGTAAAGCTTAATTTATAAATTATGCACACTAAGATATTAACAAGAATTAACAATGAAATAGAACAATTATGGGAATAATTATAAACTACTTTGATTAAAGTAATTTAAAAGTTATAAGTTGTTTCTAAAATTTCTCATTTAATATTTTTAGATCATAATTGATTAGTGTTGAAAGCAAAACTGCAGGCAAAGGGAGGATTGATGTACTTTCTGTCTCCTTTTTCTACTTTCTTCCCTCTCTAAATGCAGAAAAAGTTTAAAAGGGAAAAGAAATTAGTTTTAGACATGCCATTTTCTCTATGATATATTATGATTGAGTCTGAGACTTTCAGAGTTAGGAGGGAACTTTGTTAATGTTTTCAGAATAGGAGTCACAGGTTCGGTGCATCATCGTGTTAACCAGTCTTGCTAATAATTTTTAAAAATTATTTATTTAGTAAGCATATAATTAGAAGAAGCATTTCATTACAACAGCATTGACATATTCAATAACAATTTCCAGAGCTAAGATGCATCTCTTTCAAAATTGGCTGTAATCATCTAGGTATATAGTTGAATTAATACAGTTATACAATATTATACTCTGTCTAAACCCTATAAGACATAAAATTAAATGAGGTTTTAAACTTTAAAAAAGATCTCCATTTCATTATTAAAATACAGTTTCATACATAAAAATTCATTTTTAATACAATTGACACCAAGGTGCATATGCATTTCTAATCTCTATATATCTGATTATTGCTAGTCACAGTTGCTTTCAGAGATCCTTCGCACCTGAGCATGGATATAAATAAGTATGGTTATAAAGTCATAAGGTAGATTTCAATGGTAATGTTTTTCACATCTACTAATTATTAAGGAGCAAATTTTTATGCTTTGAAGATTTCTTTTTCTTTTTCTTTTTATTTATTTATACACTCACTTCCCAGGTAGCACCCTCCCCTAGCCTCCCTCCCCCCAATAGAGCCCTTATACTCTGATATCCCTGCGACTGTCTGCTGTGTTGTTGGCATCCCAAGCCATTCCCTACTACTTGCCCTTCTGGTGAATCTAGTCAGCCTATCCAGAGGTCTTTGGTTTAGAAAGGTCAGCTGTTCCTCATCTAGCAGTAATCAGTTGTCAATATTCCTTTGGATAAGATTGGGGTCTGCTGTTCATCTTCCCAGTTATATGCTGGGTTACTATCTGGGAGTCTCTTGGGCCACCCTGGCCAACAACTCAAAAGAAGGT
>NW_008357686.1:2227918-2229123 GCF_000622305.1 Nannospalax galili
TGAAGTTTTAAACTTTAAAAAAGATCTCCATTTCATTATTAAAATACAGTTTCATACATAAAAATTCATTTTTAATACAATTGACACCAAGGTGCATATGCATTTCTAATCTCTATATATCTGATTATTGCTAGTCACAGTTGGTTATTTCTGAGCTCCTTGGCATCTAAGTATGGTTATAAAGTCATAAGGTAGATTTCAATGGTAATGTTTTTCACATCTACTAATTAACATGAAACAAATTTTTATGCTTCTTCCTCAAATATTACTCATTTTTTATTTGTTTTTTTTTTGTATTTCATACAGAACATCCCAAACAATCTTACTCATCTATATACCCATATCCCAAATGGCACCCTCCCGTAGCTCCACCCCACTGGAGCCAATATACTCTGTCATCCCTGTTAAGGCCCACTGTGCTGTCAGTGTCCCCGGCTGTTCCTCGGTACAAGTCCATCCACTGAGTCTAGTCAGCCTATCTAGAGTACTTTATTTTAGGAAGATCAGCTCTTTTTCATTTAGTAGCAATCGGTTGCCAACATTCCTTCAGATAAGATTGAGATCTGCTGTTCATTTTCCCAGTTCTATGCTGGGTTTTAGTCTGCCTGAGTTTGCACGGGACTTGTGTATGCTGACACCATTGCCCTAGAATCGTATGAGCAGGTTCCCAGGAGCTTGTAGGACTGTTTCCATATGGTCCTGCACCTCTTCCCTGGCTCTTACAGTCTTTCTGCCCCCTCGTCTATGTGAGATGTCAACCATGCTCAATCATGGTTGGCTTCACTTGGAAGCATGGAGGAAGTGATTCCTCTGTGTTGACCCTCCTCTTTGTAGACTAGACACTGGTTCAAGTCACTCTGGTGGGGTCTTCTTGGCCTCCTTGGTCAAGAGGACAGGCAACCCATCACCATTACAGGACATTTTGAGAGATGCTCATAGTCTCCTGGAACTTGTCGACCTAGGAGGGCAAGGAGCAAAATCTGTCCTTTATGTCACTCTTACCAAATTAGTATAGGCCTCAAAGCATGTCTGTTAAACATCCAAGAATGTTAGTTCTGTTGCAGGTTCTCCTCAGGCCAGCTGTGAAGACTCTGACCTGTATCAGGTCTCCTGCCAATTGGGGAGGGGGGGGCAAGAGGCACACAGTCACATCACAGACACCAGGAGTCAGGTAGAAGCAAGCACTAGACAAGGTGTTGCGGGAT
>NW_008357686.1:2229141-2230174 GCF_000622305.1 Nannospalax galili
TTTATCTCTCACATTGTCTCACCCCTCCATCATGGTTTTCCCACTTAAGGTGCCCCCATTTACCCCCTTTCTCCCTTACTAATACCCTTCCCCTATGGGTCTACCTCTCTTGAGCTCCTTCTTTCCCTTTATCCCCTAGGTTCCTTGTATACCTTTCCCTCCCCCTCCCTTAAACTAACCCAATTTTTATCCATATCTTCCTTATTAAGGCCTGTTTCCTACTGTTCTTCTCTTTCAGGTTCTTTCTTTTCCTTTACCTCCCTGTTTCCTTTCCATTATCCTGGTTCCTGTAGTTATGTCTGGTTGCATACTTATTTATCAGAGTCTGGTTCTAGGATCCACATATGATGTACAACATATGTCAATTTTTTTTTCTGAGTCTGTGTTACTTCACTTAGTATAACAGTTTCTAGTTCCATCCATTTACCTGCAAATTTCATGATTTCATCTTTCTTTACTACTGAGTAAAACTCCATCATATAAATGAACCACATTTTCATTATCCACTCATCAACTGAGGGACACTTTGGTTGCTTCCATCTCTAAGCTATTGTGAAAAGAACAGCAACAAAAATGGATGTACATGTGTCTCTGCAATAGGATGAGTTCTTTGGGCATATGCCAAGGAGTGGTATAACTGGGTCAAATGACAGGTTCATTTGTAGTTTTTTAAGAGTTCTCCATACTGCTTTCCACAGGGGTCGAACCAGTTTGCAGCCCCACCAGCAATTGGTGAGTGTTCCCCTTTCCCCACATCCTCTCCAACATTTGGTATCATTTGTTTTCTTGATCTTAGCCAGTCTGACTGGGGTGAGGTGAAATCTTAAAGTGGTTTTAATTTGCATTTCCCTAATTATTAGTCATGTTGAACATCTTTTAAGATGGTCTTAGCCATGTTTTCTTCTTCTTTTGAGAATTCTCTGTTCAGCTGCTTAGTCCATCTTTTAATTGGGTAACTTCCTGTCTTGATTCTCTGTTTTTTGAGTTCATTATATATTCTGGATATATATTCTGAATGTGTTAATAATTTCTA
>NW_008357686.1:2230263-2239507 GCF_000622305.1 Nannospalax galili
CTTCTAAGAGTTTCAGAGTTTCAGGCTTTACATTGAGGTCTTTGAGCCATTTGGAATTGACTTTTGTGCAGGGTGAAAGATAGGGGTTTAGTTTCATTCTTCTACAAGTGGAGATCCAGTTTTGCCAGCACCATTTGCTGAACATGCTGTCTTTCCTCCAGTTAATGTTCTTGGCCCCTTTCTCAAATATCAGGTGGCTAAAATTGCAATTACTCATATTTGGGTCTTCAATTTTGTTCCATTGGTCTATTGGTCTATTTTTGTGCCAGTACCATGTTGTTTTTATAACTATAGCTCTCTAATACAGCTTGTAATCTGGTATAGCAATCCTGCCGGCATTGCTGTTAGTGTTCAGGGTCGTTTTGGCTATCCAAGGTCTTCTGTGCTTCCCTAAGAATCTTAGGATAGTTTTTTCCAATTCCATAAAAAATGTCATGGGGATTTTGATTGGCATTGCATTGAATCTATATATGACTTTTGGTAGGATGGTCATTTTCACAATGTTAATTCTTCCAATCCATGAGCATGGGAGGTCCTTCCATCTTCTTATGTCTTCCTCAATTTCTTTCTTTAAAGATTTAAAATTTTCATTGTATAGCTCTTTAATGTGTTTGGTCAGGTTTACTCCGAGATATTTTTTTTTCAGCTATTGTGAATGGGAGTGTTTCCATGTGCTCTTTCTCTGATTGCTTGGAAGAAGTCAGTCTTGTTAATAGTTTTAAAAAATGTCTTTTAAGTAAAAATAAATTGGTTTATTTGGGCCAACTGTATGATCTTAAACACCCAAAAGGAAAGTATAACCAAAGATTAAAGTGATCAGTATATTTTAAGAGTCCATGTGTACAGCTTAATGCTACATAACAAGAAACAGTGCCAGACAGGAGATATCTTCCTTTGAGTTGTTGGCCAGGGTGGTATAAGAGATTCCCAAAATTACTCAGGCTATTGCCATAGCTCTTGATGGCCTCCCAGAACTTGAAGGTAAGACCCTACTGCCAAAGACAGAACATATGTCAGACAGAGGACTTGGAGAAATAGAGCTGCAACTGACTTGGAAGCCACTTCCCCTGAAGGCTAGCTCCCATAGCTTTGGAGAGCACTATGAAACAGCCAAGGGAAAACATCAATGGATAATCCAGCACCATCTTCAAGACCAAGTAACCACATCAATGGCCAGCACAGCATACTCCATTGGTGAAGTAGTGGCACTTTTGTCTTGGGGGCAATCAACAGCTATCTAATTGGACTAAAAGGCCACTCAAAGAGAGGAAACTCAAGTGTGGTACTGTAATATAACCTAATACACATGGCTGGAGTGGTCACAGATCTTTAAGAAAACCCCAAAAATTATCACATCGCTAGACTAATGTGATTTCTTACTATGTGCAAAATATGTTTCCTTATATTTACAGACAAATATCCCACTCACCACTCATCAAAGAAGCTCATTTTGCAGCATTCAGAAACTAATACCAAGTACTACAACTGGTCACATATGGACATTGTCGATGAATTGCCCAGGCCTTAGGGACACATCTGCAATGTAACCTCTACACCTTAAGGCTCATGGAACATAGAACAGGGATAAAGAAGAGGACACTAAGGAATCAGTTCTCAATAATGAAGTTCCCTTATGCAGCAGAGGGCCAGGAACACAAACGGTCACAAATGGCCAAAGTGTAGTGATGAAGAGTCTGATAAATAATGGTCCTTGGACAGGACCCCTTTATTAAACTTCATCCACCCAAGGCTAGTGACCATCTTGGAAGTGGGAGCAGAGAGACTGTAAGAGCCAGGGAGGATGGGCATGACCATATGGAAACAGAGTCCTACAAGTTCCTGGGAACGTGTTCATATGATTCTATGTCATAGGTGTCGGCATACACAAGTCCCATGCAAACTCAGGCAGACAGTAACCCAGCATAGAACTGGAAAAATGAACAGCAGACCCCAATCTTATCTAAAGGAATGTTGGCAACTGATTACTGCTAGATGAAGAAGAAGAGCTGATCTTCCTAAAACAAGGGACTCTAGACTACACTCAGTGGATGGGGCCACTGACAACATAGTGGGCAGTAACAGGGATGACAGAGTATATGGGGTTGGGGGGGTTGGGGAGGCTATGGGAGGATACCTTTTGGGATGTGGGTATAAAGATGAATAAGATTGTTTGGGATGTTCTGTATGAAATACACAAAAAATCAATTAAAAAATGTCTTTTAGGTGCTAGAGATGGAACTCCTTGCACATGCTAGATAAAGGCTACTGAGCTCCAGCTGTCTTATTAATGATTTCATACTGGATTTGTCTTAGTGGAGATTTCAGCAGAGGCCACTTTATTTGCAGGCACTGTGTACAGATTAGGTAGAATCAAATTTATTGACCTATGTATTTATTCTACCACATCCTTAAAACCATTTGAAGATGAGTGGGACACATGAACTTGCTGAGATTCTGCAAGGAAGTCATTAAATAGTTTCAGATTTGTCAAGAGGTGCAGATATAGCTCAGTGGATAGAGTGCTACCCTAGTATAGAGCACAAGGGCTACATTAGACTCTGTTTCAAAACAAGGGATTTGGACAAGAACAGGAGCAGCAGAAATATGTCTTTGTTCAGTCTCCTCTACTTATTTTTCTGAATTTTGGCACTATTCATTTATTTATTGGCTGGATTTAAAATTTTTTGATTTGCTTATTTTTAGTTTATGTGTATGAGTGTTTTGTCTGTATGTATGTAGGTGTGCCACATGCATGCAATGCCCACAGAAGCTAGAAGAGGGCATTGGATCTCCTGCAACTGGAGTCATAAATGGTTGTTAGCTGCCATATAGGTGCTGGGAAATGCTCTCTACAAGAGCAGCCAGTACTCTTAACCACTGAGTCATTTTTCCGGCCCCTTGGCTGGGCTTTTGCTGTGTAGCCCAGATGATCTAGGATGCCAAAGCTCAAAGGAATTCTCTTCCTTGAGCTTCTGACTGCTGGGACTACAAGTCGGTACTATTGTGCCCAGATTCTTTGCTATTTTGAAGAACCATTGGACAGTATTGTCTAGTTTTTCTACTAGCTAGCTTGATGCATGTGCGTGTCTGAAGTTCTGCTCTTATTTTGTGGAATCCTAGTCATCTACACGCTTCACTCAGTCACAGTACATTTCCAGTTTTATCTCACAGTACTTGTTTTGTAAGTCTTTCTTGACTCCATTTGGTGCCTAGGATCTAGATTGGATTCCAAGGCGTACGCTCCTTATAAGGGAAACGCCAACTGGGCGCGGCTTCTGATGACGTAGCGATGGGGGAGGTGCTTCACTCTCTGAAGAGCGCGGGAGACAAGCTAGCTGAGGTAGACCGTGCGCGACAGCTGTCGGAGGCGGTGGCGTCCACACCAGGTGATTGGCTGCAAGGTCCCAGGCACCATTTTTTTGAGTGGTTTCTGATTTTTTTCTTTGTGAGTGATGATTATCGAACCTAGGGCCTCACACCCACTGCTTAGCTGGGCGCTTTAGAACTAGTAAGACGACGCCATTTGACAGATAATTTTTAGAGCTGCGCTGAGGAAACAGTATGTGGGCAGGAGAAGCAGAAGGGCAAAGACTGTATTTTTGACGAGACTGGATCAGGTCTCAACCAGTCAGCTTGGGAAAGCAGTGGCCGCAGTTGAGGAGGGTAGGCGCAACCATTAGAGGGCTGGCAAGTGACCGTTAGAGCATCAGCCTGTCGTTGGTGGGATGGTGGCAGGACTGTTAGAGGGTACGCATGTGCTTCAAGAGAGGGAACGAACTTGGAGAGTAATTGGGTATATTGATCAGGAATTTGTACCAACCAGGGAGAAGCAATGAGTGCCAACCAGACCAATCCCAGGGCTGGACCCAGTCCAGGTTCTTGTGGGAGAGAGAACACCGGACACCAACAGGGACAGAAGGTGAGACCTTTTATGTTGTGAGACAGCTGAAACCCCTTCCCTTTTTAACCACTTTCTCTGGAATTTCTAATTTCCTCAACCTCCCCTCACTTTTAGGTAATAACAGGAAAAAATTGTCTGGAAAATGTGGGTTTTTTTTTTTTAAAGAAATTAGGGAATAAAAAGAATATTAAAATATTTTCTTGTTCCATAGGCTGCAGCCAGAGATTGATAACGAGATGACATTGTTGACTTTTAAAAAATGATTTAAACATA
Source organism: Nannospalax galili (assembly GCF_000622305.1). Taxonomy (NCBI): domain Eukaryota; kingdom Metazoa; phylum Chordata; class Mammalia; order Rodentia; family Spalacidae; genus Nannospalax; species Nannospalax galili. The sequence goes on from NW_008357686.1 coordinate 2,234,438, forward strand.
AAATAAAAATAAAAAGTAATTTTTAATTATGTGTATGATGTATGTTTGTGTTGGAGTATGTGTATGTGAGTGCAATTGCTGGAGGAAACTAAAGAGAATATCTGATCCCTTGAAGCTAGAGTTAGAGGTTCTCTGCAAGAGCGGAGTTAAGCAGAATTAAGAGCTCTACATTGTTGACTTTTGCTTCATGGATTTTAAAAGTATCTAGCTTTACATTAGTAAAGAAAAGAAATGTCAGATTGTTTTCTGCATCATTTACCTTTTTTGGCTACTTTTTAAAAAATATTTTATTTATTATTTTCATTTTATGTGTATGAATGTATTGCCTGCATGTATGTGAGTGCACCCTTGTAGTGCAATGTCACAGAGGTCAGAAGAGGGCTTCAGATTCCCCTGGAACTGGAGTTAAGGACGGTTCGTAGCCGCCATGTGGGTGCTGGGAATCGAACCTGGGTCCTCTGCAAGACCAATCAGTGCTCTTAACCGCTGATCCATCTCTCCAGCCCCATTGGCTACTTTTTTTTGGAAATAAGATCTTGCTGTAGCCACAGCTGGCCTTGAGCTTGCTATATAGACCAGGCTGGCCTCCTGAGTGCTGGGATTAAACTCATGCACCATTAGGCCTGGCTTCTTTGTCTTCTTGAGACAAGGTTTTACTCTGCAGCCTAGGCTGGCCTGGAACACATTATGTAGCTCAGGCTGGTCTCAAATTTGTAATGCTAGCCTCAGCTTCTACCACATCTGGCCTATATCCCAGCATTTGGAAGGCCTAGGCCAGAAAAATTCCCAGAGTGCCTCTGATTCACAAAAACAAACAAACAAACAAAAAAACAAACACTCCAAACAAAAAGGGCTGGGGCCGTAGCTCAGTGGTAAAGGGTTTGTCTACTATATTAAAAGCTCTGAGTTGGAACCCCTGCACTGCAAGATGCAAATGCAGGTTTGCTTATTGTTTGTCCTTTCAGAGTTATCCATGGCTCCAGGTTTTCTCAATGTACCAGAAACGATATAGATATTTAGAACCTTTTTTTTGGGTCTGAGACAGGGTCTCCCTGTAGCCCCAGCTGTCCTGGAACTCACTATGTAGACCAGGCTGGCCTTGAACTCACAGAGATCCATCCGCCTGAACCTTTTATGAGCAAGCGTAAGGAAATAGAATTCATAGCCCATAGCTTTTTTTCGGGATTTTTTAAGGATCTGCAACATAACACTGACTTAATGTTAAATATACTGTGTTAAAATGCTTTTAAAAAATCACTGCAAGGGCTGATGAGATGGGTGAGCTGGTAAAGGTAACTGCTGCTAAGCCTAATGACCTGCATTTGATCCCATGGACCCACATGGTAGAAGAACACCAATTCTTGAAAGTAGCCCACTATGCACCAAGCTCTGGGTTTGATCCCCAAAAACACATAAAACTGGGTATGGTGATATAGGACTGTAATTAACAGGAGGAACAAAAGTTCAGGGTCATCTTTAGTTATATAGCTAGTTTGAGGCTAGCCCGGGATGCATTAGAACCTGTGTTAGTAAATACATTGTAACATTTCATATACATGTTTTTCACACTTGTATGTATGTATACCACACTATTCAATCTCCTTTGTTGGATGTAAGAATTGTTTAAAATATTTGTTATTACAAACAACACTATGATGTATGTTGTGTATTTGAGTATTTATCAAATAATGAATATGTTTTACACCGTCCTGTGAAGTTATTTAAAAAATATTTTATTGTTATTTTTCATTTTGTATGTACAAATGTTTTGCTTGCAGAGGCCAGAAGAGGGCATCAGTTCCCCGGAAATGGAGTTACAAACGGTTGTTAGCCACCATGTGAGTTTTGAGAACTGAACTCAGTCCTCTGCAAGAACAGCCAGTGCTCTTAACTGCCGAGCCATCATTCCAGCCCTGGCTGTGAAGCTATTTTTCAGTCCTTATGTGAACTATACTTTCCTTCTTTCTTTTCTTCCCGCCTTCTTTCCCCCCTTCCTTCCTAACTTCTCTCCTTCTCCTTCTACTCCTTCCCTGACAAGCTCATGTGTTTAAACACTTGGTTCCCACCTACTGTATTGTTTTCTAAAAATTGCATTTATGTGTATGTGTGGGGAAGGGGTAGGTACAGTGTTCCATGGCCTGCTAGGGAATTTCAAAATTCACTTTTGGGAGTTGGCTCTTTCTTTACACCACATGATTCCTGGAGAACTGAATTCAAGTGGGTTTGGTGGCAAATATCTTAACTGCTGAGCCATCTCTCTGACTGCTAGTGGTGCTATTTTATGAGGTTGTAGAAGTTTTAGGAGGTGGGGTCTAGCTAGAGGCAGTGGGTCACTGAGGGAGTGGGCCTTGAGGTTTGTAGCCCAGTCTCCCTTCCTGCTGCAGTCTCTGTTTCCAGATCAGCTCAGATGTGAGTAAGCAGCATCATGTTCCTGCTGCCATAGCTGCCATGCCTTCCCCACTGTACCCTTAAACCATGATACAAAATAAATTCTTCCTCTCTTTTTGTTGTTGTTTTTTGTTTTGTTTTTTTTTGAGACAGGGTCTCCCTGTAGCCCCAGCTGGCCCAGAACTAACTTGTAGACAAGGCTGGCCTTGAACTGCTTCCCGAGTGCTGAGGTTAAAGGTTATGTGCTACTGTGCCTGGCTAATTCTTCTTCTCTTAACTTGCTTCTTGTCAGGTATTTGGTCATGGGGATGAGACAAATAATTTTTTTTATGTCTTTTTTGAGACAGGGTCTCCCTGCAGCCCCAGCAGACCAGGCTGGCCTCCATCTCACAGCGATCCACCTGCCACTTCCTCCTGAGTGGTGGGATTGAAGGCGTGCTCCACCACACCTGTATGTAACATATTTTTAATGAACATTGTTTTCATAATTTTGTTTTATATTTTATTGTTTAGAGACTGAACCTAGGGCATGTTCTACCACTTTTGATTTATAGAAAAGTTGCAAAGATAATGCAAAGAATTCTCATATACAGCTCAGCCAGTTTCATTTTCATTACTATTTTGTGTGGCTGTTGATTTACTTTTCTCTGCTAGTGAACTTTGGTGTAACTTTTAAATTAATTTTTTAGGTTAGCATACAAACGAATGGGTTCCTCTAATGGCATTTTCATATATATGTGTCATACTTTGTTCTCATTTGTCTTCCTGTTGTAATAAAATATTTGGACAGAAGCAACTTAAGGAAGGAAAGGTTTATTTTGGCTCACAGTTCAAATGTACAGTTCATTATGGTGGGGAAGTCAAGGCAGCAGGAGCTTGAAGGAACTAGTCACATTGGGTCCACAGCAAGGAAGGGAGTGATGAATGCACGTGTTCAGTGGCTTTCTGCTTTTTATGCAGTCCAGGACCCAAGGACAGAGAATACTGCCACCCATTTTTAGTGTGGGGCTTTCCCATCTCAATTAACTTTAGATAGTTCTCTTAGGTATGTCCAGAAGCTTATTTAGTCTGAATAATACCTCACAGGTATATGAAGATGCTTGTCTCCTTTGTGATTCTAAATCCTGTCAAAAAGAAGATAAATATTTAACCACCACACTCAGTTTTCCTTCTCAATTTTAGAGTTCAGTTTTCTTAAAAATGGCAGCTATTCCATGGTACTTGGGAGGATGACAGTTTGGGCAACTATTATGGGCAACATAATGAGAATTTCTTTATGTTTGTTGTTACGTAAATACTCGTGATTTATTACAGTATCCAAGTTTATATATTTTTTCTGTTATATTTATGATTGTTAGGAAGGTAGATAGTAACTAATTTGTTTCATAAAGTCTTTAGAAAATAAAGTTGAGTGTAGTGGCACACTCTTGCAATCCCAGCACTCCTAGAGACTAACACAGGATGATTTTGAATTCAGGGACAGCCTGAACTACATAATAAATTTGAGGTCAACTTAGGCTGTATATCAAAATTGCTGAGAATATAAAAATGAAAAAACCTTCAGAAAATAGTCACAGTATGTATTCAATACCATTCCCGTCCAGTGGAAATATGTGAGCTACATTATATATGTAGCCACATTAAACAGTAAAAAGAAATAAGTGAGGATAATGTTTTTCGAGATAGGGTCTCACTGTGTAGCATTGGCTGGCCTAGAACTCACTATATACATCAGGCTAGCATCAAACTCACAGAGCTCTGCCTGCTTCTGCCTACTGAGTGTTGGGTTTAAAGGTGGGCACCACCATGCCTGACTTAAGTGAAATTAATTTTAATAGTGGTTTTAATCTTATATTTTTAGCTCAGCAGAAACAAAATATTATTGTTTCAACATGTAATCATTATAAAAATTCTCTTTTTCATATTGAGTCCTTGAACTCTGGTGTTTATAATTATAATATGTCTCTTTTTTTGGCAGTGCAGGTGATTGAACCTAGGGCCTCATGCATGCTGGGATTGCAGGGTGTGTGCCACTTGTAACCTCCAACTGCATATCTCCAGTCACGCTGAGTCACACATCCAGCCCCATACATCTCAGTTTGTACTAGCTATATTTCAAGTTTTCAGGATCACTACCATATTGGACAGTAAAGATCTAGACTAAAATGTTTAGTAGAGAAATTCACTCAAGATAATTGGCTTTCACAGAATCTCACTTTATTTAGAATCTTACTTTATTTAGATGGAAGCCTCCTTGAACTATATTTTCTCATTCCTTTAAATGTCACAATGGAATTCTCAGATTAGGAATGGCAAAACTATTAGGAAATGTTCCAAGAGAGGGCTGTATAGTTTATACAGTTATGAACATGTCCAGTATGTAGCTTCTGCAGAAATCTCACCTGATATGCATCTATTAGGTAGATGTCCTGGTTTGTTTCTTCATTGCTGTGACAAAACACTCTAAACACTACCAACTTGGGGAGGAAAGGGTTTATTTATCTTACATCTCCCAGGTCACAGTTCATCCGGGAGCCCAAGGTAGGAACTCAGGGCAGGAACCTGGAGGCAGGAGCTGGAGCACAGGCCATGGAGGAACGTTGCTTACTGGCTTGCTCCCCTGGCCTCTGCTCAGCCTGCTTTCTTATGCAACACAGGCCCACCTGCCCAGGGGTGGCACCA
>NW_008357686.1:2239585-2241942 GCF_000622305.1 Nannospalax galili
AGAGGAAATTCCCCAATTGAGGCTCCCTCAACCCAGGTGTGTCAAGTTGACACTGAAGCTATCCAGCACAGTAGAAATAATAGTTTGTGAAATAAAGGCATTGAAGGCCTGACAGAATGATATGTTGCTATGCTATGCAATATTTTTTAAACTTTGAAACCTCTGTACCATTCTAATTTAGTGTTTCTTATACTCTTTACCTTGTCCAGCAGTACATAGCTACTTACAGTTCTTCAGACTCGCTGTCCTTTTTCACACTGCTGTGCTTCCCCCTGCCAGCTCTTTCTCGATACCAGCTTAAAATCTCTAGCTTCCCTTCAAGATCCATCTTAGATAACACCTCAGTTAATCCTCTCTTGCCTCTGATTCTATTCCTGAAATGGGCAAAGTTAATCAGTCCTTCCTTTATACTTATAGCACTGATTTTTAATTTTAATTCTCTCTCTTTGTTTTTAAATTAGGAACTCTGTTCTTAGAACTATCCTTATGATCAATACCATCATCACTTGAGCTGTCTTATCATATTCCTTCTTATATGTATCAGAGCTCACACTGATCATTGGTTGCAAAATAAGATTTTTTTTGTAGCTGTTTTAAGTTGTTGTTCACCAGTTCAACAAAAACATACATGTTACCTCCTTAATTTTTTTTGATGGCATATATTACCTCACCAATCTTTTATGTATGTATGTGTATTTGTGTGTTTGCATATTGAAGAGGACAACTTTGGATATCATTATTCAGGTGCTGTCCACCTTTTTTCTTTTCTTTTCCTTTCTTTTTAAAAATATTTTATTATTTTTTATTTTATGTGTATGAGTGTTTTGCCTGCATGTATGTCAGTGCACCCATGTTGTGCAATGCCCACAGAGGTCAGAAGAGGGTGATGGATTCCCCTGGAACTGGAGTTATGGTTGTTAACCATCATGTGGGTGCATGGAATTGAACCTGGGCCCTCTGCAAGAGCAGCCAGTGCTCTTAACCATTAAGCCATCTCTCCAGTCTTTTTTTCTCTTCCTTTCTTGTCCTCCTCTCCTCTCCTCTCCTCTCCTCTCCTCTCTTCTCTTCTCTTCTCTTTTTTTCTTTCCTTGACAAGGTCTTTCACTGATCTAGAACTTGCCAGCAAGCCCAGTAATTGTCCTGTCACTGCCTCCCCAGTGCTAGAATTATAAGTACACACCATCACATCTGGCTTCCCCTCTGGCTTTTTTTTTCAGAATCAATTATTTAATTTTTATTGAATTTTGGGGCATTTCATACAACATATATGACAATATTTAGACCTCCTCCCCTCTCTACATCCTCTTAATACCCTTGCCAATTTCATGTACTCTATTACATATATTATTTTTTAAAATTTTCTTCCCTTGGCCTTCACTTGACCACCTCCCAGATTGACTTTATTTTTTTTTTTTAATTTACCTCATGCTTTTATTGAACAAGTCAGTACTGATGAAAACATAGATAATTCACAGTCAGTGACTGCTCCCACATGTGCTCTGAACTACTGAGGCCCAATTCATAATAGAATCTGAAAGCTCTCACAGCTTAACAAGATGGGGTTACCCAGGGCTATTAAACCAGCTACTGCCCTTTGGAGCTGGAATGACCTGTGTAGTGATGGCTTGGTCCTCGGCTTGGCATCTTGAGATGAGGCCTAGTGGGAGGTCTTCTGGCCATGAGTGGTGTGTGGGGGTGGCCCCCTTAACTGGAACAATGGGACTCCAATCCCTCCAGTTCTCTCTCTTCCATCCTGGCCAGGAGGTGAATGATTTTGCTACAAGTTACAGCCATGAAATGCCCTGAAGCAACAGAAGCAACCAATCATGGACTAAACCCACCTAAACTGTAATGGAAATAAACCTTTCTTCTTTTTAAGTTGACCAATCTCCAATGTTTTTTATAATAACAAAAAGCTAACATAATGGCTAAAGGTGCTTTCCTAAGTCTGGAACATTTTATTTTCTGTTTTATGAAGTAGACTGCCAATTCGGAAGTAGTCCTCTTCAGAAAAAAAGTTGCTATAGAATAATAGTAAAGAATACAATGGTATGAAATTTTATATCGTATAGAATCTTCCATATTACATTTTTGCATAGTATCATAATATCTAAAATATAGTTTTAAGGGGGTGGAAAGATGGCTCACTGACTGCTCTTGCAGAGGACCCGAGTTCGATCCCCAGTACCCACATGGCGGCTAGGAACCATCCTTAGCTCCAGTTCCAGGGGAATCCGATGCCTTCTTCTGATCTCCACAGCATTTCATGACATGGTGCACTCACATACATGTAGGCAATACACTCATACATGCAAAATAAAAAATAAATAAAATATTAAAAAATAGTTTTAAATACT
>NW_008357686.1:2242094-2243258 GCF_000622305.1 Nannospalax galili
TATATATATGTGTGCTCTTATGAAATTATATTGGCCCCTTTAATCTTTGGTTATACTTCCCTTTTGGGTGTTTAAGGACATACAATTGGACCAGATAAACTGATTTGTTTTTACTCTTGAGGTCGTTTGAGGATCTGTTCCTCAGGGGTCCCATGGGCTTGGGAGGAGCCCCTGGCTCCTTTCTTTTAACAGTTCCATCTACGTGAAGATAAGTCAAAGGTCCTGCTCGACCATTGTTGGCTTCTCTTGGAAGCATGGAGGAAATGATTCCTCCATGTTGACCCTCCTCTTTATAGACTGGACACTAGTTCAAGTATATCTGGTGGGGTCTCCTTGGCCTCCTTGATCAAGAGGTCAGATGACCCAGCACCTTTACAGGACATTTTGCGAGATGCTCATAGTCGCTGGGAACTAATCGACCTAGGAGGGCAAGGAGCAAAAAGCATCCTTTGTGTCCCTCTGACCCAATTAGTATAGATCTCAAGGTATGTCTGTTAAACATCCAAGAAGGTTAGTTCCACCGTTCTGGCATTTTTAATTACTGTGTGTCCTGCAGATAAATCTTGGGTAATGACCAGTTGGTCTCAAACCATATCTAGAGATATTTTTCTTGATTTGCTATGTATAATTTGTCAGTAGATTGTAGGAATAATATGGTTCCCTCTGGTTTTCATAACTAGCTAGGCATTGTTTCTCTCTTGTATCGTATCACCCCTCTATCATGGTTTTCCCACTTAAGGTGCCCCCACTTCCTCCCCTTTCTTCCTTACTAATACCCTTGCTCCTATGATCCTACCTCTGTTGAGCTTCTTCTTTCTCCTTATCCCCTAGGTTCCTCATATACCCTTCCCTGCCCCTTCCCTTAGACTAACCCAATTTTTATCCATATCTCCCTTATTAAGGCCTGTTACCTACTATTCTTCTCCTTCAGATTATTTCTTTTCCTTTACCTCTTTTCCAAGTATTAATCCTTTAATTTCCTTCTCTTGTCTTATTGCTCTTGCAAGAGTTTCAAGCACCATGTTAAAAAGTAGTGGAGATAGTGGACAGCCTTGTCTGGTTCCTGATTTCAGTGGGAATGCTTCCAGTTTTTCTCCATTTAAAATGATGTTGGCTGTGGGTTTGTTGTATATAGGTTTAATTATGTTGAAGTATATTGCTGCC
>NW_008357686.1:2248058-2284906 GCF_000622305.1 Nannospalax galili
CTAGGGCAGCTGGTGGCCATGCCACCAAGAGATGCAAAGGCAGATGGGGTGGGAAGAGGCCCCAAGGTCTCCTGGGGACTGCACTAAGGAGCTGGGTTGGTCTGGATGCAAAGGATCAGGAAGAGGTGATCAGCCCAAGTGTCCCAGAAAGAGGCTGGTGGGCGGTGGAGGACCAGGGAAGCAGAGGGAGTTGAGGGGGGGGGCACGTCCAGAAGCAGTGCTCCTGGGGCCCAAGGAAGGCACTAAGTTGATCTGTGTGAAAAAGATCAGGAAGCAGTATTGGTTCCCCAGGTGTCTGGGGAGCCAAGACTAGGAATGGCGCAGGGCCCAAACTAGGAGTAGAGAACAGCGGGGGAGATGGAAGGGTGAATGAGGCTGGGGGAGTCAAGGCGCGGAGGGCTCCATGATAGACTTACCCCAAGAGAGTCCTGAGGGTAGGAGAGCAGGCTAGGAGATGTTGCTGTTTTTTGAGACAAAGTCTCACTGTGTAGCCCTGGCTGGCCTGGAACTCACTATTCATTATGTAGATCAGGCTGGCCTTGAATTTACAGTGATCCTCCTACCTCTGCCTCCTGAATGCTGGGATTACAGGCATACTACCTCAGCCACATTTTAGAATTTTTTTTTTTGTCTTTTTGAGACAAGTTCTCCCTTTAGCCCCAGCTGGCCTGGAAACTCACCGTATAGATCAGGCTGGCCTTGAACTCACAGAGATCCACCTGCTTCTGCCTCCTGAGTGCTGGGACTGAAAGCATGCCCCACCATGCATGGCTACATATTGGGATTCTTAACAAAGTAGCTCAAAAACCTATATGGGGTTGTAGGAGGAACTGTAGCTCAGTGGTAGAGCACTTAAGTATCATTTAAGAGGCCCAGGATTTAATCCTCAACAGCAAAAAGAAAGTAAATTGGGGTTTGTCTTGTTTTTAACATTTCAGACCTGGGGAGCCAAGCTTGAGGCCCTAAGTTTGATCTCCAGCACTGGTTTTTATGAAAATCTGTTCAAAAATAATATTTGGAATTAAAAAAAATTATTAAAAATATCCTTCATCATGTTACTGGTATTTTAAGCAAGGACTCTAATATATGGCTATCAACTCAATGTAAACTTACCTGATCTTAAAAGAGTCAAGATTTTTCTGCAAGATTTTTTTTTCTTTTTTCTTTTTTAGCCTGCGTCTTGCTGCGTATCCCCAGCTAACCTGGAACTTGCTATGTAGACCACGCTGGCCTCAAACACACAGAGATCCCCCTGCCTCTGCCTCTTGAGTGTTGAGATTAAAGACATGTCACTATGCCTGGCTTTTGCAAGATTATTTTTACTCAAGACCTTGTGCATGCTAGGCAAGTGCTGTACCATGGAGCTACATCTCCAGCCCAAGGTATTTTATATGAATCTTTCCACTAAGTAATTGATGGGAAGAAGAAAGATACAAGATTTTCTTCACTGAATATTATAAATACAAGCCCCTTATAACACACATTTCAAATATTTTCTTTCATTCTGTGTGTTGTCCTTTTACTTTCATGATGATATCCTCTGAAGCATTAAAAGGTTTGGTTTTGATAAAGTATAATTTACCTGTTGTTTTCTTTCATTGCTTATGCTTCTTTTTGATGTCATGTCCAGCATGGCTTTTTGTAACCAAAGGTGATAAAGATTTACCCCTCTGTTTTCTTTTCTTTTTAATAACATTTAATAAAAGTGTGTGTGTGTGTGTGTGTGTGTGTGTGTGTGTGTACATGCACCGGCATTGCACACACTGCACATTGCTGTCAGGTGTCTTCCTCTATTGTTCTCCACCTTTAAAAATATTTTATTTATTGTTTTTATTTAATGTATATGAGTATATCACCTGCATGTATGTAAGTGCACCCATGTTGCTTAATGCCTTCCGAGGTCAGAAGAGAGCATTGGATCCCCTGGAACTGGAGTTACAGACAGTTGTTAGCTGCCATCTGGGTTGTTGGGAAGCAAATTTGGGTCCTCTGCAAGAGCAACCAGTGCTCTTAACTGCTGAGCCACCTCTCCAGCTCTGGTTCACCTTATTTTTTGAGACAGGGCCTCTCACTGAATTTGAAATTCACTGACTGGGCAAGATTAGCTGGCCAGCAAGCCCTACCTAATAATCCTTCTGTTTCTGCCTCCCCAGTGCTAGGATTATAGTTGCATACAACCATGCACAGCTCTTAGGGTGCTTGAGGATCTAAACTCAGGTTCTTATGGTTGCATGGCAAGCACTTTACTAATTGAGCTATAGCTTCAGTTCCTATCCCTATATTATAAGAGTTTTAGGGCCAGTGAGATGGCTCAGCAGGTAAATGTGCCTGTTGCCAAGTCTATTGACCTGAGTTTGATTCCCAAGACTCACAAAGTAGATGGAGAGAACTGACTTCCACAAGTTGTCCTCTGACTTCCATACATATCCCCTACCACACAAAGTAAATAAAACCATAAACAATAATTTGTTAAAGACTTTTTATTTTATTTTTTATTTTATCTTATGTATATGAGTGTTTTGCTTGCATGTATGTGTGTAAGTGCACCTCTGTTGTGCAGTGCTTCAGAGGATAGAAGAGGGTGTTGGATTCCCTGGAACTGGAACTGGAGTTACAGATGGTTGTTAGCTGCCATGTGTGAGCTTGGAATTGAACACGGGTCTTCTGCAACAGCAGCCAGTGCTCTTAACCACTGAGCCATCTCTCCAGCCCCGATTTTTATTATTTTAAAATTGTGCGTATGTGTGTGTCTGTGTGTGGGTATGTGCATGTGAGTGCATGTGCCCATGAAGGCCACAAATGCTGGATCCCCTGGAGCTGGAGTAACAAACATTTGTGAGTCTGCTCAATGTGACTGTTGGGAACTGAACTTGGGTTCTCTGGAAGAACCACTGAGCCATCTCTCCTGCCCCTAAAATTAAAAAAGAAAATTACTTTTATGCCTTTCATTCTTACATTTGGGTCTGTGACCATTTTGAGGTTTATAAAAAGATGTTAAAAATGTTATGTATATAAGCATGGTGCCCATGGAGGCCAGAAGAGGGCATCAGATATCCTTGAACTGGAGTTATAGGCAGTTATGTGGGTGCTGGGAACTGAACCTGGATCCTCTGCAAGAGCAGCAAGTGCTCTTAACCACTGAGCTATCTCTGCGACCCTTTGAGTTTATTTTTGTATATGGTATGTACAAGGAATCCAAGTTCATTTTTTTGCATGTGGATATCAAACTGTTGCAGCACCATTTGTGGAAAAGATTTCTTTTTTCTTCCATTGGTTTTTTTATCTTTAGTATCCTTGTCAACTAGCCTGTAAACCATAAATATGAGAGTTTATTTTTGGACTTTGTTCCATTCCATTGTCTATCCCTATGCCATTACCATATTGTCTTTATTGCTGTAGGCTTGTAATAAGTTTTGCAACCAGAAAGCGTGAGTTCTCCAATTTTGCTCTTATTTTTCAAGATTTTTTTTCTATTATTGATATTTTTAATTTCCATGTGAATTTTAGGATTATTTAATCAATTTATATAAAGAAAGCAGGTTGAATTTTGAGCAAGGCTACAGTTGAATTTGTAGGTCAATTTAGGGAGCATTTTCATATTAACAATATTGATTTTTTAATATTTATTTTTTGTGCATATGTGTGCACATGTGTGGTGTCTGGCATGAGTTTATGTGCATCACATGCATGCAAGAGCCTGCAGAAGCCAGAAGAAGGTATCAGATCCCCTATGTGGGTGCTCAAACCCAGGGCCTCTGCAAGATCAGTAAGTGCTCTTAACCACTGAGCCTTCACTCTAGCCCCAATATAAAGTTATTTTTATCCATAAAATGGTATGCTTTTCTATTTGTTAGGTCCTCTTTAATTTCTTAGCTTGGGGGTATAAATTTTGATTTATTACTGAATACTTTATTCTTCATAATGCTGTTATAAATATATTAATTTCATTTTTGGACTATTAATTGCTCTATAGAAATGCAGTTGAACTTTTTTTTCTTTTGCTTTATATTCTTGTGGTGCTGAGATTGAACCTGGGGCCTTGTGCATGCTAAGCAAGCAACCTGCTAGTGAGCTAAGTATCAGCCTACCGTCCATTGGATTTTATATACTGATCTTGCTTCCTGTAGCCATGCTGAATTTATTAGTTCTAATATCTTTCTGTCTGTCTATATAAGTTTCTTTTTATTATTTTTAAATTTTTATTTGTTATTTTTATTTTATGTGTATTAGTGTATTGCTTGCATGTAAGTAGGTGCACCCAAGTTGGGCAATTCCTGTGGAGATCAGAAGGGGATTTTGGATCCCCTGGAACTGGAGTACCGGAAAGTTGTTAGGTGCCATGTGAGTGCTGGGAACTGAACCCAGGTCCTCTACAAGAGCAGCCTTAACTTCTTAGCCATCTCTCCAACCTTGAAGGTTTCCTTTTGAGATATAATTTCGCTATATAGTTTAGGTTGGCCTCAGACTTTGTATGTAGCTCAGGCTGGCCTGGAACTCATGATCCTCTTACCTCAGACTCCCAAGTGCTGGGATTACAGGTGTACACCACCACATCCAACTCATGACCACTGTTTAAAACTTAAAAAAAATTATTGTATGTGTGTCTGTGTGTGCATGATGTATATATGTGGGTGCCATGATGTGGATTGCCAGATTTGTATGGTATCCTTTACCTGCTGAGCCATCTCACTGGTCATGACTACTATTTTAAATGGCTGAATCATATACCTTCAAGGGAATTTATCATAATTCACCCATATATTTATTTATTATTAGATATTTACCATTCATATTTATCCATTTTGTCGATTTTTTTTTGCAGGGCTGTTGATTGGGTCTTACACCTGCTACGCAAACACTGTGCCACTGAGTTATACAGTGCCCAACCCTTTAACCTACTCACAATTACACATATTTTGGGTCTTCATTTTTTCCTTGAGATACTGTGAACTTGATTTAGTTTTGTACCCAGTTGACTAGGTTCTCCCTAACAGAAAGACTACTCCTAGAGGAACATTTGGAAATTTTGTCCCCTAGTCCCCAGAATGAAACATGATAAAACAATGAATCCTATTATTTAAATGTATGTTCTTTATTTAGCATTTTTTGCAGGTACTGTGTTAAATAAGTTCTATAAGGCATGATATTTACTACCAAGGAGTTGGGAAACAAGGATAATAACTTAAACAACTTAAAAATTGGGCTATGGTTGCAGCTTAGTTTAAAAGCTTGCCTAGTATATAAGAGGCCCAAGTTCAATACAAGGCAAAAAAAAAAAAAAAAACATAAGTAGGTCAGACATGATGTTACATGCCTGTAATATCACATCACTCAGGATGCAGAGGCAGGTGAATGATTACAGGTTCTAAGTCAGATATAGTGAGTTCCAGGCCATCTAGGGCTATGTAGAGAGACTCTGCCACCTGTCCCCCCAAAAAGCCCCCAAACCAAACCACAATTAGAGCATGAATGATACACAGTGGTATAATTGATTGCTAAAATAAGTGGTAATGAATATAGGAATTCAAAGAAGAAAACACTGAAGATGTATTTCAATGGTTGCTTAGCATTCATGCGACCTTGAGTTTGACCCCCAGAACTGTCAAAGAAGTTGTGAAGAAAAGGAGAGAGGAGATATCAGTAAACTATAGTGATTCCCAAAAATTTCGTGCACATTGCTGGTGAGACTGAAATGAAGTTCAGTTATATAATGACAAAGAAAGAGGGTATAAATCAGACAAAGCCAACAGTATTAATAAAACTGCATAGATCAGAATGAACACATTGTGATTAGGGGACAAGATAATTCCTCTTAAGAGTTGGTTAATGTTTGTGAGGAGAGGCAGAATGAGCTATCTGGAGGGTTCAGGAAATGACCTACAATAAACATATAGCATAATAATACACCATTGAAGGTGGAGAGTATCTTAACTGGCTAAAGAAATGTTTCTCTTTGTCTAGATTGAAGAAATGGCAACAAACCCGAGGAACTCTGCAGTTACTGAGAAACTAGATATGGCTATTAATAGAAGACAGACACCTCAATGTATGTATACATTTTGTGACTCATTATGAGAAATATTCTTATTAGACATTATGAAGTATTCCTGCAGTTTGAATGTTTTGACCAGTTATTAGCTAGGAATTTATTTAAGTGACAACCAGACAATCTGAAAGCCCTGGTTTCTGTTTCTCAATCTAATAGCTTCCCTGTTTCATGATTTTTCAGACGTAGCTCCTTATTAATACAAGTTTAAGGGCACCACAGCAAGATAGTCTAGAGGTGAACAACAAAAATGGTTAAAAGATGGGAAAATTCTGGTTAAGAGCACTGGCTACTCTTGCAGAGGACCCGGGTTTGAGTCCCAGCACCCACATGGCAGCTAACAACCATCTGTAACACCAGTTCCAGGGGATCCAACACCCTCTTCTGAGCTCTGAGGGCATTGTACAACATGGGTGCACTTACATACATGCAGGCTATACACTTATACACATAAAATAAAAATAATAAAAAATAAAATATTTCTTAAAAGATGTGAAAATACGAACTGGAGGAAATGTGAAAGAACATGGGTTACTGAGAAGTGATGGTCCAAATCTTCAGGATTCTAAAGGACTATCAAATAATACTTTTCCTTCTCTGTTAATATTTGAAGGAAACATGTGACCATGTGAGGGATTTAGATTTTTATAAAAGTTTAAAGAACAGTTCCTCATGAGGTAGGTCAGTAAACTTTGGGGTAAATTACTGAGGAAAACAGTAGAAGTTCATTCGACTTGCAAGAGCGAAAAATAAAAACCATAAAACTAAAACCAACCAAACAAAAACCAAAACCAAACTCACCATGTTGGCTTTACTATTTGATAAAGGTCTAACTGCTTTAGCTAAAATGACTAAGGTCTAGTGTGCTGATAATATTTTTGAACAAGAGCAACAGCAAATATATTCACGAAAGTATATTGACCTGTTATAAAAAATATATTAAAGCAAGAAACCAAAAAGTAAACCTCTGGACTGCTTAACTTTGTAAAGGCAAATTACTTTTTCTGTATTTAGCAAGCTATGTGTTTATGTTTATGGATATAAATGAAACTATGAAATTTCAGTATTTGGATAGACCAAGTAGTGATTAATATAATCATGAATATACTTAATGATGAGTTTATTCCACTATTTTTATGTTTGGAGACTAGTTCTGTCTCTTTGAGGCAAATGCTGGTATCACTGCTCCCAAAAGGCTTAAATCCTACAGTTCTGGGGAACACAGAATTCGCTTGTGTAGAGTCTCTCTGATATTAGATACACTGATTCTTAAATATGAGGAATATGATGGATGAATTGGGTCTGTAGGCCTACGACTTCTTCCAACATACTGAATTTATGTATCAGTTCTTACTTTGTTGCTGTTTTTGCTTTTTAGTTTCTTTGAGATAGGGAGGACCCTGTCCAGTCTGGCCTCATACTCAATATGTATCACAGGCTGGCCTTGAACTTGAAATTCTACTGCTTGAGCCTTCCAACTACTGACTTTACAGATATGCACTACCACACCTTGCTTATATATCAGCTCTTAATCAGATACTTGGGTAGTTGATGCGTGTGTAGTACTTTCTGATGTAGTAATAATTGAATACATTTCAGGAAGCCCTCAATATAAGAGATTTGTTTCAAAAATATGTTGATTAGAAGATGCTTTGTCTCCTTATAAACAAATTCATTGTGCCTGGATTATGTTACAAGGTGAAAAAGTCATCACACTTTTTACAATCTTTTATAATTTGGAGGAATTACAGAATAATGAAGAGAAATAGGAAAGCCTAAAGTAGAGGAATGACCTGTAAATGTGTGTGTGTGTGTGTGTGTGTGTGTGTGTGTGTGTGTGGTGTGTGTGTGTGTGATACTGGGAATTGAACCTAAGGCCTCATGCATACTAGGTAAACACTCTACCACTGAACTATATCCTCAGCTCTAGATCTGTTTTGTTTTGTTTTATTTGACATAGCAGTAAAATTGGAGAAAAGATACTGAAGTTTATGAGCAAAGTCTAAGCTGAGCCTGTAGATTTGGTAGTTCCTCATATTAAGGTGGTGGTTGAAGCTACGAGAGTAGTTGAGCTCCCTGAAGGAGAAGACGGTGATTGTCAAAGGAAGGTGATTAAGGGGAGTGTAGTTTTAATAAAGTGGCAAAGTTGAGAAACATCGAGTTTCAAGAGTGTCAAGAAAATAGAGGTGGACAGGTAATTCAAGTCAAGAAGTTTGGTGATGAAAGGAAGAGGAGAATTGGGATACAATCTTGAAACACAGTAAGGTTAGTTGATTTTTTTCAAGATGGGGTGAGATGAATTGAATATCTTTGAAGGGAGAGTGGAAGAAAATTTGGAGGAGGCAGTGATGATACGTTTAAGAGGAGAAATATCAGGGCTCTTGAGAATACTGAAGAATTAGTAAACTTTAACAAAAATAAGAGATACTTTTTTTAAAAAATTCAAAACTGGAAATTCAAATAAGTATATCTAATTAGAAATATTACCAAAATATTTTTCAGAAAAAAATAATTTGTTAAGAGATAAATGGATTTTGCATTTTATGATGAGCTAAATATCTTGACCATTTCAATTATTCTGTAATTTTAGCTGGGAAAATATTTTGTCAATGTTTTTTTAAAGGTTATTTGTTTCTGTGTATGAGTATTTGGTCTGCATGTATGCAAGTGCACCATGTGCATGAAGTGCCTGAAGAGACCAGAAGAGGGCAGTGGATGCCCCTGGAATTGGAGTTATGGATGGCTGTTAAGAGCCATGTGGGTGCTGGGAACAAAACCTTGATGCTCTTAACCACTGAGTCATTTTTCCAGCCTCTGGGCAAACATTTTTTTACAATGGAACATTTATTAGAAATGATACCAGCATGGATAGAGATCTGATGTAAAGTTGATGAGTTGCTCTGGGAATAGAGCTCAGTTGAAGAATGCTTGCCTAGCATACATGAAGCCCCATATTCAATCTCCAGCACTACATGGCTATGCATGTCTGTAATCCCAACACTCAGTTGGATCCATAGTGAGTTCGAGGCCAGTCTGGGCTATATGAGACCCTGTCTCAAAAGAAAAAGGGAACCAGTTCAGTGATATGTGGATTCATTTTTTTAAAAATTGGGTATGCTTTATGATAAAACAGACTACAGATATAAACAGGTTACATTTATTCAGACTTTCCTATTTTCAGTGGTAATAAACTGTATAATGCAAGTACCCATGTCTTCTAAGTTATACTTAAAGAACTTTTATGGCATTTAGGAAAATGTATATTTAGAAAGTTTCACATTTTAGGAGAAAATGTGCAACTTTCCTGATACCTAGAGATTTGGTTAGATGATGAATAGCTATAGGCTGCAACTGAGAATTGTTCTTTTGTCAGCATGATGCATGGCCATAATGTAGAATAGGTGTCTTCAGTGAGTATTTAGGGTTTAACTCCTACAGAAAGTAAAACGTAAGAATTTTATATCTATATATCTAGCTATGTATAACAGTAAACAAATAATTCATTTGATAAGCTTCAGGTCATTCACTTTTGAAAATTGGTTATTTAAAAAATCCTTTAAAATTCTTATTTTGGACTTGAGAGCATAGGTCAATTCCAGAACACTCACCTACCATGTGAGTGCATTGGAAAAACACAAAAAACATTACCAATGAGTGTCTATACCTCAGCATTGGAAAAACAAAAGACAAAACAATGCTGGGCGTGGTGGCCCATTTCTACAATCCCGGGACTCAGGAGTTGAAGGTAGGGTGAGGAGTTGAAGGCCAACCTCAGCTACATAGTGAGTTTGAGGCCCAACTGTGCTGCATGAGACTCTGTCTCAAACACAGCAACAACACCTCAATCCAACAAAAAACAACAAACCTCAAACAAACAAAAAAGCCATAACTCTTAAAATAACCAAATTCACTTCACCTTAAATTTTGTTCCTTTTTCAGGTTTATAGGAAAGGACAATGAATACTTTGTGTTTAATGGGTACCTAATTACTGTTTTGCAGTTCCTCAAGGTGTTTACCAGCTGGTATGTATGCAGGATACCTCAGGTTCTCCAATAGAAGTTATTCGAAAACAAATTTTGGTAAGTCCTAATTAATTGAGGAAATGAAATAAAATAAAATGAGACATTTGTTACTTCCATGAAAATAACTGAAGTTAGTATGGAAGGGAGCTGAATGCTCTAGTGCTATCCATGTTCCTTTTACCCTGAGTATACCTACAGCAGTTGATGTCCTCAAAAGTACTATATTTATTAATACAGTGCTTTAATGAACAAAGTATTGAATATATAATTCTAGATTTATGAATTATTTTATACTTTTATCACCTCTAATTTGTTAGAATTAACAGTTTTCTACCCAAGAGGATGGTGGTATTTAATCTTCAGTAATACTTTTTTCTGGACCAGGTGTGGTAGCACAAAGTTGTAATCCCGGTACTTAGGAAGCTAAGGCAGGTGATTCTCAAATTTGAAGTCATCCTGGGCTTGATGAAGATTTCCACATCAGCCTGGGCTATATAATGAGACCTTGTCTCAAAAAGAAAAAAAATTCTCATGAAAAATTTGAACTATTAAGGGTTCAGGATTAATTGATCATTTTGGTTTTTTGGGACAGAGATTTTTTTTAGCCTAGTATATTAGTTGCTTTTCTTCCTGCTGTGACAAAATACCATGATATAAACAAGTTGAAGGAGGAAGGCTTTATTTTGGCTCATGGTTTCAGAGGTGTCAGTCTATCAAGGAAGAAGAGGTGTGGTAGAGCATAGCATTTCACATCATGGTAGCTAGCAAGCAGAGAAAAGAAAGGAAGGAAACCCACAAATGCTGTAATATCAGCATTTGTGGGGCTAAGGCAGGAGGATTACAGCAAGGCCAATTTGAGGCCAATTTATACTACATATTGCAAACGAGGCTGACCAGGGATATACATCAAGACCCTGTCTTAAATCCTTTCCCCTCAAAATGGAAGAGACCAGGAACTAGGTAGCTCTCAATGACTTATTTTTCCGGCTAGGTCCTACCAACTAAATTTCCAGAATTTCCCAAAATAGTGTCACTAGTTGAAGACTAAATCTTTAACATGTGAGCCTGTGGAGGACATTTCATTTTCAAACCATAGCCCCCAGGCTGACTTGGAACTCATGATACTCCTGCCTCAACCTTCTGCGTGCTGAGATTACAGATGTGTGCCACATCATACCTGGCTTTTATTTGTTTGTTTGTTTATTTATTTATTTATTTATGGAAGGAATATCATTCTGTTGTCCAGGCTGCTTTCAAATTTCTGGTCTGAAGTGATCTTGTGTCAGCCTCCTAAGTATCTAGGCCTGGACAATAGACTTGTACACACAGCAAGAGTATAGGATTTGAAGTATGAATACCTAGGTTTGAATTCTAGCCTTGCGACTTATTAGCTATGTGACTCTGGAAGATTAGTTTTTCTCATTTGTAAAATGAGGATAATATCTATTTTAGGGTCCTATAGGGTTAAAATTATAGTTTTATGAGAAGTACTTTGTGAACTACAAATGGGTGCAAAATGGGTAAATATGCTGATAATAATGTTTATTCATGTAGCTGTTATGAGAACTACCTGATGAATCTGTCATATGTAGTAGACTAAAACTATGTTGAATGTGGGGTTTACTTTTTGTATTTCCGTTCTTTCAAAGATTGCAGTCACTACTCACTTTTGTCTTCAAGTAGTTATGTTTAGTGCAGCTTTTTATAAAATGTTACCTTTCAAGGTCGCTTTGAATCAAGCTATTCAATTGTGACTGGAACTAAAAGTCATCTTCTTTCATTATTAATATTTAAAGATTAATATAGGAGCCAGGCATGGCAGTACACACTTGTAATCTCAGAGTTCAAGGTCATCCTTGGTTGCCTAGTGAGTTTGAGGCCAGTTTGAGCTCAAAACAAAACAAAACAAAACAAAAAAAAACCCTGTTCTAGTTTGTTTCTCCATTGCTGTGACAAAACACTCTGACCAATACCAACTTGGGGAGGAAAGGGTTTATTTTATCTTACATCTCCCAGGTCATTCATTCCTGCAGAGAGCCCTGTTTTCCTTTTTAGTGAAGATAGTTATTTAGAAACCACAATATGGATACTGGAGACACGGCTCAGTGGTTAACAGCACTTGCTGCTCTTTCAAAGGACCAGAGTTCAATTCTCAACACCCATGTCAGGCAGCTCACAACTGCCTGTAACTCCAGCTCCAGGAGACCCAGTGCCCTCTGGCCTCCACAGGCATCCATATGCATGTACACACACACACACACACACACACACACACAAACACACACACACACAAGTAAAAACAAAATAAATCTTTTAAAAAAGAAATCATGGGGCTGGAGAGATGGTTCAGTAGTTAAGAGCACTGGCTGCTCTTGCAGAGGACCCAGGTTTGATTTCCAACACAAACATGGTAGCTAACAGCCATCTGTAACTCCAGTTCCAGAGCATCCAAAACCCTCTTCTAACCTCCGTGGGCATTGCATGACCGCAGTGTACTTACATACATGCAGGCAATTCACTCATACACATAAAATAAAAATAATAAATAAAATATTTTTAAAAATCATCAAAATGTGAGCAAGTATTAAATACTATTGCACTGGACTTATTTATAGAACTTTTTAATGGACAGAACTCTAGAATACATACTTTTAAACAGAAAATACCCGTGTTTAGTTGGTATTTTTTATCAGGATTTTGCTTAGCCTCCTTGACTTTATATTATTTCTCTTTTCTTTGGCAGGTACAATCTTGGCATCTGACACTATTCATATAATGAATCAATTCTTTTATGCAAAAATATATTTGTAATCATTTCAAAATATAGAATGTCAACATTTTAATAATAATATGATTTCTAAAAATAAGAATTTTTTTCATGTTGGAGGTTGAACTCTCCATGATAACTAAGTGCTTCTCATACATGTTAATTGAGCTGTATTCCCTTTCCCAGAATTTTTACATGTTTTCTTTTTATTCTTAGGACAGGTTCTGCCAGGGATATGCAGTTAAAATATTGTGGGTGGGGCTGGAGAGATGGCTCAGCAATTAAGAACACTGGCTGTTCTTGCAGAAAACCCAGGTTCAAATCCCAGCACCCACATGGCAGCTAACAACTGTCCTTAACTCCAGTTCCAGGGGATCTGACAGCCTCTTCTGTCCTCCGTGGGCATTGCACAACATGGGTGCACTTACCTACATGCAGGCAATACACACATAACACATAAAATAAAAATAATAAATTTAAAAATATTGTGGGTTTTTTTTTTTTTTAGTTTTTAGGGTTTTTTTGTTTTGTTTTGTTTTTACTTTGAGACAGGTACTTGTTATTTAGCCCAAACTAGCCTGAAACTTGCTATGTAATCCAGATTGGCCTCAAAATTCATGATCCTCCTGTCTTAGCCTCCTGAGTGCAAGAATTACAGTGCCTTTTTTCACACTCAATACTTTTTCATTTTAGTCTGTGTAGCCCTGGATAGCCTGGAGCCTACTCACCTTGTATACTCACCTTGTAGACTAGGCTCTGATCTTGAACTTGCAGTAATCTGCCCATCTCTACCTGCCAAGTATTGAGATTACAGGCATGTGCCACTGGAGAAAATTTGTTTTAATGGGATAGAGATATACCTAACTAAATGGGACCATTCCACATCTATTCCTTTTTAAGACAAAAATCTCACTACGGAACATACTATGTTGACCAGCCTGGCCTTGAAATCATGACCTTCCTTCCTCAGTCTTCCAAGTACTTGGATTACTGATATGCACTACCATACCTAACTGGCTACCATATGTACTCTTCCACCTGAGCTTCCATTCTATGTAACCACATATCTATACATAACAATATCTATCTATCTATCTATCTATCTATCTATCTATCTATCTATCTATCTATCATCTATCTATCATCTATCTATCTATCTATCATCTATCCATCTGTATGTATGTATCTAGAGATTTCTCACTTTAAATAAAGCACTCAAGTGGCAGAGGCAGGAGTATTTCTGTGGCTTCAAGGCCAGCCTGGTCTATGTAGTATGTTCCAGGCCAGATAGGGCTGCATAATGAAATCCTATCTCAAAGAAAAGCCTTGAAATATTCAATTGGTTCACCTACTTTATTATATTCAGTTGGGGCTACTCTGATGGTCCTTTGGGTGCTACAATGAAGTACTTTGTGCATGTAACTTTCCCAATTTTTCTTTCAGTGCTAAGGATTGAACTCAGGACCTTACACATGCTAGAAAAGCATGCTACTAGTGAGCTATTTTCCCAACTGTCATTGTTGATTTTAAGACCATTGCTTATAGCTATTTCTGTTTCCATTTTCATGGTTCCCTCCATATAGTTTAATCATATGCTTTCATTACTGTATTGGTTTTCTAGGACTTCTATAACAGAATATCACAGACTCTATGGCTTAAGCACAAGAAATTAATATTCTCCCAGTTCTGCAGACTAGAAGTTCAAGATCAAGATGTCAACATGCTTGGTTTCCTCTAAGTCTGCCCATTTTAATTCCCAGATATCTACCTTCTCTTTGTCTTCCCATGATCTTTCCTCTGTGCATAACCATTCCTTGTGTACCTTTGTATATCCAAATTTCCTCTTGTAAGGCTTCCAGTAAGATTTGATTAGGCACTTTCCCCCCAAATGCATTCATTTATTCATTTATTTATGTATCTATTTATCTATCTATCTATCTATTTATTTATTATGTGTGCATGGTGTGTGTATGTGGGTGTGCATTCCATAGTGCATGTGTGGGATCAGAGGAAAACACTGTGGAGTTGGTTCTATCCTTCCAACTTAGCGGAAGTAAGATATTTAGTTCTTATACTCCAGCTAAGTGGAGTGGATACTTAGTATGTGTGAGGCTATGTGTTCAATTTGAAGCACCACAAACAAAAGAGCAACAAAAATTCTGACACTAAAAAAAACACTTTCATTTATTTATTTATTTATTTATTTATTTATTTATTTATTTATTTACTTAATGTATATGAGTGTAATGCCTACATGTACATAAGTGCACTCGTGTTGTGCAGTGTCCTCAGAGGTCAGAAGAGGGCACTGGAGTTCTGGTCAGTTATTAGCTGCCATGTGGGTGCTGGAATTCAAACCCGGGTCTTCTGCAAGAGCAGCCAGTGCTCTTAACCACTGAGCCATCTCTCCAGTCCCCCTCCCCCCTTCTTTTTGAGACAAGGTATCTCTGTAGCCCCAGCTGGTCTGGAACTCACTTTGTAGACCAGGCTGTTTGTAGATCAGGCTGGCCTTGATCGCACAGATCTCCACCTGCCCCTACCTCCTGAGCTCTGGAATTAAAGGCATGCCATGCCTGGCCTAAAAATAACTAATTCTTGATTCATTAGTTTTATATGTTATCTATGTTAGCTGTTTATTTGATATTAGATAGGGAATTATTCCATGCTATCTCCCCTGATCCTTTCTCCATTTTTGTTACAGTATATCATTTAAAGTTTACCTGGTGGTTAATTTTTGTTTATGTATTTTTATTTTATGTGTATGATTGTTTTGCCTGCATGTATGTTAAGTGCACCCATGTTGTGCAATGCCTGCAGAGGCCAGAAGAGGGTGTCAGATCCCCTGGAACTGGAGTTATGGAGGGTTGTTTGCTACCATATGGGTCCTGGGAATCGAACCTGGGTCCTTCAGAAGAGCAGCCAGTTCTCCTAACCACTGAGCCATCTCGCCAGCCCCTAATTTTAAAATAATGCATTTAACCTTTTGTTTCTTTTCCACCAGTTTTGGAGATTAAATCTTTACTTTCCACTTTGTTAGAGTATTAGTACCCTTGCCATTCACTTCTCTTCCACTTCAACCTTTCAACTTTTATCACCTGTAATTTTCACTCTAGGCTTTGATGATTCTAAAGAATGAAAACCTACAGGAGCATGTTATTGACTATGACTATTATTTAAATCTGCAGATAATATTTTTTTTTCTGTTTGGTTCCCATTTGCTATCTCTCTTAATTCTACTTCCTTAGGTATTTCGTTTGTTGAGTGTATTGTTTTTCCTCATCTGCTGGGTAACTCTTGTTCATGTTTGATTTGAGATTCCTTGATAGTCTTCTGTAAATACTGTGTCACACTATTTACTACAACCTGAGTCCAGTGGCTGATGGTGAAGTAGACTGGCTGTTTTTGTCAATCTATGTTGTCGTCAACCTGGGACCATTTTCAGTCCAAGAGGTGTATTCACAGTTCTTTGAAGAGAGGAAGGAAGAGACCTTTTGCAGGGAGGCTGACTACTGGATGTTTCTACTCTTCACACACAGGGATGTTTCCACATTTTCTTTTTTTTTTCTTAATGTATATTAGGATGAGAGCTTTTGCCTCATTTGTTTTCTGTTTTTAGAGATTCTTCATAATTTCTTGTCGATTGAAAATGCTTCTTATTTTCTAGGACTCCTATTAAATAAGAAAAATACCATTCCCTATTATTATAATTTCTAGAAGCGGTGCCTATACCATGTGCTCAGTCCTCCATCTCAATTCAGTCCTTGTTTGCTTCCATAGCATTTATGCATATTACATATCAACTATTATTTGGATATCAGTTACAATACTATGCACTTTTACCAGAATGTCTAAAATGTAAAGGATATTTAACGATGATTCCATCATTGAGTTATTCAAAAACTTTATTAGACATTGAATTAAAAACTAGAATTCAGGTATAGCAGATTCACAGTCCAGTGCTTATCAGATGACTTTCTTCAGTTATATGAAGCATTAAATTTACAGAAATTTTCTTTCTATAAAAGTTATCTCAATATTTTCTTTTACTATTTCTCAGAAGTCACATGTTTTCAGAGCATGTTCTAGTTTCATTTCTGTTGCTGTGATTAAATATCCAGACAAAAAGCAACTTTAGGGAAGAAAGAGTTCATTTGGCTTACAATTCTAGGTCATGGTCCATTACCCAGGGGAAGTCAAGACAGGAACTCAAGCAGCTAGTCACGTACATCCACAGTCAAGAGCAAACAGAGAATAAATGCATCCTTACTTGTTTGTTCTTTTCCAGCATTCTAGTGTCTTATATCCCTAACTGGGGAATGATGCTGCCCAGAATGGTCTGGGCTGGATCATCCTACATCAATTAATGATCAAGAGGATCCCCCACAGACATGTCCACAGCCAACCTGATCTAGATAATTTCTTATTAAGACTCTCTTCTCAGGTGATTCTAGATTGTGGCAAGTTGACATTTAAAACTAACACAAGCAATATTTTTTGTTATTGCTTTTCTTACCACTTCTCTTAAGTTGGAGTTCAAAATAGAGCACAGAACTCTAACAAGTGTTATTTGCTATTTTATTTTGTTTGTTTTCCATGTATTATATGTCTTAATATACAAGATTAGTTTTATTTTCTCCAACATATCTCAACCAATTTTGGAGAGGTGTGAAGTTAAAATCATTTTCTAATTTCTGTTTTCTAGATGAATTTGAAAACAGGAAAAGAATTGTTGGATATTGGAGATGTTCTCATTGCTGATGAATTTTTTCAAGCTGTCATGATTGTAAGTTACCACTGATTTTTAGCTGTGGCAGTTATTAGTAATATCTGTAGTAATTCTCATCACTGCATTGTACTGTCTTATTTTCCAGAGCCTGGAAAAATTATACAGCAAATTAGTGCAAAGCTGTTACAGTGAGGCTAACTTGATCACTCATAAGATCACTGTGGAGAAGGGTGTCTTGAATGTGCTTTCTTACCAAGCGGAGTCGGTAGGTGTCATAAGCACTGTGGCCATACAACAGGGCAGTTTGTATATGTAAATGCAAAAATGATAAGATGTAATCTGTTAGATGAAACTCAGGTGTCCCTGGCCTTCTATAGGGTATTACATTATGATAGGTGATATTGCTAAAGGTGATTGGAACCTGTGTGTTGGGTGAATGAGGCTGAAAAGAGAGGTTATAGCTAAGTATCATTTTCTATCACTTCATTTAACATCTGCCATTTATTTATGGCAACAGCTTTTAATTGAAACACTGTCTTTGAGATTCTCTTTTATATTATTTATTATTATTTTTCATGTGTATGAGCATGTGGCGTGTGTGTATGTGTGTTACATTCACTCTTGTGTGTGAGGTGGGTGTACTTTTGTGCACACATGTGGAGGCCAGAACAAGACATCCAGTGTCTTCTTCTATTACTCTCCACCTTAGTCCCATGAAACAGAATCTCTCACTGAACTGGAAGCTTGCCATTTTGGCTAGTATGACTGACTTAGTAGGTGCTATGGATTTAAACTCAGGATCTTGTGCTTACAGAACAAGTACTCTTGCCATCTCTCAGCTCTGAGATTGTCTTATACTCAGTGTGCCTTAAATAGTTGACCTCAAAGGCGCATTCTCATTTGCAATTGTTGTATGTTGTTCATTGATATTTTGAAAGTCTGTTGGTATCAGGTAATCTTCAAATCTTCAAGGCTGTACTTATTAGTTTCCTTGTTTGTCACCATGGAGTTCGAGTTCAGCTCATCACAGTCTGAGTTTAGCACATTTGTGTCACTCCATGATGAAACATCCTACTGATTAGCAGCCAATCCTCATTTTTCCTGATCCTAGCCCCTGTAGCCACAAATCAACTTTCTGTCTCTATAATTTACCTGTTCTGGACATTTTGTGTAAGTAGAGGCATACTGTTATTTTAAGTGATCAACTTTTTAAACTTAGAATAATTAAAAAAATATTTTTATTTTATATATATGAGTGTTTTGTCTGCATTTATGTATGTGCATCACATACATGCCTTGTACCCCAGAATTAGAGTTATGGGTGATTGTGAGCCTCCATGTGGGTGCTGGCAATTGAGCCCCAATCCTCTGGGAGATCAACAAATCCTTTTAGTCTGAGCCATCTCTACAGCCCAGCATAATTGTTCTTAAGGGTCAACCATCTTGTAGCAAGCTCCACTCTACAGATATGCCATGTTTTGTTTATCCATTCACCCACTGATAGACATTTGAGTTATTGTCGATATTTGGCTATTACAAATTATTCTACTATGAACATTTGTGTGCAGATTTTTGTGTCTACATGTTTTTATTTCTCTTGGATACATATCTAGAAGTGGAATTGCTGGGTAGCATGGTAAGTATAACTCCGTTTTAGAGTTATTAACTTTTTTTGAGAAACTGCTAGAATATCTTCTACAGCGACTGTGCCCTTTTTATTAATACCAGCAGTGTATGGGAGCTCCAATTTATCCATATCTAAGAGTCTGATAGTTTCAGTAATTACATTTAAGTCTATGATCAATTTTTAGTTTATTTTCTGGTATGAGGCAAGGCAGAGATCCAACTTCACTCTTTTTGTGCATATGGCTGTCCAACTTTCCCAAATGCCACTTGTTAAGAGAACTATATTTCCCCATTGAGTGGTCTTGGCACCTTGTCAAAAATGAATTGATCACAATTTTGGACTCTGTTCTTTTGCATTGTTTAATACACGTGTCTTTATGCTGGTAACAGACTGGCCTGATTACTTTAACTTTGTAGTAAGTTTTGAAATTAAGAAATGTAAGTTCTCCAATTTTATTCTGTTTCAACACAGTTTTGAGTATTCTGGATCTTTTGCAATTCCATATGAATTTTAGGATTAGTTTGTCAGTTTGTACAAATAAGCCAGCCTCAATTTTGATAGGGATAGAGCTGAATCTGTAAATCATGTTGAGGAACATTTCTCATAATATGAAGTATTCTGATATACAAATATTTATTTATATATTTTTCTCCTTATTTTTAATTTTTCAATTAAAATTTAAATTGATAAAAAATTGTACATATTTATGGGATATGATGTGATACTTGGTAGATGTATACATTGTTTAATGTTTAAATCAGGCCATCTCTTATTTTGTAAATGATTAAACTGAAGTTCAGAGAGGGAACATGATTTGCTTGAAGATCAAAGACCAGATTTTCTAATGCTGCCTACACTACAAATGAGATTGACTACATAAATGAATCCCTCTTCATATTTTTTTCTTGTCTTTTAATGCTAATATCTTTTGTGAACTATTTTAAAGCAATTACTGAAATACTGATATGAAGTCTGGGAGGCTCTTGGC
Organism: Nannospalax galili; assembly: GCF_000622305.1. Classification (NCBI taxonomy): domain Eukaryota; kingdom Metazoa; phylum Chordata; class Mammalia; order Rodentia; family Spalacidae; genus Nannospalax; species Nannospalax galili. Next base: position 2,268,236 of record NW_008357686.1, read on the forward strand.
ATATTAATTTTTTTGAGACAGAACCTGAGGCTGGCCTTGAACCTTTTTTTTGCTTGTTTATTTATTTATTTTTCCTTTTTAAATTGAATTTTTGCCAATTTCATACAATATATTTTGATCATGGGGTGAACCACTATGTCTACACAAGATAAACACATTTGATACTGTAATTCACCACTGTGAGTAGAAAGGGATTTAGTAACTTTATACATAATACTTTTGAACATTTCTAGAAAACTAAGAAATATCATGTTAGTTGGTTGCTTCTAACAGCTCTAGATAAAGTGATGAATGAAAATAATGAACGTAGAGATGCAATTTCTCAGCTCTGGCTGTTCTTCGATAATCTTAAGGTTTCTAAGTGTGCTCTGAGAATCATTTTTTCCAGAAGTAGTAGGTCTGAAGTTCCAGAAAATCTAACCTGAGTCCTCATTGTAAGATTGACTAGCTTATAATGCAAGTTTGTCTGAATGTTGAAGAGTGTTTACAGTAGTCTCCCTATCCTTAGTAGAAGATGCATGCTACCCACATCCCTTGCATTATTGTCCCCTCTTCACTTTCTGAGGGAATTAATCTTGCATTGTTTGTGGAACTAAAAGTGATCTTCCTTGAAGGAGATGGCAAACAAGATAAGGCTGATGCCACCTGTCTTTACCTCTAGACCTATAACCAGACTCAAATCTCAGCAGGTCATTAGAGGTAAGATACACAATATGACCCATGAGGAAGTATGCTATATGCTCCTAAAGAACTTATTGAGTTTTTCAGTTTATACAAACAAAGGTCTGGGGAATAGATTTTAAGGGTGTGGGATAACAGGTAGAAGGAATATAAAATTAAATCACACTGAATTTATCAATGTGGTCCCTTGAACAGAGATTCTGAATTTAATGTTGCAGATTGGACAGTTTTTTAAAAAGGGAAGCTAAAGTTTTTTAAAATTTATTTTTATTTTATGTGTATGAATGTTTTCCCTGCGTGTAAGTATACCCACGTGCATGCCTGGTGCCCACAGGTACCAGAAGAGGGCGTCAGATCCCATCAAACTGGAGTTAGAGACAGTTACAGACAGTTAGCCACCATGTGAGTGCTGGGAACCAAATCTGGGTCCTCTAAAAGAGCAGTCAGTGCTCTTAACCATTGAGCCATCTCTCCAGCCCCTGAAAATACTTTTTAAAAAAAATTATTTTAATTGATATTTTTTGTGAATTTCATACAATATATTTTGATTGTATTTAGTTCCCTTCCCCTATCTGTGCCTCCCCTTGCTAACCCCCTCCCAATTTCGTGTGTGTGTGTGTGTGTGTGTGTGTGTGTGTAGTTACAGCCCCAACTAGTTGACAATAATTTGTGGGGGAGCAGGGTTCTCCAGAAGGCTGTATAATGCTCTATATCAGCATTCAATATATGGTATTATTTCTCCCCTATCCAGGATTCATGGGTTCAGGCATCTTGCAAGGGGTGATAATGCGAATGGCACCACATACTATTGCCCTTAGTGATCTACTAGCGAAACTTTTGCTTCTTATTCTCACAACCTTATATTCAACTGACCTTGAAGTCTTTGTTACTTGGTATATATATATATATATGAAATCGGGTGGGAGGTTGCATGTGTATATGTGTGTGCGAGTGTGTGTGTGTGTATAAAGGCTATAGAGTCAGTTCATTTTCCCAAATGCCCTTCTGTGTGGATTCATTCACTGGAGCCTAGCCAATCTACCAAGAGTCTCATCCTTAAATGAGAATGACTCTCCCTCTCCCAGAAGCCATTGGTTACCAATGGTTTCTCAGGTAGGGTTGGGGACTCTTATATAGTTCCTCCCATCTATGCTTGGATTTTGTCTGGCTGGAGCTTACTTGGGACTTGTGCACACTGTCACCATTGCTGTGAGTTCATATGAGTAACTTCTCATCTATATGAAAAACTCTGTTTCCTTGTGGTCATCCACCACCTCTGGCTCTTACAATCTTTTTGCCCCTCTCTTCCTCAATGATCCCTGAGACTTGGGAGGCAGAAGTTTGATATAGGTGCTGTATTCAGGGATAAGCTGTCTGCAGCCTCTTATTCTCTGCATTTTGGCCAGTTGTGGTTCTCTGTATCAATCATGATCTGCTGCATAAGGAAGCTTCTCTGGTGAGGATTGAGAGATGCATTAATCTATGGGTATAGCAACAAGTCACTATGAGTCATTTTATCTATTTGGCAGAATAATAGTATTAGGCTCTCCCCTATGGCCTGTGAGCTGTCTAACCTCAGGTTCCTAAGCCTGATAGTAATGTCAGGTATGGGGTACATCTTATGAAACAGATCTTAAATCCAATTAGAAATATTTCTGAGGACGCTATATACATGAGCTGTAGAACAAACCAGGATAAATCAAACTGATACTGACTTCAGAGCCTCATCTCTACTGACTAGCTTTTATAGTGCTGGAAGGTACTATGTATCCTATCTGAAGAGAAAATTAATCATCCACTTTGCCCAGCTATGAATCCTGTGAGCTGTAACAACTGGCCTGGAAGATATGCTTCTTGGAGCAATAGTGACATGAATATTATGGAAGTGACCAACCACTTTCTAATAGAAAACAGTTTTTATATTTTTCTGTATGGCCAAAGATATTTGGAAAGTGGCAAAGTTTCACCAAGTAAAGAATTACTTGCAGTTATGCTTAGAGTGGATTAAAAAGTGAGCAGAATGAATGGAGACATAGTGTAAGCATGAGCTGGTGAAAGCCTGGACTATTGAAGTAGCAAAAACATGGCATAAGAAGAGACAGATTGGGGAGACAGTGTAAAGACTTGAATCACTGAATCATGAGAGGCAGGAAAAGGTGAATGATGAGAAAGCCTATTCATTCAACAAACATTTAACTCTTGTTGGGAGGTATGGGATGTTGTAGTCAATAGTAAATAACTGGACAGAGGGCATACCAAAGATGAAAAAGGGTTAGTATAGTGTACCATATATGAGGAAAAAAACACTCAGAGATGATCAGTAGTAGCCAGTGCTTCAGAAAAATAAAGTCGGATTGGAGTAAACATTATTGGACCTAGCATTTAAGAAGCTTATAGTGCCTATATAGAAAGCAATATTCAGTAGCAAGTTAAAAGTAGAAGATGGAGTATAGGGGTTTAAGGACTGAATGGGGATGAGGAAATGGCAGAAGTTAGGACTGCAGGAATTCTGAGAGGTCAAAACTATTTTCATAATAATTCTAAAACATTACTTCCCTTTTGCACTATGCCAATATTTGCACTGGTCATATAGAAAAGCAATGATGGGTAAAACTGCAGGCCCTTGAAAACGAATTAAGACAATGGCACACATGTCATCAATAGTAATTTAAAAAGAATGCCAGTTTCATTTAAAATAAGCTGGTGTGGCAGTAAAAATGATTGAATTTAACAAATCTTGACCTTTGAGTATATATTGTTTTAGTACTTTGTGTGATGAAGAAGGAAATATACTTAGTACTTCAGCTACACAATAAAGTGTGATAGTCGTCTTGAGAAAAGGTCCTTTAAGTGTTTGACTTGGGAGCTGAATTAGTAATTTATACCACCTTTTTTCTACTTTAAAAAAAATTAAATTTATGTGTATGCGTGCACACAGCATGTGTGTGTGTGTGAGAGAGAGAGAGACAGAGAGAGAGACAGAGACAGAGAGAGACCTGTTTGGGTGCCTGTGGAGGCCAGAAGAGGTCATTGGATCTACTGAAGCTGGAATTACAAGGAGTTGTGAACTGCCCAACATAGGTGTGAGGAACCAAACTCAGGTTCTCAGGAAGAGCAGGAAGTGCTGTTAACTGCTAAGCCATTTCTATAGCCTACCATTTACACCATTTTTGCTTGAGAGAATTATTGATACACAAACCTTGTTCATTTAAACTTGAGTATTTATTAGATGTTTTCATCCAAATGAATGACATGAGTATATGACTTCATGGAAAATGACTGAAAGTAATTTTTTTCTCTAGTGATCAATTTTTTTGTTTTTAGTTAAAAATCAGAACTTCGGGAAACTTAAACCTCTATCATGAGCTTGGTTGTTTTCTGAATACTTAGACTTTTGTGGTGAAATTTGTGGTGATGTTAACAAATGTAGTATTTATTATTTTATGTGTCTGTGTCCGTGTGTGTGGGCGTGCATGCGTGCATACGTGTGTGTGTGTGTGTGTGTGTTTGTTTGTGTGTGCTCTGTGTATGCTGGGACTTGCCAATGAGGCTAGGCTGGCTGACCAGCAAAGTCTAGGGATCCTTCTGTCTCTATCTCCTCAAAGCTGGGATTAGAAGCACGTGCTACAACACTCAGCTTTTTACATGGGTTCTGGGGATCAAATCCAAATCTTCATGCTTATGTAGTAAGCACTTTATGGACTGAACTATTTCCCCAGCTCTTATTTGGACGTGATTTTTGAGACAGAGCAAGGTCCTGGGTTTAATTCACAGTGAGATGGGAGAGAGAGAGAGAGAGAGAGAGAGAGAGAGAGAGAGAGAGAGAGAGAGCTTTCTTCTAGATTTTCCAATGTATTTGAATGAAGGTTTAAAAACTATTCCATAATGATTCTCTGGATTTTAGTGGTATCTGTTGTTAAGTCTCCTTTTTTCATCTCTAATTTTATTAAGTTAGATCTTCTTTTTTGGTTAGTTTTGCTTAGGGATTATCAATCTTCTTTATCTCTTCAAGAAATCTTTGTTTCATCAATCTTTTATATTGCTCTTTTGGTTTCCATTTTATTAAATTCAGGTCTGGTCTTTATCACTTCTAGGCAAGTACTCTATCACTGAGCTACACCCCGAATGACCTTATTATTTCTTTCCTTCTACTACTTTTGGGTTTGGCTTGTTGTTGCTTTTCTAAGAACTTGAAGAATATCATTGGGTTATTTAGTTGATATCTGTCTGATTTGGGGAGCGGGTGGAATCTTATTTAGCCTAGACTGATAATCAAATTCACTCTGTTTCTGAGGATGACCTTTAATGCCTGATCCTCCAGCCCCTACCTCCCAAGTACTGGAATTACAGGCATGTGCTGTTGTGCCAGGCTCAGATTTTTTACTGTGGACACTCATAGCTGTGATCTTTTCCTTTTGCTCCCATTGTTTTTAGTAAGTGGTGTTTTTCATTTCTTATTTGACTGTAGGAAGCTTTTAATGTATTCTTTGGTTTCTTCAGTGACTCACTCATCATTCAAAAACTGATTGTTCAACCCCTATGTTTGTGTATTTTCTTTTGATATTTGATTTCTAGCCTTATTCAATTAAGATCTGATAAGATCCAAGAAATTATTTCCTTTTTAATATTTTTAAGACTTGTTTTATGACTTAAAACATTATCTATTTTGAAGAAGTATATAGGGTTCTGAGAAGAATATATATTCAATAGTTGTTGGATGGTATATTAGTATTCTTAAAGGATCGTAACTGATAGAATGTGGTGTGTGTGTGTGTGTGTGTGTGAAGGGGAGTTATTAGATTGGCTTACGGGATAGGGTAATCAAACACTGACTGTGCTACACTGGAGCAGCTGAGAATCTGGTAGTTGCTCAGTCCACGAGGCTGGATGTCTAAGCAGTCCCAATTTGGTGCTGAAGGCCTGGAGGATTCCTGGAGAGCTGTTTGTCTTCAGTGTACATTAGAACCTGAAGAAGTTGGTTCTAATATCAGCAAAGGAATGCCACATCAACAGGGTAGATAAACTCGCCAGCAAGAGTGAAGGCATGCACTCAAAAAGCAAGTTTCCTTCTTCCATGTCTTTTCTTAATATTTTATTTATTTTTATTTTATGTGTATGCATATATTGCCTGCATGTAAGTAAGTGCACCCGTGTCATGCTATGCCCGCAGAGGTCAGAAGCAGCTGTTGGATCCTCTGGGACTGGAGTTACAGATAGTTATCTGCCATGTGGGTGCTGGGATTCGAACCCAGGTCTTCTGCAAGAACAACCAGTGTTTTTAACCACTGAGCCATCTCTCCAGCCCCCTTCCATGTCTTTTATCTCAGCTGCCACCAAAAGGCATTTGGAGTGGATCTTTCAGCTTCAGATAATCTGATCAAGAAAATCCCTTTACAGGAGTATCCAGCAGCTTGTGTTTTAGTTGATTTCAAGATCCAGTAAAGTTGACAACCAAGATTTACCATCATAGATGCAATATTCTGTAGATGTCTCTGGTGCTGTTAGCCCTGGAGTTTTTCATTATTTATTTATTTTTTTGTCTGAACGATACCTTTGTCAATGAGAGTAGAGTGTTGAAATCTGCTTTTATTGTATTTGGACCTATTTTTTTCTGTTTGTTTTATGAAATTGTGTGTGTGTGTGTGTGTGTATGTATGTGTGTGTGTGTGTGATCCGTGCATATCATATTTTTTTGAGAGAGTCTCACTATGTAGCCCTGGCTGGCCTGGAATTCACTATGTAGACCAGGCTGGCCTTGAACTCACAGAAATCCACCTGCCTTTGCCTTCCAAATCCTGGGATTGAAGGTGTGCCACCATGCCAAGCTTGTTTTCTCTTTCTGATAGGCTGTTTTCTTTATTACTATGTAGTTATCTTTTTATGTCTTTAGAATAATTCTGGCTTGGTCTGCTTTGTCACAGGTGAGTATAACTACTCTAGCTTGCTTTCAATTCCATTTTCTCATGTTTGTTCATTTGTTTTCTTGCAGTACTGGGACTTGAACCCAGGGCGTTATGCATGTTAGGCAACCACTCTTATCACTGATCTATCTACATCCCCAGCCCAGATTCTGTTTTCTTGGTGTGTCATTTTCCATTCTCTCAGTTTATGAATCTTTGCAGGTAAACTGTGTTTCTTTCTTTTCTTACTTTGTCTTTTCTTAACTCGGCAAGGCAGATTTTACTTTTGCAGAAAGGATTTGTTACATTGTCAGTCAGATACAACAAGCACACCTACACTGTGTTTCTTGTAAGTAGCATATAATGGATCTTTTGTTTTAATTCAATCAATGTAACTTTTAATTGAAAAGTTAAGATCATTTACATTTAGGGTAGTTATTGGGAGATATTTGGTGATTCCTGTAATTTTATTGTTTTTTTTTCCAGTTGAGTATTTCTATGTTCTTTTCCCTTTCATTTTAGAGTTTTGCTGATTTAATGAGTTGAAAATGTTCAGTTTTTCCTAATTGTCATCTGTTCATCTATTGTGAAATTTATTTTTTGTCAAAAAATAACTTCAAAAGATAACTTTTCTGCATATGGTGACTGTGTTGGATAGGTTTAGTATCAACTTGACACACCTGGGTTGAGGGAGCCTCAGTTGGGGAATTTCTCCTGTGATGTGGGAGGGCCCAGCTCACTGTGGGTGGTGCTACTCCTGGGCAGATGGGCCTGTGTTGCATAAGAAAACAGGCTGAGCAGCGGCCAGGGGAGCAAGCCAGTAAGCAGCGTTTCTCCATGGCCTGTGGTTCAGCTCCTGCCTCCAGATTCCTGCCCTGAGTTCCTACCTTGGGCTCCCTCAGTGATGATGTGATCCAGGAGATGTAAGATAAAATAAACCCTTTCCTCCCCAAGTTGGTATTGGTCAGAGTATTTTGTCATAGCAACGTAGAAACAAACTAAGACAGTGACATTGCAGTTATATATTGCAGTGCTTCAAAATATGCCATTGGGTGATTTCCTGACTTTAGGGTTTCTGCCGAGACATTTGATATGATTCTGATGTGTGCCTTTTTAAGTGATTTGTAAGTAATTTGGTGGTACTCTCGCAGTTTTCAATATTCTTTGTTTGTACTTTTTGGCAGTTTAAGTATAATGTGAGGTGGAGAGGTTCTTTTCTGATCATGCTTATTCAGGGATCTAAATGCCTCCTTGTAGTTGAATGTCCCTGTCTTTCCGTAGATTTTGGAAAATTTTCCTATAATTTCATTGAATATGTTTTTCTATGACTTTAATTTGTATCTCAGCTTCTTCTACTTCATAAATTTTTAGGTTTAGTTTCTTGATTATTTCCCAGCATTCTTGAAAGTTGTGCTGATATTTTTTTTCTTTATTTTATTTGTGTGTGTGCACATGCATGTATGTGTATGTGTGTGCATACACACATGACATGTGTGTTTGGGTATCCTCAGAGGCCAGAAGAGTTTCATAAGAGCAGCGAGGTCCTCTTAACTACTGAGCCATTGCCCCAGCTCCCTGCTTTTTTTCTTACAAGCTTGTCTTCAGTCCTTGAGTCCTTATCTCCTTTTGCTTGATCTAGTGTATGAGTGATACTTTCCACTGTGGTTTAAAGTAGATTTGTTCTGTTTTTCATTTCTAGTATTTCATATTTCTTCCCTAGGATCTCAGCCTCCTTGCTGAATTTCTTATCCAAGTTGCTAAATTTATCAAATTGGCTTTCTTAGTTCACCTGTTTATTTGAATCCTCTTGATGCAAGGGAAAACCTCTCCCCTCTTAGTGATCTTAGTCTCACTAATAAAATAATTTAAGAATGGATTCAAAAGGAAGCTTTAGGAAATTTTATTAACGTTTAAAAGAAAAACCTCCAGGATAGTCAAGTTATAAACCTCAGCAGCTTCCTGGAGGAGAAAAGAAAAAATCCATGCCCCATTTAAAGCCAGCATGGAGGTCAGACAGTGGAGAACTAGCAGCCATATGTGGAGGAGGGGACTTTGAAGAAAGAGTAAGAAAGCCCAAATGTATTAGGGAAAACAAGCTTACAAAAAAGACAGAAAGAAGAAAAGGAGAGATTACACTCTTCTGAAGAATTCAGAAAAGCATACAGACTTACAGAGCTATGGGCCTCCTGCTAGCCTGTAAGCAACTGTACTGGGGGATGGGAATTCCTGGTGGGAAAAGTTCACCAGTTCATTAATTCACTAGTTATTCCATCTATCTTTTTAGCCATGACTTAAGGTGAACCCACCTTCTTAGGGGTAGTCCTGTGGCCAGGTGATAGACCTGGCTGCACTTGAATGTTGGTTTTCCCTTAAGGGGACTTTCTTGTCATTAGTCATGTAAAAAACAGAATTTTGCATTTGTCTGGAATTTTAATCATTTCAGTATCATTAGATTTAGTTTTTATAGGGTTATAAACTTTTGAAAGACTCAAATTGCCTTGCTTTTTCATATTTCTTGTGTTGCTCTGTTGTTATTTATACATCTGTTGGGATGGATACCTGAAATTTTATATGGCGATCTTCTTAGTGGGCAGCCTTCTCTGTGTCTCAATCTTTACCACTCAGAGGAGAGAAAGCAGAGAGCAGTGACTTAAAATAGCAATTCAAAAACAAATGAGATGATTAAAAAAACAAATGGAAATACCAGTCACACTCCCAATAATGTTAGAAAGGATATAGGATACTTCAGGATAAACTAGGAATTTGGAAGTTATTAAAGGTAAAGGGATTTGTATTAAGTAATGAAAGGATAGGGAAGAGAAGAAGCAAGACAGGAAGCAGGGGAAGGTATATGGGTTGGAGATATAATAAGCAATCATGAGGGCTGACAGTAAAACACATTCAGAGCAAGAGGAAACTATAAAGAGAAGAGTAGTTAGTATTTCCTCTCTTACTGAGATATAAGATGGACATTTTTTCCTTCAGGCTTGTTCTTTGTAGTTTACTTATTGGGAGCAGGGGTGCACTGAGCTCTTTCCTCTCTGAAGTCCTAACAGGTTAGCCCAAAAAGGGCTATTTGTAAGCTGAGCCCCACTATGCCTTTCTTGCCATCATGCATGCTACCATGACCACTGCTGGGCTGAATTCCTGCCAGTAAGTTTTTCCCATTCAGACCTGCCAATCTGGGAAGTATAGGCACCAACTTGTCCCACAAGCTGAGCCAGAGGACTACCTGGTTGGAAGCCCCCTCATACCAGCATCTCGTAAGAGTGTGGGTAATCAAGTATTCTGAATTCCTGTTAAAAATCTCTGGTGCTCTTGGAGTGTTGAAAACAGTTGGAGCAAAGTGACCCATAGTGACAGGGAAGGGCACAGAGCACTGAGTGATCCTGTGTACCCTGGTCAGGCCAGTCTTTGTTCTAGCAACCCTAGCTCCTTCATATCTACACCAAACTAGTCAATTTCCATTTCCCAGAGGTCAGACTATTATAGGCATGAGTCAGAGTTCAAATTGCACCTATACATCTGAGATTTCCAGATTCTTATGTCCCAGAACACAGAATTAGACCAGTGACACATGATAGTTGTTGAAATAGAGACCGTTTATTAAGGGGGCATTTCTGAGATTGGACATGGGCCAGAGAGCTGAAAAAGTTAGAAGCATAGAGGTGCTGGGTAGGGAGAATATGAATCATTTTCATAGCACCTGCCTTTTTATCATTTGGCTTTTTTTGTGCATGCTCTGTCCCTTACAGGTAGCCCTGGCAAGGAAGGAGTTCCAGTCTTTTTGCCCACTGGCTTTTTTCATATGCTATTCTTATTGTCTCTCCCTGCCTTACTGTGCTACTACAGGACTGTGATTCCCAAATGTAATCTGCTTTCCTTCTCAAAGGTGGCCTACACTTCCTATCCAAGACTGATTGTTCTGGCAGTTACTTGCTTACCCAGTGGAGAGCAGGAGGCATCTGCTCTCCTGGTAGAAAGGTTTGACCATAACAGTTCTCTTATATGATTCCCCACTGCAGCACCAGTGAGTGAGCTAGAAAGTGCAGGGGGCCTCTTGTCAATCTGCTTGCTGCCTGATTGCAGGTCATTTATCTTGAACTGTAGCTTTCCAGATTGCCAGATTGTGTGCCTGTGAAGCTCATCAAGGCATTTCTTTCCTTTTTTTACTTGAAACTACTAGAAGTGGGGATGGAGTAGGGATTATCCCTTTTCCCTATCTTTTTGTCAAGTACTTGGTTTAGTTTTGTTTCAGATCTACAGTTCAGTATTCTTAGTATCACCTAATCTATAATTGTTGTCCTTCTGTATGTCTCATGCCACCCAGCGCTCTAATGCTTTGTTTCAGAGTCTTGAGGATGCAGTATGTCTTTAGACCATTATTTTCCCTCCTCTGATTAAAAAAATATTTATTATTATTAGTATGTGAATGTAATGTGGGGAGAACATGTGCTATGGCAACAAATATAGAGGCCAGAAAATCCCTTTTGCGAGTCAATTTTCTCCTTCCATCATGGGTTTTGGGGATGGAATACAGGTCATCAGGCTTTCAGGGCAAGTACTTTTACCTATGGAGCCATCTCACCATCCCAACCATCTTACCAGCCCTCCTCTGATCATTTATATGTATTACTCTACTGTGTGTTTACATTTGCATATCTACATAACTTAGCATTTTTCTAACTGCTATTTTATAAAATCATACATTGATTAAAGATCGACTCAAAATATAAGACCGGGGATCTTAATGTAAGCAAAGAACAAAAGGTTTAATAAACTAACAGTTATTGAATTGTAGTACTGTATGAAAGAAAAATATCCACAAATATCTGGAAAGACTATATGTGTATATTCGACTGAATTTTCTTCATATACTCAACCACAAGTATAATTGTAGAAATAGAATCCAGGAATTATATAAAGCCAAAAATTAAATAGATCTAACTGGTCAATCATTTGATCATAGGACCACCCCTAGGAAGGTGGTTTATGCTAAATAGATGGGTAGAATACCTAGTGCATTTGTGAGATAGCAACTTTTTCCTGCCTGTAATCTTGCCTATGGGCACAGAACTTCCTAGCTACAGCCATGTAGTCTGTGAGTTGCCCACTTCCCTGAAGCATAATTTCCCTTTTTCTTCTTCATGCCTTTCTTATAAAATGTGCTTTCTTTAAGGCTTGGGATGCCCCTAGCATCTTGTATTTCTTGACTTTCTCTAAAGCTTCCTTCTCCCAGCCATGTGGCTGTCAGTCAGCTATGTGTCTGACCCCCCATGCAGGCTCTAAACTTGCATGGCTTTATATCTTTCTTTCTTCCTACCATTCACCTTCTCAAGGCAGCTGCCAAGATTACCAGCTTGCTGCCCTGAGGATTTTTTTTCTTTAAAATTGTAATAAAATTGTAAAAGCTTAAAAAAAATTAAGTAGATCTGCAAAGATACATAATGATATTCTTCTTCCTATTTGGGGGGATGGTTTAATTTTCATAAAAGTATTAATATATAAATCTTTTTGAGACAGGGTGTTGCTATACAACCTAGGTTAGCCTTGAATTCACTATGTAGTCCAGGCTGGACTTTCTTTTTATTAATTTATTTTTTTGTCTTTTTGAGATGGGGTCTCTCCGTAGCCCCACCTCACTATGTAGAGCAGGCTGGCCTCAAACTCACAGAGCTCCACCTTCCTCTGACCCGCAAGTGCTGGAAGTAAAGGTGTATGCCACCACACCTGGCTCATGGCAATTTTCTATCCTCAGTTTGGGAGTAATGGGACTGCAGGTGTACACCACTACATTCAGCTATTTTGTTATCATTGAAATAAATAAATTTTATTTTTGTTTTATTTCATACTATTGGTAAATACTTAAAAATTTTTGTTTTGATATATATATATATGTCTATATGTCTGTGTGTATGTGTGTGCCGTGTGTGCAAGGGCCTGTGGAGGCCAGAAGAAGGCATTGGAACCCTACAGCTGGAGTTATAGGCATTTGTGGGCTTAGAACCCAACTCAGGTCCTCTGAAAGAGCAGCAGGTGCTCTTAACCACTGAGCCATTTCTCCAGCTCCAAATCCTTGACAAATTAAAAAAAATATTATTAGTGTATGTGTGTATGGAGGGGTGCATGTACCATGGCATGCACAGGGAGGTCAGAGAACAACTTAGTTAGTTCTTTCCTTTCCATCTTTAAATGGGTTTTAGTGATGAAAGTCAGGTCAACAGGCTTGCATGGCCAGCACCATTACCCACAGAGGCATTTCACTGGCCCAAGTATTTAATTTTTAAAAATTTTGTTTTTATTGATTTTTTTGTATTTCATACAGAATATCTCAAACAATCCTAATCATCTTTATGCCTCCATCCCCACCGGCACCCTCATATAGCCCCCCCCCAACTGGAACCCATGTACTCTGTCATCCGTGTTAAGGCCCACTGTGTCAAATCAGTGTCCCTAGATGTTCCCCAGTGCAAGTCTATCCGCTGAGTTCTAGTCAGCCTGTCTAGAGTCCCTTGTTTTAGGAAGATCTTCACCCACCTAGTGCTCAGGTACCATCTTGGAAGAGGGGGTAGAAACATTTTAAGAGTCAGGGAGGAGGTACATGACCATATGGAAACAGAGTCCTACAAGCTCCTGGGAACCTGCTCATATGATTCTATGGCAATGGTGTCAGCATACACAAGTCCTATGCTAACTCAGGCAGACAAAAACCCAGCGTAGAACTGGGAAAATGAACAGCAGACCCCAATCTTATCTGAAGAAATATTGGCAACTGATTGCTGCTAGGTGAAGAAGAGCTGATCTTCCTAAAACAAGAGACTCTAGATAGGCTGACTAGACCTCAGTGGATGGATGAACTGGGGAATGTATGGGGACACTGACAACACAGTGGGCCTTAACAGGGATGACAGAGTATATGGGCTCCTTTAATCCCAGAAATTGCGAGGCAGAGGAAGGTAGATCTCTGTGAGTTTGAGGCCAGCCTGCTCTACATAGTGAGGTGGGGCTACAGGGAGACCCGAACACTCACAAAAAATTCAAACAAATCCAAAATACTAATGTCCTACTAAACACACACACACACACACACACACACACACACACACACACTAGCACACATTAACACATGCTAATAATAAGTAAAATTTAAATTAAGGAAAGAAAATAAATGTGGCCAGGTGTATCTGTAGAGTGGTGAACTATATTAATCACACTGCTCTGTGCCCTAGAAATAAAAAGATCAGTAACACTGATATGTAGTACCTCTCTTTGTGGGAAATACAGATACATTACAACATGGTAGTGGCTTTAATGGAAATATGAATTAAATTACATAGTAAAACAAAAAGTGAGTAGTTAACTATGTTGTAACAAATAAGAAGACTATGGGGAGACTGGGCGTTTAGCCAGGTGATGCCCTGGGATTGAAAACACAGTTCGTGAATTTTTCTCTGAAAGAAAGGAACACAAAATATATACTTTACATTGTAGAGAATTACATGTTGGATAAGGGAATACCTGAGGTCATTTTTAAGGTGAGAAGTGAATTTTGGGGAGGGGTACACCTGAAATCACAACGTTTGACCTTCTTTGTGGGAAATATACTAAGGATAGAAAAAGAAAGGAATTTAGTTTTGACTGAGTATCTGCTATATGTTTGACATAGTACCTATAGCTGTAACATTTTTGACTGCTGATCTGATTTTAGAGGTTTCTTTTTTATCATCACCAAATACTGCATAGGAAAAAGTTTCTTTGTTTGGATTCTTGGCACTGATAGGTTTTTTTTTTTTAATGTATTAGTGTATTGCCTGCATGTATTTAAGTGCACCCATGCCACGCAATTCCTGCAGAGATCAGAAGAGGGTGTAAGATCTCCGGGAACTGGAGTTAGGATGGTTGTTAGCCACTATGTGGGTGCTGGGAACTAAACCCTGGTCCTCTGTAAGAGCAGCCAGTGCTCTTAATCAATGAACCATCTCTCCATCCATTGCACCGATATTTTTGATGGCTGTAAACGTTCTTTTGTCTCCCCTCTTTCCTCCTTTTTGTCCCTCTCTCTCCCCTCTCACCCCCCTCTCCTTTTGCGGTGATAGGGAATTAAACCCAGGATATTGTGCGTACTAGACAAATGTTCTATCATTGAGCTATATCCTTACTTGCATTATTGTACATTGTGTTATAATTTATGAAATGCTTTCACATCAGTGATCTCACTTGATGTTCATAAGATCAATTCTATGTGGTAGATGTTACTATCTCTATTTTATAGTTAGAAAATTTAGACTCAACGAGGTTGTGACTTCTTTTAAGTTAACTAAGCAAAGAAATGGAATAGCTGTAATTCAAAACCCATATTCTTTTAACTACATCAATAGTGGGCATCATCTTAGATCTAATCAATCAGTCTCTAAGTGATAAAACTTGGCTATGTGACATTCTGACATGCACCCAAGTTGGTACAGCACTAGCATGCTGTCTTCTCTTTCTGTCACTGTAACTGTCTTCGTCTTTGTTTTATTTAAGGTTGGTGATGCTAGGGATGGAACACAGGGCATTGCTGTCCTAGGCAAATGTTCTACCACTGAGCTACATCCCCAGCTATACCTCTTCTTTAAGACTGCTTTTATTTGAATATCCTATCTTGTGGGTTTGAAGTATATTGGATTTGGGACCCAAGATGAATAACTGCTAAAAACTGTAATAACTTGAATTATTATAGCTTAAATTCCAATAGAAGAGAATATCATTAATGATAAGTATTTTATAGTTTATTTGTGCATTAGTCTCATTTTATATATTATAAGAGCAGAAAGCAACATCCTACTATGGAGTTTGTCACTCAGTATTTCTCTGTAACTATAAGATTTTCTTAGCAAATATTCATTGAATGTTTATTGTGTAGATGGGAATATTACTTTTTAATCTCTGTAAGTGGAGATTTGACACTTTGTGATTCTTGTGTTAATTTTCCTTTTGAAAGTATGTATTTTATGTGTATGAGTGCTTTGACTGCATGTATGTAAGTTCACCTGTGACATGCAATGTCTGTGGAGGCCAGAAGAGGGCAACGGATCTCCTGGAACTGGAGTTATGAAGAGTATTAACCACCATGTGGGTGCTGGAAACTGAACCTGGGTCCTCTATAAGAGCAGACAGTGTTCTTAATCACTGAACCATCTCTCCAGTTCTTTATTTTCCTTTTAAAACATGATCTAAAATTAAAGCCTTAGAGGAGAGTATCTATCAAGAAAGATGTCAAGGTTTATATTTGTCTGGTTGATAGGAGCGAAAACTAGAGAGAAATTAGCATTTTACATTTGTGTGTGTGTGTGTGTGTGTGTGTGTTGGGAAGAGAACCCAAATATTCACTTGTGCTCTACCAGTGAGTTAAATCCTCAGCTCCAAAATTTTATAGTCTTCATCTTTTCTTCACTCAATCTTTTTATAGTTTTTGTGGTACTGAGAATTTAACTTAAGACCTTAAGCATGGTAAGTCCTCTACGAGTGAGCTTCATCTACAACCCTTAAATCTTTTTATTATTCAAAGGACAATAATAAATTCTGTAGGGGATTACTTGTAATCTCAACATTTTTGAGGCTGAGAGAAGAGGATGGCAAGTTTGAGGCACTCTTATAAAAAAAAATAGTGAGACCCACTCCCCCCCCGAAAATCAAAACACAAGAATATTTGACATAGTATAAAGAAAATAGCAAAGGTAGGGTTTTTTCCTTAGAAAGTATTTTATAAAATTATTTTGTTGAAAAGTAAAAATATCCCTGTGTGGTGACTCATATATCATTCCAACACTTGATGAGGCTGAGACAGGAGGATAAGCATGAGTTGGAGGCAAGTCTGGGCTATACAGTGAGTTCCACACTAGCCTGGGCTACAGAGCAAGACCCTATCTCTAAAGACATACATGTTTTCCCATGTATGCCTCTATTCTGTCTTCCCTATATGCACCCACATACTATGTGCATATGTGCACACACATACAAATAAATTGATAAAATAAATAAGATTGGGAGACAAATATCTTGTCGTATACTTTTTTTTGAAAGGATATACAAATTATTATTATTATTA
>NW_008357686.1:2285403-2290206 GCF_000622305.1 Nannospalax galili
TACTCAGTATAAAACTTATAAGACATAAAATTAAACGAGGTTTTAACCTCTAAAGAAGACCTTCATTTGATTTTAAAATATACTGTTTCTTACAGAAAGACTTGTTTTTGCTACTAACACTGAGATATTGGCGCATGCATCTCTAATCTGTAAGCATCTGATTATTACTAGTCATAATTGGTTGCACTTGGATCTGTGGCGCCTGTGTATTTTTATGAAGTCATCAGGTGGTTTTCAGTGGTAATGGTTATCACCTCTACTAATTAGCATGACAAAAATTCCCATGCTTCCTCCTCAAATACAACACATTTAAAAATTTTTGTTGATTTTTTTTTGCGTCTGTGTATATCACGCAGAACATCCCAAACCATCTTACTCGACTATACACCCACTTCCCAGGTGGCTCCATCCCATAGCCTCCCTCCCCCCACTAGAGCCCTTATACTCTGATATCCCTGTGACTGTCTGCTGTGTTGTCGGCACACTAGCCAATCCCCACTACTTGCCCTTCTGGTGAATCTAGTCAGCCTATCTAGAGGTCTTTGTTTTAGGAGGGTCAGCTGTTCCTCTTCTAGCAGCAATCAGTTGTCAATACTCCTTTAGATAAGATTAGGGTCTGCTGTTCATTTTCCCAGTTCCATGCTGGGTTACTATTTGGGAGTCCCTTTGGTCACCCTGGCCAACAACTCAAAAGAAGGTATCTCCTATCTGGCATTGTTGCTTGTTATGTAGCCTTTAGCTATGCATATGGACTCTTAAGAAATTATATTAACCCCTTTAATCTTTGGTTATACTTTCCTTTTGGATGTTTAAGGCCATATAGTTGGCCCAGATAAACCAATTTATTTTTACTCATAAGGTCATTTGAGGATCTGTTCCTCAGGGGTCACAGGGGCTTGGGAGGAGCCCCTGGCTCCTTTCTTTTACCAGTTCCGCCTATGTGAAGATAAGTCATAGGTCCTGCTCGACCATGGTTGGCTTCGCTTGGAAGCATGGAGGAAGTGATTCCTCTGTGTTGACCCTCCTCTTTACAGTCTGGACACTGGTTCAAGTCCATCTGGTGGGGTCTCCTCGGCTTCCTTGATCAAGAGGACAGGTGACCTACCACAATTACAGGACATTTTTAGAGATGCTCATAGTCCCCTGGAACTAGTCGACCTAGGAGGGCAAGGAGCAAAAACTGTCCTTTATGTCCCTCTGACCAAATTAGTATAGGCCTCAAAATATGTCTGTTAAACATCCAAGAAGGTTAGTTCCACCAGTCTGGTACTTTTAATTACTGTGTGTCATGTAGATAAATCTTGGGCAAAGACTAATTGCTCTCAGATAAACCTTACCTATACATATATTTCTTGATCTGCTATGTATAATTTGTCAGTAGGTTGTAGGAGTAATATGGTTCCATCTGGTTTTCAAACCTAGCTAGGCATTATTTATCTCTTGTATTGTCGCACCCCTCCACCATTGTTTTCCCACTTAAGGTGCCCCCATTTCCCCCCCTTTCTCCCTTATTAATACCTTCTCCTATGGTCCTACCTCTCTTGAGCTCCTTCTTTCCCCTTATCCCCAGGTTCCTTGTATAGCCTTCCATCCCCATCCCTTAAACTAACCAAAGTTTTGTCCAAATCTCCCTTATTAAGACATGTTTCCTATTGTTCTTCTCTTTCAGGTTCTTTCTTTTCCTTTAAATCCCTGTTTCCTTTCCATTATCCTGGTTCCTGTAGTTATGTCTGGATACATACTCACTTATCAGGATTTGGTTCTAGGATCCACATATGAGGGAGAACATGCACTTGCAAATTTCATGATTTCATCTTTCTTTACTGCTGAGTAAAACTCCATCGTATAAATGAAGCACATTTTCATTATCCACTCGTCAATTGAGGGACACTTAGGTCACTTGCATCTCTTAGCTATTGTGAAAAGAGCAGCAACAAACAAGAATGTGGAAGTATCTGTGCAATAGGATTAGTTATTTGGGTATATGCTGAGGAGTAGTATAACTGGGTCAAATGGTAGGGTCATTTGTAGTTTTTTAGAGTTCTCCACACTTCTTTCCATAGGGGTTGAATAAGTTTGCAGCCCCACCAGCAGTGGGTGAGTGTTCCTCTTTCCCCACATCCTCTCCAACATTCGGTATAATTTGTTTTATTGATCTTAGCCAGTCTGACTAGGGTAAGATGAAATCTTAAAGTGGTTTTAATTTGCATTTCCCTAATTATTAGTGATGTTGAACATCTTTTAAGATGTTTCATAGCCATCTTTACTTCTTTTTTCGAGAACTCTCTGTTCAACTCCTTAGCCCATCTTTTAATTGGGTTGCTTCTTGTCTTGATTTTCTGTTTTTTGAGTTCACTATATATTCTGGATATTAAACCTTTGTAAGATGTGTCACTGGTAAAGATTTTCTCCCATTCCGTGGGTTTTCTGATTGCTTCCCTGGTTGCCTCCCTTGATGTACAAAGCTTTTTAGTTTAATGAGGTCCCATTTGTTAATTCTTGCCCTTGTTTCATGAGCAATTGATGTCCTGTTCAGAAAATCCTTTCCTAAACCTATATCTTGTAGGTATTTCCCAATGTTTTATTCCAACAGTTTCAGAGTTTCAGGCTTTACATTGAGGTCTTTGATCCATTTGGAATTGGCTTTTGTGCAGGGTGAAAGATAGGGATTTAGTTTCATTCTTCTACATGTGGAGATCCAGTTTTGGCAGCACCATTTGCTGAACATGCTGTCTTTCCTCCAGTCAATATTCTTGGTGCCTTTGTCAAATATCAGGTGGCTGAAATTGTATTGACTCATATTTGGGTCTTTCAATTTTGTTGGTCTATGGGTCTCTTTTTGTGCCAGTACCATGTTGTTTTTATGACTGTAGCTCTGTTATAGAGCTTAAAATCTGGTATAGTAATCCCCCCAGCATTGCTCTTAGTTCTCAGGGTTGTTTTGGCTATCCGGGGTCCCTTGTGCTTCCATATGAATCTTAGGATAGTTTTTTTTCCAATTCTGTGAAAAATGCCATGGTGATTTTGATTGGCATTGCATTGAATCTATATATGACTCTTGGTAGGATGGTCATTTTCACAATATTAATTCTTCCAATCCATGAGCATGGGAGGTCCTTCCATCGTCTGATGTCTTCCTCAATCTCTTTCTTTAAAGATTTAAAATTTTCACTGTAGAGGTCTTTAATGTCTTTGGTCAGGTTTACTCTGAGATTTTTTTAGGTTATTGTGAATGGGAGGGTTTCCATACATGTGATCTTTCTCTGATTGCTCGTTATTAGTATATAGAAAAGCTACAGACTTTTTTAGGTTAATTTTGTAACCTGCCATTTTACTGAAGTTGTTAATAATTTCTAGAAGTTTTCTGGTGGCATTTTTTGGTGTCTCTTAGATATAATATCATATCATCTGCAAAAAGGGATACTTTGATCTCTTCTTTTCCAATTATTACTCCTTTAATTTCCTGCTCTTGTCTTATTGCTCTTGCAAGAGTTTCAAGTACTATGTTAAAGAGAAGTGGAGATAATGGGCAGCCTTGTCTGGTTCCTGATTTCAATGGGAATGCTTCCAGTTTTTCTCCATTTAGAATGATGTTGGCTGTGGGTTTGTTATATATGGCTTTAATTATGTTGAGGTATGTTCCCTCCAGTCCAATTCTCTCTAGGACTTTGAACATAAGTGCATGTTGAATTTTGTCAAAGGCCTTCTCTGCATCTATTGAGATGACCATGTGGTTCTTATCTTTGAGACCATTTATATGATTTATGATGTTTTTGACTTATGCATATTGAACCATCCCTGCATCTCTGGGATAAAGCTGACTTGATCATGGTGGATGATCTTTTTGATGTGTGTCTGTATGCGGTTTGCAAGTATTTTATTGAGAATTTTTGCATCTATGTTCATTAAGGATATGGGTCTATAGTTTTCTTTTTTGGTTGTGTCTTTACAAGGCTTAAAAAAATTAGAGTGATGCTGGCTTAATACAAGGAATTTGGAAGTTCTCCCTCCATTTCTATTTTTTTGAATAAATTAAGTAGTATTGGATGCAGATTATCTTTAAATGTCTGATAGAATTGTGCTGTAAATCCATTTGGTCCTGGGCTTTTTTTAGTCTGGAAATTTTGTATTACTGTTTGAATTTCTTCTTGTGTTATGGGTCTGTTTAAGCTGTTAATCTCTTCTTGGTTTAGTTTTGGTGGTTCCCATGCCTTTAGATATCCATCCATTTCTTTTAGGTTTTTAAATCTGCAGCATATAGGTTTTTAAAGCATTCCCTTATAATGTTCTGCATCTTTCTAGTGTCGTGATGTTTCCCCTTTCATCTCTGATTTTGTTGATTTGGCGGTGTTCTTTCTTTCTTTTGGTTAATTGGGCTAGCGGTCTTGTCAATCTTGTTTATCTTTTCAGAGAACCACCTCATGGAATTGATGATTCTTTGTATTGTTTTCTTTGTTTCAATTTCATTAATTTCTGATCTGATTTTTGTTACTTCTTCTTGTCTGCTGGATTTGGGTTTCATTTGCTGTTGCTTTTCAAGTGTCTTGAGTTGCAATGTTAAGTCATTTATTTTTTTTCTTTTTGATTATTTAATGTAGGCACTCAGGGCTATAAACTTCCCTTCAAGGGTTGCTTTTAATGTGTCCCAGAGGTTTTGTTGTGT
Organism: Nannospalax galili; assembly: GCF_000622305.1. NCBI lineage: Eukaryota > Metazoa > Chordata > Mammalia > Rodentia > Spalacidae > Nannospalax > Nannospalax galili. The sequence goes on from NW_008357686.1 coordinate 2,290,067, forward strand.
TGTATTGTCCTTTTCATTTAGTTTCAGGAATACTTTTATTTCATTCTTATTTTCTCTTTTAACCCATTCATCATTCAGGAGTGTGTTGTTTAATCTCCATGTGTTCATGTGGTGATTAGGGCTTCTTCTGGTGTTGATTG
>NW_008357686.1:2291043-2291674 GCF_000622305.1 Nannospalax galili
GTGTTGTTTTTCTGGACATGAATTACATCCTCCTATTTATGTCGTGGAAGATTTTTCTTTCCCCTTCCACTATAGTAGACATTTTGTCTGGGTATAGTAGTCTGGGTTGGCATCTGTTGTCATCTAAGACTGGGAATACTTTGGCCCAGGCTCTTCTGGCTTTAATAGTTTTCACTGAAAAGTCAGCTGTAATCCTAATGGGTTTTCCTTTATATGTGATTTGTTGTTTCACTTTTGCAGCTTTCAGTATTGTCTCTTTATTTTGTACGTTTAGTGTTTTTCCTATGATGTGCCATGGAGAGTTTCTTTTCTGGACCTGTCTGTTTGGTGTTCTGTATGCTTCTTGTATTCGTATGGGCATGTCTTTCTTTAATTTTAGGAATTTTTCTTCCAGGATTCTGTTGAAGATCTGGTCCATGGCATTATCTTGGGATTCTTCTCCTTCCTGTATGCCTATGATTCATAAGTTTGGTCTTTTTATGGTACCACCCAATACCTGCATATTCCATTCTTGTGCTTTCTTAAGATTTTCAAAATCTTTGCTTGAGTGGTCTAGTTCGTTCACTTTATCTTCCAGTCTTGATACTCTGTTTTCCATTTCGTTCATCCTATTGGTGAAGCTTTCGCCTGT
>NW_008357686.1:2291711-2295478 GCF_000622305.1 Nannospalax galili
TTCATTTCAGCCTGAGTAGTCTTCAATATTTCTAACTCTTTTCTGAATTCCTTCAGAAGTTTATCCCTATCTTCCTCGAGATCTTTGATTTCTTTGTTTGTGTGCTCTTTAAATTCACTGAATTCTTTTATCATGTTTATAATTGTTGTTTTGAGTTCCATGTCCTGCATTATCTCTAGGGGGTTCTCATTGTACTCCTCTAGAGGACTATTGGTATTTGGTGTGGATATGTTATTTTGGTTTTTCATGTTATTCTTTTTTTCTCTGTGATTTTGACATGTGAATTTGCTTTGTATTTTCTGATTCTTGTGTGAGACTCAAGCCTTCAAGTTTAGGTCTGCTTCTTTTTGTGAACTGTATGTGTCTTTGTGGTTTACTTTTTGGGCATGCAAGGCTGGTTCCTCTAAGCTTCCAGTTCTCTCTTTTGATTTTATATTGGAATTAGCGGGATTGCCTTTGTCTTCAGGACTTCCCAGAGAGGCTCAAGTTAGATGAGGATCAGATGCTCTCAGGCTTTCTCCTAAGGTCTAGATCCCCCAGGATAAATTTTGGCCTCTGGATTTTGGGGGTTGGACTGGCCTGGGAGCCAGGCCCAGGGAAGATGCTGGTCTAGGGCAGCTGTTGGCCATCCCACCCAGAGATGCAAAGGAAGATGGGGGCAGGAGGCTGCCCCAAGGGCCCCTGGGGACTACACTGAGGAGCTGGGTTGGTCTGGATGCCAAGGACCATGAAGAGGAATAGTTAGCCCTGGAGTCCAGGAAAGAGACTTGAGGTTTGTGAAGACCCAGGGAGGCAGAGGGAAGCGAGGGCGGGGCTCGGTCCAGAGTCCCCCTGGGGACCCGAGAAGGAACTGAGTTGCTCTGGATTCACAGGATCAGGAAGCAGTGGTGGGTCCCCAGGTGTTTTGGGCACCAAGACAAGGAATGGGACAGGACCCAGGCTCAGAGGAGAGACTGGTGGGGGAGATGGGAGGGTGAGTGAGGCTAGGGGAGTCAAGTCGTGGAGAGCCCAATCGACTTACCCTGGAGAGTGAAGCCTGTGTGTTGGAGAGAGACCTATGGATCCTGCAGGCCCAGTGAAGTAGAGTCATGTACTTTTAATCTATCATTGACACTCTCTTTCTTAGGCCATGGCTCAAGGGAATTTCCAAAAAGCTTCTGAATGTATATTGCGTTGTAAAGAGATGCTGATGAGACTCCCTGAAATGGTGAGTAGAATTTCTTCTGCACTTACTCTCCAAGAGTTTGAAAATACGCTATATTGATTCCAGGAAGAATTATCACTGCTTCATAAACCTTTTAGAGATTCTATTTGAGATCAGTTCCGTTTTCTTAACTGATCTTTAAAATATTTTAATTCCTTTGTTCTTTACCAAAAAGGACATTTGGAAAGGTGATAATGGGTTAGTTCTTAAATGTGTTTGCTCATCCTTCTATTGTTAAATCATTTTGATAATATTTTCTCCATATTTCATGCTATACAATCAAAGTAGAAAAGTTTATTACCCTGCTGACAAGGTTGAATGAGTTAACTATTTCACTGTTCTAGTATCTTGCTATATTGGTGTTTGGAGGTATGAGAGATTCAATAGGACTAATCCTCCTTTCTTCACTGGATTTCATCAGATTTTCTAAATATAGCCTTTGCTTTTCTTCTTTATCTCCTTTTTCCACCGCCATCTAACCCCTTTTCCCCTAGTGCTTATGTCTGCTTCAGGATTTACTTTTCAGAGGGAATTAATAACAGGCATATAGTTGGATATTAGGGAGAATGTTCCAAAGGTTACATAAATTATACTTGTGAAATTGTTAATTTTCCCTAAAATTCTATTTTATGTAGAACCAAATCTAGTAAACTTTTATATATTGCCTATTATGTTCCAGGCACTCTTCTAAGTCTTAAAGTTTAAAAATTCATGTTTATAAAAGTTATAAGAATAATGTAAAGAAGTCGTATATCTTTTGCAGAGAGTTCAGATTAACGTTTTCCAATTATGACCTGTATAGAAAAAAAGATTTAGTCTATGATTACATTCTCGTCTACTCCTGTCTGGAATAAATCATTTTTGCTTTGACACTCATGACTGAGTTTTTTTTTTCTTTTTGAAGAAGCAGCTCTTTGTTTTATTGATTCTTTGTAATTTTTTGTTTCCTCTCATTATTTCCTTCCTTGATATTAATTATTTCTTTCCATCTACTGATTCTGGATTTGTCTTGTTCTTGTTTAAATTATTTATTTGAGACTGCTCGGATTTTTTTTTTAAGATCTGTTTTTACTTACGTGTATGTGTATTTGTCTACATGTGGGTATGTACATGTGAATGTGGGTGCCTACAGAAGCCAGAAGATGGCATTGGTTTCCCTGGAGCTGCAGTTATAGGCAGTTGTGAGCTACCTGATATGGGTCCTGGGAACTGAACTCTGGTCCTCTGCAAGAGCAACATATGCTCTTAAACACTGAGCCATCTCTTACGTCCCTCAGATTTAAAAAATTACATTTATTTATTGCTATTTGTGTGTACAATTTTGTGGGGGGGCATGTGTGACATGTCACTCATGTGGTGGTGAAAAGTACAACTTGTGGGTGTTGATTCTGTCCTTCTACCCTGTGAGTCCCATGTATTGAACTCAGATCATCAACCTTGGTGGTGAGCACGTTTACCAACTGAACCATCTTGCTGTACCATCTTGCATCAAATGCAGGCACTTAGACCTTTACCAACTCAGTCATCTTGCTGTACCATCGTGCATCAAATGTAAGCACTTAGACATATGAAATTCACTTTCAGGACTGCCTTAATTGTATCCCATAGGTTTTATTATATTGTGTTTTCCTTTTCATTTGAGTAAAGAAATTTTAAATTTTTCTTCTTGATTTTTTTTATGATTCGTTATTCTATAGCTTCTTCAATTTTCATGAGTTTGCGTATATTCTGTAGTTTCTCTTCCTGCATTTGATTGGGCATGGTGGCGTACGCCTTTGATTTTCCCTGTAGAACCAGCTGGTCTCGAACTCACTATGTAGACCAGGCTGACTTCAATCTCACAGAGATCTGCCTGTCTCTGTGCTGGAATCAAAGGTGTGTGCTACCATGCCTTGCTTGATTTTTCGTTTTACTCCATTGTGGTCACACAGTATAAAAAAATTATTTTAATGTTCCTATATTTGTTAAGACTTGCTTTGTGCACTGTTATATGATCTATTTTAGAGAAAGTTCCATGGGCTGCTGAAAAAATGTGTATTGTGTATTGTCTTAAACTTTTTTTAAAATTCATTTTTATTTTATGTTCTGAGTTTTTTTGCCTGCATGTATGTAAGGACACCTGTATCGTGCAATGCCTCTGTAGGCCAGAATAGGGCATTGGATCCCCTGGGACTGGAGTTAAGGGGATGGTTGTTAGCTACCATGAAGGTTCTGACAGTCGAACCCAAGTCTTCTGCAAGAGCAGCCAGTACTTAACTGTTGAGCCATCTTTCCAGCCCTATTGTGCATTGTTTTTTTTGTTTTTTTGTTTTTTTCCAAATCTTGCTATTTTTTTAAATTTAATTAATTAATTTATTTATTTTAATTAAAAGAAGCATTTCATTACAACAGCATTAGCCTATTCAATAACATTTTTCTGAGCTAGGGTACATCTCTTTCAAAATTGGCTGTATATTTTTAGGTTTACAGATGAATTATTACGCTTGTACAATCTTTTACTCATTACATTCTCTATAAGACATAAAATTAAATGAGGTTCCAACGTTTAAAAAAGATCTCCACT
>NW_008357686.1:2299673-2300301 GCF_000622305.1 Nannospalax galili
GGTTTCTTCGGGTGTTGATTGTAAGCTTTATTGCATTGTGGTCTGATAGAATGCATGGAATTATTTCAAACTTTTGTATTTGTTGAGGTTTCTTTTGTGACCCAGGATATGGTCGATTTTGGAGAAGGTTCCATGGGGTGCTGAGTAGAAAGTATGTCCTTTGGTGTTTGGGTGGAATACTCGGTAGATATCTGTTAAGTCCATTTGAGATATGGTTTTGTTTAATTCAGATGTCTCTCTGTTAAGTCTCTGGCCTGTTGACCTATCTAATGGAGATAGTGGGGTATTGAAGTCCCCTACTATTAATGAGTTGGGGTTAATTTGGGTCTTAAAGTCCTGTAGTATTGTTTTTTAAGAATTTGGGTGCACCAGAGTTTGGTGAATATATGTTCATCATTGTAATAACTTCTTGATTGATTGTTCCTTTGATCAAAATGAAATAGCCCTCTTTGTCTTTTCTGGTTAGTTTCAGTTTAAAGTCTATTTTGTCAGATATTAGGATTGCTACGCATGCTTTTTTCTTAGTGCCATTTGCTTGGTATATTTTTTTCCATCCTTTCACTTTGAGATAGTGTCTGTCCTTGAAAGTGAGATGAGTTTCTTGCAGACAACAAAAAGATGGGTTTTG
>NW_008357686.1:2301563-2305260 GCF_000622305.1 Nannospalax galili
GGTCTGGAATCTTCTAAGAATGATTTTGGCCTCAGGAACTTGGGTGTTGGACTGACCTGAGATCTTGGCCGTGGCCGTGCCATGCAGGGATGCAAAGGCAGATGGGGTGGGAAGAAGCCCCAAGATTTCCCAGGGAGTGGATTGAGTAGCTGGGTTGTATTGGATGCAAAGGATCAGGGAGAGGCAAGGTAAGCCTCGGAGCCCCAGAAAGAGGCTGTCAGCCCCAGAAAGAGGCTGGTGGGTGTTGCAGGATCAGGAAGCAGAGAGAGGTGGGGGCAGGGCCGGGTCTAGAGGCAGTACTCCTGGGGCCCAAGGAAGGCATCAAGCCGGCGGGGGGTGAACAGGGTCAGGAATCAGCAGTGGCTCCCCAGGTGTCTGGGGCCCCAAGACTAGGAATGACACAGGGCCCAAGCTAGGAGTAGAGAACAGCGAGGGAGATGGAATGGTGAGCGCGGCTGCACGGGGCCAGGGCCCGAGGGCAGGAACTCCTGGGGCCCAAGGAAGGCATCAAGCCGGCGGGGGGTGAACAGGGTCAGGAATCAGCAGTGGCTCCCCAGGTGTCTGGGGCCCCAAGACTAGGAATGACACAGGGCCCAAGCTAGGAGTAGAGAACAGCGAGGGAGATGGAATGGTGAGCGCGGCTGGCGGAGTCAAGGCCCGGAGGGCTGCACGGTAGACTTACCCCCAGAGAGACCTGAGGGCGGGGGAGCGGGCCAGGAGAGTTAGCCAGTGGTGCCTTGTGCATTGTTTTAATGGAATGTTCTATAGATGTATGCTAGGTCCATTTGATCTATGATGTAATTTAACTCAGATGCTTCTGTTTAGTTTTTTAAAGTTTTATTTACGTATGTGCTATGGTATGTATGTGTATGTATATATGTGTGCATGTATGTGTGCATGTGCATGTGCCACACCATGCATGTAATGGTAACAGGACAGCTTGCAGGAGTTGGTTCTCTTCTACCACATGGGTTCCAGGGAACAAACACACGTCCTCAGGCTTTGCAGCAAGTGCCTTTACCCACTGAATTATCCTATTGGCCCAGATACTCTTCTAAAAGAACAGAGAAGTTATTTTGGATTTGGGAGCCAATTCAACCCACTATGACTTTTCTTGATCACATTGCAAAGATTTCATTTTCAGAGAAGATAATATTCATAGGTTCCAGGCAGAAGTGAATTTTGAGGGGGTAGTGCTGAGTCTGGTACAGTTTTATTCTTCTTTAGCATCATATTAGCTGTTACTCTTTTCTTTTTAAAGACAGAGTCGGATATAGCTCAGGATGGCCTCAAACTCTAGAGTTAGCTTGTTGAGTTTGACAAAAAATTCTACTGGGTTATTGATTGAAACATTGAGTATATAGATTCACTATCTTGATGATACTAAATCACCATATCAATTAGTATAATATATTCTAATTTATATAAATTTTTTTGGTCTTTTTGAGACAGGGACTTGGCCTGGAACTCACTATGTAGACCAGGCTGGCCTTGAGCTCACAGAGATCCACCTGCCTCTGCCTCCTAAGTGCTGGGATTAAAGGCGTGTGCCACCACGCCTGGCTATATAAACTTATTACAGTGCTAGGGGCCAAACCCAAAACCTCATGTATGTTAGGCAAGTGTTCTACCACTAAAATATATGCTCAGCAATATATAAACATTTTTATAGTATTATTCCATTTCTATGAATATTCATAATAGGCAAATCCACTAATGTAGGAAGTACATTAGGGTTACTGGGGCTTGGGGGAGAGAAGAAAGGAATGACTGTTATAGATATGAGTTTCTTCAGTCACGTAATGAAATATTCCACTTTAAATAGATGTGACGACTAATGTTGGTAGTCTGCTTGACTGGATCTGGAATGAACTAAAACACAATCCTGTGAGGGGTTTTCTTGATTATGTTATTTGAAGACAGAACAATGTAGACTGAAGACCATCAGCTCTCCAGGAATTTTTCAAGTCTTCAGTGTCAGATTCGGACAGCTGAGACATCCAGTCTGTACATTAAGCAGTTACCATACTGGATTCCAGGCCTTTCCATTTTAAGAGCCATTTTTCACTTACCTGACCATATCATGCAAACCAATCTAATAAATCTCCTTTTAATACATGTAATTTTCTATCAGTCCTGTTCCTTTAGAGATCCTTGACTAATACAGATGATAAATGCATAATTTTGAGAGTGTACTAAACACCATTGAATTGTATATTTTAGTAAAATTCATTTTATGGTACATGACATTTCTTTTTTTAAAATTTTTACAAAAACTGAGAATTTCATACATGCATATAAGGTGTTTTGATCAAATCCATGCCCACTCCCTCCCCTCCAACATTGCCCCCTCTGAAGAGGTAACCCCAAAATCCGTTAAGGATTAGATACAAGCTCCCAAATACTTTTGACATTTTTGGCCTTGGAACAGAGTATGTTGCTAACAGGCCCAAGGACATTTTGATTTTAGCCAAGAAACTGGCTACATTTCTTTGGGGTCTTTTTACCCTAGCTGCCTAGCCAATTCCAACCTCCTATTCTTATGATGCCATCCTCTGAAAGGATTACCCAAATTGCCAGTAGGGAATAGGGACGCCAACCACTCTGGCTTCTTCCATGCTGAACAGGGACACAGGGTGAGGCAATTGGAGTACCCCCTCAGTGGGTCTATCTAAAAGACTCCCAAAGTGCGTAACTCTTGTCTCTAAGGGGAAAAGAAAGCCCTTGAATCCTGAATAGGAGATGTGAAGGAGAAGTGAAGGCAAGAGTAATTAGCATTACAAGTTCCAGATAAGGAACTAGAAAAAAGTCAGAACAGGGGCATTTTCAAATGTTCATGTGAGAGTCCACTGGAGTTTATTGACAAGGGCTTCCAAAAGCATCCCTCTATTGGATTCTTCCTCATTTTTCTTTTTTCTTCCAAAGCTGAACTAGTTGGCTGGGAAGAGTGGCTGGAAAGTTGGCTAGGAAGAGTGGCTGGAAAGAGTGGCTGGACATTCAGGTAAGGGTCCAGTGACCCTGCTTGGCACTCCTTTAATGAATGAGCACAATTGTGACTAAGTTTAGCAATCAGGCTCAGCTGAAGTCGTGATGATGGTAGTTATTTCATGCAGAAGGGACTGCTGTATAGCATTATCATATTAAAAGGAACTGGAATTTAAAAGGATTTGGTGCTAGGATCCACATATGGGGGTGAACATATGTCATTTGTTTTTCTGATTCTCTGTTACTTCACTTAGTATAACAGTTTCTACATCCATCCATTTACCTGCATTTTCATTATTTCATCTTTTTTACTGCTGACTAGAACACCATTATGTAAATATACCACATTTTTGTTAGCCACTCGTCAGGTGAAGGACACTTAGGTTGCTTCCATCTCTTAGCCATTGTGAAAGGAGCAGCAACAAACATGGTTGTACAAGTGTCTCTACAATAGAATGAGTCCTTTGGGTATATGCCAAAGAGTGGTATAACCGGGTCATATGGTAGGGTCATTTTTAGTTTTTTTTTTTTCCATTTTAGCAGCATGTCTTCAATTTTTTGTTAATTATTTATTTAATAACCACATACTTAGAAGAAGCATTTCATTATAACAGCATTGACATATTCAATAACAATTTTCTGAACTAAGATGCATCTTTTTCAAAATTGGCTGTAAATTTTTAGGTTTACAGTTGAATTATCACAGTTTTAC
>NW_008357686.1:2305304-2307332 GCF_000622305.1 Nannospalax galili
CTGATTATTACTAGTAACCGACTATGACTAGTAATGATCAGATGTGATACAGAAAAATTCGTTTTCAATGCAATTGACGTTAAGATCTTTGCACATGCGTTTCTAATCTCTATATATCTGATTATTACTAGATATATAGAGGTAGTATATAGACTAGTCCCAGTCTTTGACTCTCCTTACAAAGTCACTAATGTCTCCACTCTCATGGCGTCATATAATCATAGTCAGCTCTCAAAGGCCCACCTTCGAATATTATTAACATACAGTTTTTTTATCATTATTTTTTAATTTTTAATAACTACATGATTAGAAGAAGCATATCACTACAGATTTAACATATTCAATAACATACTCCAGAGGAAGAGTACGTCTCTTTCACAAGTGGGTACAATTTTCTAGGTTCACAGTTGAGTTAATATAGTTATACAATATTGAACTCAGTATAAGCCCCTGGAGAAAGAGGCCTGCAGGTCAGAGAGAGGCCTGAGGGTCCAGCAGGCCCAGGGAAGCAGCTATTTTTTTAATTTTTAATAACTACATGTTTAGAAGAAGCATTTCACTACAGATTTAACATATTCAATAACACACTCTGAGCAAGAGTACATCTCTTTCATAAGTGGGTGAAAGTTTCTATGTTCACAGTTGAGTTAATACAGTTATACAATATTGAACTCAGTATAAGCCCTGTAAGACATAAAATTGAATGAGTTTTTTAACCTTTAAAAAAGATCTCCATTTCATTTTAGAATATATTGTTCCTTGCAGAAAGACTCATTGTTTTTGCTACTAACACTGAGATGTTGGCACATGCATCTCTAATCTGTATGCATCTGATAATACCTAGTCATAACTGTTTGCACTTGGATCCTTGGTGCTTGTGTATGTCTATGAAGTCAGCAGATAGATTTCAATGGTAATGTTTACCACCTCTACTTATTAGCATGACATAAATTTCCATGCTTCCTCCTCAAATATAATACATTTTAAAAAATTTGTTGATTTTTTTTTCTGTGTGTATATATCACACAGAACATCCCAAACCATCTCATGTGACTATAAACCCACTTCCCAGATGGCACCGTCCCATAGCCTCCCTCCCCCACTAGGGCCCTTACTCTAATATCCCTGCTACTATATGCTGTGTTGTTGGCACCGTAGCCAATCCCCACTACTTGCCCTTCTGGTGAATCTAGTCAGCCTATCTAGGTGTTTTGTTTTAGAGGGTCAGCTGTTCCTCTTCAGCAGCAATCAGTTGTCAATGCTCCTTTAGATAAGATTAGGGTCTGCTGTTCATTTTCCCAGTTCTATGCTGGGTTACTGTTTGGGAGTGCCTTTGGTCACCCTGGCAAACAACTCAAAAGAAGGTATCTAGGTATCTCCTATCTGGCATTGTTGCTTGTTATGTAGCCTTTAGCTATGCATATGGACTCTTAAAAATTATATTGACCCCTTTAATCTTTGGTTATACTTTCCTTTTGGATGTTTAAGTCCATATAGTTGGCCCAGATAAACCAATTTATTTTTACTCTTAAGGTCATTTGAGGATCTGTTCCTCAGGGGTCACATGGGCTTGGGAGGAGCCCCTGGCTCCTTTCTTTTACCAGTTCTGCCTATGTGAAAATAAGTCATAGGTCCTACTCGACCATGGTTGGCTTCGCTTGGAAGCATGGAGGAAGTGATTCCTCTGTGTTGACCCTCCTCTCTGTAGACTGGACACTGGTTCAAGTCCATCTGGTGGGGTCTCCTCGGCCTCCTTGATCAAGAGGACAGGTGACCCACCAAAATTACAGGGCATTTTTAGAGATGGTCATAGTCCCCTGGAACTAGTCGATCTAGGAGGCAAAGGAGCAAAAACTGTCCTTTATGTCCCTCTAACCAAATTAGTATAAGCCTCAAAGTATGTCTGTTAAACATTCAAGAAGGTTAGTTCCATCAGTCTGGTACATTTAATTACTGTGTGTCATGTAGATAAATCTTGGGCAAAGGTCAATTGTTCTCAGATAACCCTTACCTAGACATATTTATCGA
>NW_008357686.1:2307345-2307932 GCF_000622305.1 Nannospalax galili
TGCTATGTATAATTTGTCAGTAGGTTGTAGGAGTAATATGGTTCCCTCTGGCTTTCAAAACTAGCTAGGCATTATTTATCTCTCGAATTGTCTCACGCTTCCACTATAGTTTTCCCACTTAAGGTGCCCCCATTTCCTCCCTTTATCCATTAATGATACCCTTCTCCTACGGTCATACCTTTCTTGAGCTCCTTCTTTCACCTTAGCCCCTAGATCCTTGTATACCCTTCCCACCCCCTCCCTTAAACTAACCTAATTTTTATCCATATCTCCCCTATTAAGGCCTGTTTCCTACTGTTCTTCTCTTTCAGGTTCTTTCTTTTCCTTTACCTCCTTGTTTCCTTTCCATTATCCTGGTTCTTGTAGTTATGTCTGGATACATAATCACTTATCAGGGTTTGGTTCTAGGATCCACATATGAGGGAGAACATATGTCGATTTTTTTTCTGAGTCTATGTTACTTTACTTACTGTAACGGTTTCTAGTTCCATCCATTTACCTGCAAATTTCATGGTTTCATCTTTATTTATTGCTGAGTAAAACTCCATCGTATAAATGAACCACATTTTCATTATCCACTTGTCAAT
>NW_008357686.1:2308193-2309303 GCF_000622305.1 Nannospalax galili
TCCCTAATTATTAGTGATGTTGAACATCTTTTAAGATGTTTCATAGCCATCTTTACTTCTTCTTTTGAGAACTCTCTGTTCAACTCCTTAGCCCATCTTTTAGTTGGGTTGTTTCGTGTCTTGATTCTCTGATTTTTGAGTTCGTCATATATTATGGATATTAAACGTCTGTCAGATCTGTCACAGGTAAAGATTTTCTCCTGTTCTGTGGGTTTTCTAATCACATCCCTAATGGCCTCCTTTGATGTACAGAAGCTTTTTAGTTTAATGGGGTCTCATTTGTTAATAATTGCCCTTTTTCCCTGAGCAATTGATGTCTGGTTCAGAAAATCCTTTCCTATATCTATATCTTGTAGATTTTTTCCAATGTTTTCATCTAAGAGTTTCAAAGTTTCAGGCATTACATTGAGGTCTTTGATCCATTTGGAATTGACTTTTTTGCCGGGTTAAAGAAAGGGGTTCAGTGTCATTCTTCTACAGGTGGAGATCCAGTTTTGCCAGCACCATTTGCTGAACATGCTGTCTTTCCTCCAGTCAATATTCTTGGTGGCTTTGTCAAATATCAGGTGGCTGAAATTGTATTGACTCATATTTGGGTCTTCAATTTTGTTCCATTGATCTATGCGTCTATTTTTTTTGCCAGTACCATGTTGTTTTTAGGACTATAGCTCTGTAATACAGCTTAAAATCTGGTATAATAATCCCCCCGGCATTGCTCTTAATGCTCAGGGTTGTTTTGGCTATCCATATGAATCTTAGGATGGTTTTTCCAATTCTGTGAAAAATGTCATGGGGATTTTGATTGGCATTGCATAGAATCTATAAATGACTTTTGATAGGATATTCATTTTCACAATATTAATTCTTCCAATCCATGAGCGTTGGGAGGTCCTTCCGAAATCTTTTGATGTCTTCCTCAATCTCTTTCTTTAATGATTTAAAGTTTTCACTGTAGAGCTCTTTAATGTCTTTGGTCAGGTTTATGCTGAGACATTTTATTTTATTTTTTTTGTGGCTATTGTGAATGGAAGGGTTTCCCTGTGCTCTTTCTCTGACTGCTTGTCATTGGTATATAGAAAGGCTATAGACTTTTGTAGGTTAACTTTGTAG
>NW_008357686.1:2310042-2310963 GCF_000622305.1 Nannospalax galili
TTGAGAATTTTTACATCTATGTTCATTAAGGATATGGGTCTATAGTTTTCTTTTTTGGTTGTATCTTTACCTGGCTTTGGTATTTGAGTGATGCTGGCTTCATAGAAGGAATTTGGAAGTTCTCCCTCCATATCTATTTTTTTGAATAAATTAAGTAGTATTGGATGCTGATCTTCTTTAAATGTCTAATAGAATTGTGCTGTAAATCTATCTGGTCCTAGGCTTTTTTTAGTCGGGAGGTTTTGTATTACTGTTTGAATTTCTTCTTGTGTTATGGGTCTGTTTAAGCTGTTAATCTCTTCTTGGTTTAGTTTTGGTGGTTCCCATGCCTTTAGATATCCATCCATTTCTTTTAGGTTTTTAAATCTGCAGCATATAGGTTTTTAAAGCATTCCCTTATAATGTTCTGCATCTTTCTAGTGTCGTGATGTTTCCCCTTTCATCTCTGATTTTGTTGATTTGGCGGTGTTCTTTCTTTCTTTTGGTTAATTGGGCTAGCGGTCTTGTCAATCTTGTTTATCTTTTCAGAGAACCACCTCATGGAATTGATGATTCTTTGTATTGTTTTCTTTGTTTCAATTTCATTAATTTCTGATCTGATTTTTGTTACTTCTTCTTGTCTGCTGGATTTGGGTTTCATTTGCTGTTGCTTTTCAAGTGTCTTGAGTTGCAATGTTAAGTCATTTATTTTTTTTCTTTTTGATTATTTAATGTAGGCACTCAGGGCTATAAACTTCCCTTCAAGGGTTGCTTTTAATGTGTCCCAGAGGTTTTGTTGTGTTGTATTGTCCTTTTCATTTAGTTTCAGGAATACTTTTATTTCATTCTTATTTTCTCTTTTAACCCATTCATCATTCAGGAGTGTGTTGTTTAATCTCCATGTGTTCATGTGGTGATTAGGGCTTCTTCTGGTGTTGATTG
>NW_008357686.1:2311663-2315195 GCF_000622305.1 Nannospalax galili
GTGTTGTTTTTCTGGACATGAATTACATCCTCCTATTTATGTCGTGGAAGATTTTTCTTTCCCCTTCCACTATAGTAGACATTTTGTCTGGGTATAGTAGTCTGGGTTGGCATCTGTGGTCATCTAAGACTGGGAATACTTTGGTCCAGGCTCTTCTGGCTTTCATAGTTTGCACTGAAAAGTCAGCTGTAATCCTAGTGGGTTTTCCTTTATATGTGACTTGTTGTTACTCTTTCACCTTTCAGTATTGTCTGTTTGTTTTGTAAGTTTAGTGTTTTTACTATGATGTGGTGTCGAGAGTTTCTTTTGTAGTCCTGTCTGTTCGGTGTTCTATATGCTTCTTCTATTTGTATGGGCATGTCTTTCTTTAATTTTGGGAAATTTTCTTCCAGGATTCTGTTGAAGATCTGGTCCATGGCATTATCTTGGGATTCTTCTCCTTCCTGTATGCCCATGATTCCTAAGTTTGATCTTTTTATGGTGTCACCCAATTCCTGCATATTCCATTCTTGCGACTTCTTAAATTTTTCATAATCTCTGCTTGAGTGGTCTAGTTTGTCCACGTTATCTTCCAGTCTTGATACTCTGTTTTCCATTTAATTCATCCTATTGTTGCGGCTTTCTCCTGTCGTTTCTAATTGGCTTACTGAGTGTTTCACGCATTCATTTCAGCCTGAGTATTCTTCAATATTTCTAACTCTTTTCTGAATTCATTCTGAAGTTTATCCCTATCTTCCTTGAGTTCTTTGATTTCTTTGTTTGTGTGTTCCTTAAATTCACTGAATTCTTTTATCATGTTTATAATTGTTCTTTTGAGTTCCATGTCCTGCATTAATGTAGGGGGTTTTCACTGTATTCCTCTAAAGGACTACTGGCATTTTGTGTGGATATGTTATTTTGGTTTTTCATGTTACTACTTTTTCTCTGTGATTTTGACATGTGAATTTCTTTTGTAGTTTCTTATTCTTGTGTGAGGCTTAAGCCTTCAAGTTTAGGTCTGCTTCTCTTTGTGAACTGTATGTGTCTTTGTGGTTTACTTTTTGGGCATGAAAGGCTGGTGCCTCTAAGCTTCCTGTTCTCTCTTTTGATTTTATATTGGAATTAGCCACATTGCTTTTGTCTTCAGGACTTCCCAGTGAGGCCCAAGTCAGATGAGGATCAGATGCTCTCAGGCTTTCTCCTAAGGTATGGATCCCACCAGGATAAATTTTGGCCTCTGGATTTTGGGGGTTGGACTGGCCTGGGAGCCAGGCCCAGAGAAGGTGCTTGTCTAGGGCAGCTGTTGGCCATCCCACTCAGAGATGCAAAGGATGATGGGGGCAGAAGGCGGTCCCAAGGGCCCCTGGGGACTGCACTGAGGAGCTGGGTTGGTCTGGATGCAAAGGACCAGGAAGAGAAATGGTCAGCCCAGGCGTCCAGGAAAGAGGCTGGCAGGTTGTGCAGTCCTGGGGAGGCAGAGAGGAAGTGAGGGCGGGGCCAGGCTTAGAGCACCCTTGGGGACCCGAGAAGGAACTGAGTTGCTCTGGATGCACAGGATCAGGAAGCAGTGATGGTTCCCCAGGTGTCTGGGGTACCAAGCAAGGAATGGGACCGGACGAAGGCTAGGAGGAAAGATGGGCGGGGGACATGTGAGGGTGAGTGAGGCTGGGGGAATCAAGGCATGGAGGGCATGATTGATTTACCCTGGAGAGAGAGAGGCCTGAGGGTTTGAGAGGGCACTGGGAATAGTGCAGGCCCAGAGAAGCAGAGGGAGGTGAGGGCAGGACCAGCCCCAGAAGCAGTGCTCCTGTGGACCTGAGATGGAACTGAGTTGTTCTGGATGCAAAGGATCAGGAAGAAGCAGTGGTGGTTCCCCAGGTATCTGGGGCGCCAAGACAATGAGTGGGACAGGACCGAGTCTAGGAGGAGAGACCAACGGGGGAGATGGGAGGATGAGTGAGGCTGAGGGAGTCAAGACATGGAGGGCAGGATAGACTTACCCTGGAGAGAGAGGCCTGCAGGTCCTGCAGGCCCAGGGAAGCAGAGACAGGTGAGGGCGGGGCCAGGCTCAGAAGCAATGCTCCTGGAGACCTGAGAAGGAACTGAGTTGCTCTGGGTGCACAGGATCAGGAAGAAGCAGTGGTGATTTCCCAGATGTGTGGGAAGACAAGGAATGGGACAGGACCCAGACTAGGAGGAGAGACCTGCGGGGAGATGGGAGGGTGAGTGAGGCTGGGGGAGTCAAGGTGCGGAGGACCCAATCAACTTAACCCAGAGAGAGAAGCCTGTGGGTTGGAGAGAGGCCTGCGGGTCCTCCATTTTTAGTTTTTTTGAGTTCTCCACACTGTTTTCCATAGAGGCTACACAAGTTCGCATTCCCATCAGCAGTGAATGAGCGTTCCCCTTTCTCCACATCCTCGCCAGCATTTGGAATCATTTGTTCTCTTGATCCTAGACAGTCTGATTGTGGTAAGGTGATTCCTTAGGATGGTTTTAATTTGCATTTCCCTAATTACTAACGATGTTGAACACTTTTTGAGATGCCTCTTAGCCATCTTTATTTCCCCCTTTGAGAACTCTCTGTTTAGATCTTTAGCCCATCTTTTAATTGGGTCATTTGGTTTCTCACTTCTTTGTTTTTTTTTGAGTTCTTTATATATTCTGGATGTTAAACCTCTGTCAGATGTGTCACTGGTGAAGATTTTTTCCCATTCTGTGGGTTTTCTCTTTATGTTTTTGATAGTTTCTTTTGCTGTACAGAAGCTTTTCAGTTTAATGAGGTTTCACTGATTGCTGACCTTAATTCCTGAGCAACTTCTGTCCGATTTAGAAAATCCCTTTCCTACACCTATATCCTGTAAGTTATTGCCAATATTTTCTTCTAATAGCTTCAGGGTTTCCAGTTTCACACTGAGGTCTTTAATCCATTTGGAGTTGACTTTTGTGCAAGATGAAAGACAAGGATCTAGCTTCATTCTTCTACTAGTGGAGATCCAGTTTTGGTTGAAGATGCTGTCTTTCCTCCATTGTGTCATCTTGGCTCCTTGGTCAAATATCACGTGGCTGATATTGCATGTACTCAGGTTTAGACCTTCAATGATGTTCCATTGGTCTATGTGTCTGTTTGTGTGCCAGTACCATGCTGTTTTTATGACTATGGCTCTGTAGAATACTTTGAGATCTGGTATAGTAATCCTCCCAGCATTGCTCTTTATACTCAGGGTTGCTTTGTCTGTCTGGGGTCTTTTGTGCCTCCATATGAATTTAAGGATGCATTTTTCTAATTCTGTGAAGTATGTCACTGGGATTTTGATTGGGATTGCATTGAATGTATATGTTGCTTTTGGTAGGATGGTCATTTTATCAGTATTAATTCTTCCAATCCATTAACATGGGAGGTCCTTCCATCTCCTCATGTCTTCCTCAATCTCTTTCTTTAATGATTTAAAATTTTCATTGTAGAGATCTTTGGTGTCTTTCATCAGATTTATTCCAAGATATCTTAATTTTTTTGCAGCAATTGTGAATGGGAGCATTTCCCTGTATTCTTTCT
>NW_008357686.1:2315351-2315623 GCF_000622305.1 Nannospalax galili
GAACTTTTGGGATCTCTTAGGTATAGTATCATATCATCTGCAAAAAGTGATAGTTTGACCTCTTCTTTTCCAGTTACCACTCCTTTAATTTCCTTCTCCTGTATTATTGCTCTAACAAGAGTTTCAAGTCCTATGTTGAAAAGGAGGGGAGAGAGTGGACATCCTTGTCTGGTTCCCAATTTTAAAGGGAATGCTTCCAGTTTTTCTCCATTTAGAATGATGTTGGCTGTGGGTTTGTTATATATGGCTTTAATTATGTTGAGGTATGTTCC
>NW_008357686.1:2315892-2320792 GCF_000622305.1 Nannospalax galili
CCTGGGCTTTTTTTATTTGGGAGGCTTTGTACCACGATTTCAATTTCCTTTATGTTATGGGTCTGTTTAAACTGTTCTCTCTTCTTGGTTTAAGTTTGGAGATTTCCTTGATTTCAGATATCCATCCAATTTTTTAGACTTTCAGATTTAGTAATGTATAGTTTTTTAAAATATTCCCTTATAATGGTCTGGATCTTTTGGGTGTCTGTTGTGATGTTTCCACTTTCATCTCTGATTTTGTTGATTTGGATTTGCTTTTTCTTTCTTTTGGTTAACTGGGCTAAAGTTCTGTCTGTCTTGTTTAGCTTTTCAAAGAAGCAGCTCTTAGATTCATTGATTCTTTGTATTGTTTTCTTTGTTTCTATTTCATTAATTTCCGCTCTGATTTCTGTTATTTCTTCACTTCTGCTGGGTTTGGATTTCATTTGTTCTTGCCTTTCCAGTGCCTTGAGTTGCAGTGTTAGATCATTTCTCTGGGCTCTTTCCAATTTTTTAATGTAGGCACTTAGAGCTATAAACTTCCGTCTTAGAACTTCTTTTAATGTGTCCCAGAGGTTGTTGTGTGTTGCATTGTCCTTTTCGTTGAATTTCAGGAATTTTTTTTATTTCTTTCTTAATTTCTCCTTTGACCCACTCATTGTTTAGAAGTGTGTTGTTCAATCTCCAGGAGTTCATGTAGTGACTAGAGCTTTGTCCAGTGTTGATTTTGAGACTTATTGCCTTGTGGTCTGATAGAATGCATCGAATTATTTCAGTATTTTTGTTTTTGTTGAGGTTTGTTTTGTGGCCCAGTATATGGTCAGTTTTTGAAAAAGTTCCATGAGGTGCTAAATAGAAAGTGTATTCTTTGGTGTTTGGGTGGAAAAATTGAAAGATGTCTGTTAGGTCCATTGATGTATGGTATCATTTATTCAGATGTCTCTTTGTTTATTCTTTGTCCAGTTGACCTGTCTAATGGAGACAGTGGGGTACTGAAGTCCCCTACCATTACTGAGTTGGGGTTAATCTGTGTCTTAAAGTCCTGTGGTGCTGTTTTTATGAATTTGGGCGCACCAGAATTTGGTGCATATATGTTAAGGATTGTAATATCTTCTTGGTTAACTGTTCCTTGGATCAGAATGAAGTGACCCTCCTTGTCTCTTCTGATTAGTTTTACTTTGAAGTCTATTTTGTCAGATATTAGAAGTGCAATCTCTTCTGGTTTCTTAGTGCCATTTGCTTGGAATATTTTTTTCCATCCTTTTACCTGAAGGTAGTGCCTGTCCTTGAAGGTGAGATGGGTTTCTTGCAGACAGCAAAGAAATGGATTTTTGTTTCTTAATCCATTCGCTTAGCCTGTGTCTTTTGACTGGGGAGTTCAGTCCATTGATATTCAAGGTTATTATTGAAAAGTGTGTATCGATTGCCATCATTTTGATTGCCATTTGTGATCTCTGTGTAAATATTGTTTCCTATTTTATATCTTTCTTTATTTTCTTTTGTTGCCCCAAGATATAGTTGTTTCTCTCTCTGCTCTCTGTATTGCTTCAAGTATTCTTTGAAGGGCTGGTTTTGTCGATATGTATTCTTTCAGGCTATTCATGTTCTGGAAGATTTTTCTTTCCCCCTCAACTATAATAGACATTTTTGCTGGGTAAAGTATTCTGGACTGCCATCTACTGTCATATAGAATTGGAATTACTTTGGTCCAGGCTCTTTTGGCTTTAATAGTTTGCATTGAAAAGTCAGCTGTAATTCTGATGGGTTTTTCTTTATCTGTATCTCATTGGTTTTCTGTTCTGGTCCTG
This sequence comes from Nannospalax galili, assembly GCF_000622305.1. Taxonomy (NCBI): domain Eukaryota; kingdom Metazoa; phylum Chordata; class Mammalia; order Rodentia; family Spalacidae; genus Nannospalax; species Nannospalax galili. The sequence continues at coordinate 2,317,680 of NW_008357686.1, forward strand.
TCTAATTGGTGTTCTGTGTGCTTCTTGTATCTGTAAAAGTATGTCTCTCCTTAATTTAGGGAAGTTTTCTTCTGAAATCTTGTTGAAGATCTGTTCAATGCCATTGACCTGAGATTCTTCTCTTTCCTATTTAGCTATGATGTGTAGATTTGGTCTTTTCACAGTATCCTACGTTTCCTGCATATTCCGTTCCTGTGCTTAATTTTTTTCATATTCTTACAATCCTGTTTAAGATCACGTCAAAACCATTAACCTAAAATTCTTCTTCTTCCATTCCTATGATCCATAGATTTGGTCTTTTCATGGTGTCCCACTTCTCTTGCATATTCTAGTCTGTGTTTTTAAAAAAATTTCCATACTCTTTGCTTGAGTGGTCCAATTCTTCAACTTTATCCTCCAGTGTTGATATTCTGTTTTTCATTTCATTCAATTCTAGAGGTGAGACTTTCCCCAGTTTTCAAGTTGACTTGTTGAGTTTCACACTTCCTTCTTCATTTCTGCCTGAGCTTTCTTCAATGTTTCTATCTCTTTTGTGAATTCATTCAGAACTTTATCCCTATCTTGAGTTGTTTGATTTGTTTGTTCATGTGTTCCTTAAATTCATTGAATTCCTTGATCATGTTTATGAATGTTCTTTTAAATTCAATGTCCTGGGTTACCTCTAGGGGGTTCTCCTTATAGAACTCTTCTACAGTATTGATGGAGTTTGGTGGGGACATAGTATTTTGGATTTCCATTTTATTATTCTTTCGTTGTGATTTTGGCATGTGAATTTCTTTTGTTGTTTATGATTCTAATATGAGAATTAAGTTGAAGTATGCTTCTGTTTGTATTTTCTGGGTGCCTAGATCCTTTCTTTATTGGTTATGTAAAGCTGATTGGTACAGGGTTCAGGTTCCTTCAGGTTTATTTTGGAGGAAACTGATGGCTTCAGATCAGCTATTCAGGGGTACCTACAGAAGCCCAGTTCAGGTTCCAGTCAGGTACACTCAGGCTTCCTTCACCACGTGGAGGCAGGATCTAGGGTCTCTGGAGCATTACTGTGTGTAGTCAACCCTATAGGGGATGGAGGCCAGAAGGGGGGCTAGAACTCAGCATTCTCTGGCAGTCTGCTGAGATCCCAGCCTCAGCCTACCAAAGCCATATCTGCCCTGGGGCCTTGGGAGGGGCCTCACAAAATCCCAGGTAGGGGCATGGGTATGGCACAATTAGGGGAAGCTCACCACCATGTGGAGGCTGGATCCGGGGGCTGTTAGGCTGTCTCCTGGGTTCTCAGGCCCTCTGGTAGTTGGAGGCCAGAGGGAGGCCAGAACCCCACACTCTCTGGTGGTCTGCTGAGCTCCAAGCAGCTACCCCAATGGAGGTCTGAACCCACCCTCTCAGGCTGTCCATTAGGATCTCAGCCTTACCCTACCAAAGCCAGATCTGCCCTGGGGCCTTGGTAGGGGCCTCTCAAAATCCCAGGTAGGTGGATGATATGGCGCAATTAGGGGAAGCTCACCACCACGTGGAGGCAGTATCTCGGGGCTGTCAGGCTCTCCCCTGGGTTCTCAGGCCCTCTGGTAGTTGGAGGCCAGCGGGAGGCCAGAACCTGGCTCTCGCTGGCGGTCTGCTGAGTTCCGAGAAGCTACCCTGATGGATCGAACTATATAAACTTTTAAATTATCATTCGGTATATTTTTGTAATTCCTTTTTTAAATTTTTCAGAAAATGCTTTTGTAAATTTCATACCAATCATATTTAGACTCCCTCCCCTAGCCACACCCCCTTAATCCCCCCACCTGATTTCATGTACATACACACGCACACATACACAAACACACATACACACACAAACATATATATACACACACACACATATATATATATGTGTGTGTGTGTGTTTATATGGCATATTGAATCAAATTTGTGTCCCTCAAATGCCCTTTGGTATGGGTCCATCCACTGGAGCTTGGTAAACCTAACCGGCATCACACCCTTACAGAAAACTAACTCTCTCTCTCCAAGTAGTTATCAGTTGCCAATAGTTCTTCAAGTAGGTTTGTGTTTTTTTCCCCCACTTCCCCACATCTAGGCTGGGATTTTGTCTGGCCTGAGCTTATATGGATCTTCTGCATGTTGTTATCATTGCTTTAAGTTTATATGAATAACTGCCCAACTGTTTGGAAAACTCTGTTTCCCTGTGATCATCCAACACCTCTGGCTCTTAGCAATCTTTCCACTCCCTCCTCCGCTCTGGGAGGCAGAGGTTTGATATAAATGTTCTATTCAGGGCTAAGCACTCTGTAGTCTCTTGTTCATTGTATGTTGGCCACTGTGTATCTCTGTGTATATTGCCATCTGCTACATGAATAAGCATCTCTGGTGAGAGTTGCAAGATGCATTAATCTATTGTTATAAGTTATCAGGAGTCATTGACCAGGGATCCCCTAGACCCTCAGACAATACTGGTCATTGGCCATGATCCTGCTACCCATAAGATCTCAAAAGTTAGACCATATTGTGAAGATGCTACCTACATACATGAGTTGTAGAACAAACAAAGAGAAATGAAACTGATGCTGATTTCAGTGCTCCATCAGTACTGGATAGCTTTCATAGTGCTGGAAGATGTAATGTATCTTCTCTTACTGAAAGAGAAAGGTAATCATCAACCTGACCAGCTGTGAATCCTGTGAACTACAACAACTTGGCAAGATACATCCACTGGAGTAATAGTGGCAGGAATGTTATTGGAGTAGCAGACAACTTTCTGATTGGATTTAAAGTATGCTTCACAAGACAGAGCCCATACTTGATACTGATATCAGACCTTGGAACCTGTGCTTAGACAGATCACAGCCCATAGGGGAGAACTCACTACTATTCTACTAAATGGACATAGTATTAAAGTGACTCCTAATGATTTATTTTTTTAAAAATTTTATGTGTATGAATGTTTTGCCTGCATGTATATAAGTGCACCATGTATATGCAATGCCTGTGGCTGTCAGAAGAGGGCATTGGATCTCCTGGAACTGGAGTTACAGTTGTTAGCCACTATGTGGGTGCTGGGAACCAAACCCAGGTCCTCTGCAAGAGCAGCCAGTGCTCTTAACTGCTGAGCCATCTCT
>NW_008357686.1:2320844-2326902 GCF_000622305.1 Nannospalax galili
AAAGAGAAATGAAACTGATGCTGATTTCAGTGCTCCATCAGTACTGGATAGCTTTCATAGTGCTGGAAGATGTAATGTATCTTCTCTTACTGAAAGAGAAAGGTAATCATCAACCTGTCCAGCTGTGAATCCTGTGAACTACAACAACTTGGCAAGATACATCCACTGGAGTAATAGTGGCAGGAATGTTATTGGAGTAGCAGACAACTTTCTGATTGGATTTAAAGTATGCTTCACAAGACAGAGCCCATACTTGATACTGATATCAGACCTTGGAACCTGTGCTTAGACAGATCACAGCCCATAGGGGAGAACTCACTACTATTCTACTAAATGGACATAGTATTAAAGTGACTCCTAATGATTTATTTTTTTAAAAATTTTATGTGTATGAATGTTTTGCCTGCATGTATATAAGTGCACCATGTATATGCAATGCCTGTGGCTGTCAGAAGAGGGCATTGGATCTCCTGGAACTGGAGTTACAGTTGTTAGCCACTATGTGGGTGCTGGGAACCAAACCCAGGTTTTGTGCATTCTCTTAATTTCTGAATAAAGTTAGTTCAGTCAATGGCTATTATAAATATTATATATTAAGATTACATTTCTGAGCTGAGCCTGATGCTTTGGGTTTAGAATCCCAGCTACTGAGGCAGTTCAAGTTCAAGGCCAACCATGGCAACATAGTGAAATATGGTCTCAAAATAAAAAAAATAAGAAGAGGGTTGGGGATATAGCTCAGTTGAAGAACGCTTGTTTAGCATATGTGAGGCCATAGATTCAGTCCACAAAAGTGAAAGAAAAAAAGAATGCAGTTGCTGTTAAAAATTTAATATCCAGCAACTTTAAAAATTTTTATTAATTTTATTTATTTATAATTTATTATTTAATTTATTATTTTCATTTTATGTGTATGAGTGTATTGCCTGCATGTGTGTAAGTGCACCCATGTCATGCACTGCCTGCCTGAGGAGGTCAGAAGCAGGCATCAGATCCCCTGGAACTGGAGTTATGGGCGGTTGTTACTGACCATGTGGGTGCTGGGATTTGTCCTCTGCAAGAGCAGCCAGTGCTCTTAACCACTGAGCCATCTCTCCAGCCCCTATTTTTATTTTTTATGTGTATGCATGTCTTGTCTGCATGTATGTGAGTGCACCCTTGTTGTACAATACTCATGGATGATAGAAGAGGGTGTTGGATCCTCTGGAATTAGAGTTATAGACATGGAGTTAGCTGCTATGTGGGTGCTGGGAACTGAACCCAGGTCCTCTGAAAGAGCAGCCAGTTTTCTTACCCACTGAGCCATCTCTCTAGCCCAGTATCCAGCAACTTTTATGAACTCTTACTATTTATTTTTATTTTTTTTTTTAATTTTGAGATACTGTCTGTTTTCACTCAATTAGACCTTGAACTTCTGAAGATCCTCCTACCTCTATCTCCTGGGTACTGGGATTACATATGTGTACCCCACCACACCTGGATTATGCGATATTCGTGGAATCCAGGGCTTTGTGCATTCTAGGCAAGCATTCTGCCAATGAAGCTACATCCTATTCTTTTAATTTGAGACACCATGAAACTATGCCTGGCCTCAAACTTGCCATGTAGATCAGGCTGGCCTTGAGCTCACAGAGATCCACCTGTCCCTGTCTCCTGAGTGCTGGAATAAAAGGTGTGTGCTACCAGGCCTGTGTGTCTTAGTATTTTTTTTATTTCTTAAAATACTTTATTATTTTTATTTTATGTGTATGAGCGTATTGCCTACATGTATGTAAGTGTACCTGTGTTGTGCAATGCCCTCAGAGGTCAGAAGAGGGCATCGAATCCCTTGAAACTACAGTTGTTAGCTACCATATGGGTTCTGGGAACCAAAACCAGGTCCTCTGCAGGAGCAGCCAGCGCTCTTAACTGCTGAGTCATCTCTCCAGCCCCGTGGCTTAGTAATTTTAATAACTTCATCCTTAATAACTTTATAGTCTCTTGGATTATTTACATCTACATGTTTTTTTTTGTTTTGTTTTTTACTGTCCATTTTGGCTCTCTTTCTATCTCTCAGATTATAAATTACTAGAACACAGAAACCTTTCTAATATTCTTTATAAAGTAAACAGACACTGAATTTTACATTCAACAACATGAAAAAAGACTTAAGTAGTATTGGAACAAGGAAAACTATCTTCTGCAGTTTTAGATGTAGTAAAGGGAAACAAAACAGAAGCAGAAAGGGCTGAATTCAGGTATTCAGGATGATATGTAACAAAATAATAATTACAGCTTTGTCAGAATGGAGCTACTAATAAATTGCTGTAAGTTCAGAAGAGTTTGCATCTTATTTGGATATTGTTTGATAAAACTCCACTATTTGGAAAATCGTGCTTTTAATTCTAAAGGTCAGTGCAATTATTTAGAATGTGTTTTTTTTTGGTGGGCTTAACGGTTAGAAAAGGACCTGGAAATACAAGACAGGACATCTATAATGAGAGGAAATGACAGGATAAAGATTGGAGAGGAGTTAATATAGTTAATAATTCACTTAAAAGGAATTAATGAATTAGATAAACCTCTCTTTTCCCCCTAAGACATCCTTCCTGTATCTTAAAATGAGATTAAGATTCATTATAAGGTATTTTCAGTGGAAGGTAATGCTGTATTATTATTCAGAGGCAGAGAGAAAAAATATTTAGGAAACTGTATATATATATATGTGTATATATATATATATCTTAGAGTACTGTGATAAATAATTAATGAGGTATTGTGATTATTATTGAGATGTCTGAGGATTAAAGAAAGCTGAGTAAGGGAGGAATACATGGCAAATTACTCAAAGCTAGACAATCATCACTAGATTTTTCAGTATTATAATTAAATAAAATATGAAAATAAATTATCTGTTAATGTTTAAAAGACAACAAAATCAGGAAGCAAAAATACTTTAGAAATGTGTGGCTGAAAAAAACAATGTTTGTGCTGGGGGGATGATTCAGTGGGTGAAGTGGTTGCTGTATAAGCCTAAGGACCTTGAGTTTGGGTCCCCAGCATCTACATAAAAGCCAAGCATAGTGGTACATTTGTAATCCAGATACTAGGGGTCTGATAAGGTGATGGAAACAGATGGATACCTAAAGACAAACAGATTCCTGGAGCTCACTTTCAGTCAGTCTAGCAAATCAATGAACTCCAGGTTCAGTGAGAGACTCTGTTTCAAAAAAATAAGGTGGAGTACAAGTGAGGAAGATACCCAACATCAACCTCTGGCCACCACAGTGTGCCCACACATGAACACATTGTCAAAGCACGCATACAAAATTAATAAAGCAACAAAAGGAAGGTAAAACTTAGTTAGCTAATTAAAATTAATTTCTTGGGCTGGAGAGATGGCTCAGTAGTTAAGAGCACTGGCTGCTCTTGCAGAGGACTGGAGTTCAGTTCCCAGCACCCACATAGCAGCTAACAACCGACTGTAATTCCAGTTCCAGGAGATCTGATGTCCTTTTCTGGCCTCTATGGGCATTGCATGCATGTGGTCCACTTACATACATGTGGATGGAACACTCATACACATAAAATTAAAAAATAAAAATATTAAAACAAAAAGCTTTATACTAAACCAAAAGTTTACTGATCAAGATAATTTTAGTCAGCAATAATAAACTGAGCCTATCATTATACAATCTTAGCGTTGTAGGTAAAGGATGAAATTATTTCTGAACCAGTTTGTGTAGCAGTGACTGGAGGTTCCTGGAACTCCAGTAGTTCCCATCCTGTATGACTGATATGCAGTAGACTCATAGATCTGTTTTCTTGGTATTACTTTTGCTATTGAGTATTTGTTGGCAAAATGTGATGTTTTGGTGCAAAACACAGCTCTCACTTGAAAGGGAATAAGAAATAGTTTAATCTAAGCCACATATGAGTGACTTCAGTCCAGGAATTAGATTTAGGTTGTTCTGAATTACATGTTCCAATATAGAAGTAATTACATGAATTTTGTAATTGTCATACAACACAAGAAATTCATAAATCAAGGCACTTGTGAAATATATTGATTGGGCCATCATATAAGTGAGTTATAATGTAAAATGGGGGAACCTCTAAGATTTCAGATGTTATCTGATGGCATTCTTGGGTTTTGGGGTTGGTGATACTAAGTTAACACATTCCAAAGGCTTTACTTGATAGTCAAAGGGGATGTTAGGTCAGATACAGAGGTGGGTGATAAATGGCTATTAAGGGAACTAAGATAATTTTGGCTCTTGATCTGATCATTCCACCTCTCCATAATCACAAAATTCTAATCAGTTAATCAGCCTTGTAGAATCTTTAACATAGGTATGGCTTTTTCTGAAAACTTTATCGTTCCCTCTGTTGGACAAATATCACGTTTTGTGTATATGGAGGCCATGTCCCATGACACTAGGAAAGGTCATTCATAGGATCTGATGAAAAAGATACTGAGTAGACAAGAGAGAAATCTTCAGGAGAGATAAATAATTGTTAAAGCCATTAAGGAAAAAAAGTCTCTGGACTATATTACCAGATGTGATCTGGGTCTGAATTCCCCCTCTTATATATGACATGACATTTACATTTAACATATGATAGGTGTACAACACCTAAAGTTAAAATAAGTACAAAGTATGGGGGCTGGAGAGATGACTCAGTGGTTAAGAGTACTTTCTCTGCAACCAAGGACTAGAGTTCAGATTGTAACGCCTATGTAATAAGTCAGGTGTTTCCACTAATGCCTTTTATCCCATATTGAAAGAGGATTCCTAGGACTTTCTGGCTTCCAGCCTAGCTCAGAAGGCAGCAAGCCCCAGCTTTAGGGCGAGATCTTACCTCAAAAAGGAATGGACGAAGAGTGATAGAGGAGGACACCTGATGCCCTCTTATGGCCTCCACCCCTGGAACTGGAGTTACAGATATTTGTTAGCTGCCATGTGGGTGCTGGGAATTGAATTGGGTCCTCTACAAGAGCAGTCAGTGCTCTTAACCTTTGAGCCAACTCTCCAGCCCTGGTTTCTTGTTACTTTTAATGGTGGGTTTTCTTTTGGCCAGTTTGATTCCATAGCTATAACCTCATGAGGACTGGCTACTTTTAATACAAGGAAAGATTGGTTTTTAATATCTACATTATTGTAACACTCATTTGTGTATATAATTTTATTTGTCCTATTATCTTGGTATTTTATCAGAATCTAGTTTTGGGAAGTAAATGGACTGGCACATTTTATAAGAAATGCTACAGTATCATTTTGAATTCCTTCTCAACAAAATCATCCTTTTTCCATATACCAAATATTATCAGTGACAGAGGCCAAATTTGTGAGAAATCAGGATTTTATAGGTTTTGTGGATATAGCCAAATGTTGTTTCTTATTTTACAGTCAGAAAGGGAAGTGGGACTCCAATAGGAGTAATTTTGTAATATTGTCCATCTACTTCCCATTGGCAAAATAAGAGTGTTATTTAGTACTTTTTCAATCCCAACTATACTATGGGATACCTTGAAGACTTATGTAATCAGGGAACATGGGCTTTTAAGGTATAGGGTCTTAGTTTCCAAGTTTCATCTATTATTTTCCGTAATTGAGAATTTCCATAGGTCATTAGCCCTAGTCTCTGCACTAAGAAGTGTTGGCAATTGCCCCATAGATACTTTAGATTCTATCTGTGTTAATATTGCCAATAATCCTTGTTGAATTTAATCGCTGGCTATTTCCAACCCTTGAGTTCGGGAATATTACTATATAGCTTGAACTTCTGATCTTCCTGCCTCTGTTCTCAAGTGCTGAGATTAGAGAGGTGCATCACCACATCCTGTTTATGGAACATTGGGATGTAAACCCAGGGCCTTGTGCACACTAGGTAAGCTACATTTCCCAGCCCAATCTTGCAGAATCTTTGACATAGTTATGGCTTTTTTTTTCTGAGAACTTCAGTTCACAGATATTAGCATCCCATGTAAGGCTAGGAGCATCTTTCTTGCTTGTTTTCTCTCTTTCTTCATTCCCTTTATTTTTCCAGTGCTAATTGAACCCAATGCCCAGGGCAT
>NW_008357686.1:2327059-2336783 GCF_000622305.1 Nannospalax galili
AAACTACAGTTCCCAGAGCACTATTGTGGAGTCTTTGTCATAGTTATGGCTTTTTTTTTTCTGAGAACTTCAGTTCACAGATATTAGCATCCCATGTAAGGCTAGGAGCATCTTTCTTGCTTGTTTTCTCTCTTTCTTCATTCCCTTTATTTTTCCAGTGCTAATTGAACCCAATGCCCAGGGCATGGGAGCATATTTCTTTAAACAGGTATTTTTATTAATCCTCTTAAATCATATCATGTTAGATACATTTCATGAGGACAGGAATTTCTGTCCATTTTGTTCAGTAATATGTCTTTAGTTCCTAGAATAATGCCCAATATGCTTAGCAAATCAGTATTATTGAATATATAAATGAAAGGATCAATGGAACAGTATTGGTAGTTTTTGCCATTGCAATAACACAACAAATGTCTTGAAAGATCGTTTAGCCTTGCTTTATTGTTGTTTATTATTTTGATATTTTTCCCCTCTAGGAAGTCGCATTTAATATAAGTTGCATTAGCAGGGACTGTGAGGGCAGAAACAAAAAATAGTGAAGAAATTGAGTAAAGACTTGATGCACATAAGCGTTCATCAAATTTTTATTTTCCATTTTCCTCTGGACCAGTTCATTTGTAGGCCTCTGTGCAGTAAGTGGGTGAGAATAGCATTATAGCTACAAAATTGGGATGGCTTTGTGTAAACCTGTCAAATCCGAGGCATGTATTGAGTTAAACTTTTTGCTGGAGTGTCACGAGTGCATTTAAATACCAATGGACTCTTCTCAGACATAGTAACAAGAATATAAGACTATTCTTTATTTTAGATTCAAATATACAGTAGATCTGATGTGCTCAGGCATGCATCTTGAGTTTCTACTTTTTGAATGTATTATAACTCAAAGGGAAACTTTTCTTAAGAAAGCCAGGACTATACATTACTTATGAATAACTTGCCTTGGATCTTACATTCTTAATTGAGGTTCTGCTTCTGTAGTCTTGCTCAGATAAAACTTAAAAGAATTCTTTTATGTTGGTAGACTTGAATTCTAGATAGGTGATTTCTTCAAATACTCAGGGGATATTTAGATAAATGACTATAATGATAAAACAGCTTCTCATATTATTTCCCAGTATTTTGAGCGTTGAAAATGCTATAAAATATGGTATTGATGCAGAAACTGATATACCAATTAACTTATATGAGTATTTTCCTATAACCCAATTCATATATTTGCTCCTATTTCCATTTCTATGGTAATTTATGTAAAGGAAAAATTTTTTGGTCCTTTTGAGACAGGGTCTCCCTGTAGCCCCAGCTGACCTGGAACTCACTATGTAGACCAGGCTGGCCTTGAACTTGTGGTGTGTCACCACACCTGGCTTATGTAAAGGAAATTTAAATGGGCCATTAAACTATTTCTAAAAAGCTTTATAACTGGATACTTCTTTGGCTATATTTCAGAATTTATGAAAGTTTTTTTAATTTTGAAAAAAATAATCCCTCCCCCGCAATACCTTATTTTTGGTCTTCGAGTATGTTTCCTACTCTAATGCTTTTTGCTGGATCTGGTAATATTTTACTTTGTCATTTTGCTGGGAAAGTGGTCATTTTTCTTATTGGTAATTACAAGGGGCCTTTCAAGTTTTATAAGTAATTTATCATAATATTGTCCATATATAACTAAAATCCCAAATTGATTGTTTTTTACCTCTTCTTTATATTGAGAATTTTTGATAAAGATGATTATTTTAGTGACAGAACATATTAGACATGTTTTAAAGACTCTGAACAACTATTGGTATTTTTTTAACTTGAAACTGCCGCATTTACTTATTTATTTATTTGTTCTTTTATATTACAGACAGAATATCTCCAAACATTCTGTTACAGACTTGGAGTAGAAACCTATAAGCAGAAAAAATGTAAAGAGAGTTCATTCTGGCTTAGGTAATGTAAAAAAAAGTAAATTCTGAAATATTATCATAGAGAGCTGTTAGTATTTACTGTATAGTACTTTGGCCATTTAAACTTTTTCTGACTTCAAAAGCCAATATGCTAAATTTATTGACCTCTTTAGAATGTGTTATTCAGGGTTCTATAGAGGAACAGAACTGATAGAATGTATACATGTTATGAAGGTAATTTACTACAGTGGCTTACAACCAACAATAGCTCATTACATACTGGAGAGGCACAAAACCTGATAGCGCTTCAGTCCATGAAGCTGGATGCTTCACCAGTTCCAATCTGGTGCTGAAGGCCTTGAAGTTTCCCGATGGTGTCGCTAATCTCCAGTTCACACTGAAACCTGATGAAGCTGCATTCTGAGGTTGGTGAAGAATGGCAGCATAAGAAAGTTAGACACACTCACTAGCAAGAAGCAAAGGCAGGCAAGCAAACAGCAGTGCTTTTTCCTAGGATCTTTTCACTATCTGTTCCTGTAGGGAAAAGTCTTCTCTCCTCAATTAATCTTTCCTGGAAGTGCTCTCATATCCCCACCTAGAGGCAGATCCAGTCAAGTTGACAACCAAGATTAATCTTCACAAGTCCATCCCTTGTCAACTTAACATCCAACCATGTCTTCTTGTGTCATATTTATTTTCCAAATACAGACAACAATAAGGTGATAATTCCACCCAACATGTTATAATTATCTCACATAAAACTGAAAACAGTATGTTCTTCTATCCTCTAGAATAGATGAGAAAAAACCTTAAGGAATGCATAGTCCTTTAATAACCTATAACTTATACATGAAAATATAGATTTAATAACACTTGACTGATATTATTGATGTTATCTTACATGGTAAAGAAATATGAGAGGAAGAAAAACACAAATATCTGCTTAATACATGTGTCAATATGCATATTTTAAGAAATAGGGCAGAAACAGTCATGGCAACTACAATCCTCATTTTGGTGACTGGTCCCATAGCCAATAGACTACCTTCTACTATCCATTCCATATTCCCTCCACCCTCCACAAGTACCATATCAGGTCTTGATTGTTTGCTTGGAAAGGTGATCTGTACCTTCATTCCTGAAGGGTCTGGGCCATTTGTCATCCTATATGGATTGGGATGTGAGATTTCCTGTTGTCCTTAATCAAAGGATATGATCACAGAACATCAAGAGATGCTCTGAGAATCTCCTTTACTCCGGACACACTCTTCCTTGCCTCTACTGTGGAGAGGCAGTCAAATGTCCCCCTAGTAGCCTGGATCAATCACCCTACTAGCACTGTAGCTCATTTTTAGCCTGTTCACTAAAGGACATCAGGAACCCTAAGTGACCACTGGAAAGTCTTTGTTTCTAGTTCAGTGGAATGTTTGTTGTGCCTCCCTAGCAGAAGTACTCCCATTCTGGACCCAAGACTTTTAGGTCAGCAAAGCATAAGTTGCAGAAATAGGAATAAAAAATTTTGAGTGTGGGTCACTAGAGGTGATAAGGAGTGGTGTCATTCCCATTTCAACCCCTTGATTCCAGAACCCATGATTCCTGGCCATGAGAGGGAGACTACCATATATCAGATACTGATTCAGACCATATACAGCTGTCTGGAGAACCCTGCCTGCCCCATCATTCTAGGGTATTGCTACTTAGCACCGTCATTGTGTCATTTCATTTTTCCAAGCTGGGTGCTTTAGGATGGTGGTGAACATGGTAAGCCTAGTGAATTCCATGAGCATGAACACACTACTGCACCTCTTTGACTATGAAGTGGGTTCCTTGATCAGAAGCAATGGTGTGTGGAATACTATGATTGTGGACAAGGCATTGTATAAGTCTGTAGATGGAGTTTTGTTTTGTTTGATTTTTTTTGAGACAAGGGCTCTCTATAGCCCCAGCTGGCCTGGAACTCACTATGTAGAACAAGCTGACCCTGATCTCTGTCTCCCAAGTGCTGGGATCAAAGGCATGGGTCACGACACCCAGTTGCATAGTTGGCAGTTTTGTCTGAAGCATTATGTTTTGGAAAGGCAGATTTATACCCAGAACTAGTGTCTGTTCTAGTAAGGACAAAGTACTGTCCTTTCCATGGTGGAAACAGTACAACGTAGTCAACCTGCCACCAAATCACTGGCTGGTCATCCTGGAGAATGGTGCCATACTGGGGACTCTGTTTTGATCTCTGCTGCTGCTGGCTGATTTATTCTTGTTGAGAAGTCCATGCTGTTGAGCCTGTGGCGTAACCTTCCTTCCGGCTACAATGGCTATTTTGTTCATGGGCCCATTGAACAATGCTAGGGATGGCCAGGGAAAGAGGTTGACCATGCTATCTACAGAATGGGTCATCCTACCTACTTGATCATTCCTCTGCTGCAGTTACTTTTTGGTAAGCCTTAAATGGCACATAAGTGTCTTTATGTCCTTGCCCATTTGGAGAGATGTATCCTTTACCCAAATGTTTTCTCACCAGTTCTCTAATCGTATGCCCTCCAAGTGCTAATTCATCCAGCTAAATTGGCTACAGCCAGTGAATCAGTATTTAATCACATATCTGGCCATTTTTTTCCTTCCAAGAAAAATGAATCACCATGTATTGTCTGAAAGTTCTACTCACTGAAAATTTCCCTTCACTACTGTCCTTTAGGGTTGTCTCAGAAAGGGACCATGATGCCATAGATGTCCATTTCTGAGTGGTGGCTGCACAGTATGTAGCACAATGTGTAAACCAGGCCCTAGTTTTTTTGTTAGTGTGTGTTTGGGGAAAGAAGGAATTGTAGCAGGAGTAAGAGTCATATTCATTTGGAAAATTTCTTCATGTAACTTACTTGTGCCTTCAGGACCAGCTTGGGTCTAGTCATGCATATACAACTTGCATTTGATGATGGGTTGCTGCTGTTTACGTTAAGCTTTATGACTATGTGGATAACACCTAGCTCATGATGAGCAACTCAGGTTGCATGGTAAATTGATGGCCCATTGTAAACTGTTCAGTCTCCACTAAGGGCCAGTAACAGGCCAAGAACTGTCCTCAAAAGGAGATTAGTTGTCTGCAGGTGATGTGAGAGCCTTGCTCTAAAGTCCTGAGGGATTTCACTGTGATTCATCTATGAGATCCTGCCAAAGGCTCCAAATAGCATCCCTATCTGTCACTGACACCTAAAGTACCATTGAGTCTGCTAAATCCTATGCTTCAAGTGACAGATCAGCCTATACAGCAGTCTGGACCAGTTGACGATCTTACTCCTGTTGTGAGTCTCACTCAAACTAGCAGCTTTTTGAGTCAGAATAACACTCATGTGAGGACTGTGCTGCCTCTAAAATCCAAAGAGGCCCACTTAGCTTTGTGATTTTTTTTCTTGATGGTAGAAGGGTAGAACTTATCCTTCACCTTAGAAGGAATATCTCTGTATACCACACACTGCTAGTCTCCTAGAAATTTTACTGAGATAGAAGACTTTTGAATGCTGTTTAGATTTATTTCTCATCCTCTGATGCACAGTGGGCTGTACCAAGTCCAGAATGGTTGTTATCTCCTGTTCACTTGGTCCGATCAGCATAATGTCATCAATGTGATACCTTAGGAAGAGACAAGTGTTCAAATTCTCTGTAAAGTAAGATATGACACAGGGCTGTGGAATTTATATACCCTGAGGTAGAATTATAAAGATGTACTGCTGGCCACAGCAGGTGGAAGCAAATTTCTTCTGGTGGAGCTTATGGATGGCATATCTCTATCCTAAGTTTTAAGAATCCACTGTTTTCCAATCAGTGCCTTTACTTGAACTGTAGATAAACTTCAAGGCTGGGGCTTAAACTTGTGTTGTAAATCAACCAATCATATGATGAGGACTTGTGTTTGGTTTTCTGTAGCTTCAGTCCTGTGGCTTCTGTAGAGATATTTTTCTTAGGACACTTTTAAATGCCTTTAGATCATTTATGTGCATCTGGAGCTGGGAAATTTCATCTGTAAGATCATTCTTTTCCTTTGGTACTTTATTCAGAGGTACTAGAAGCAAACGGTCATCATCATTATATTCCTTACTTTTATGGAAATGTTCAAAGTTTTACACATAGAGTCTGTAAATCCCTTGTTTCTCACAAGTGGTGAATCAGGATATCAAATGGATTTATCTTGTATATCTTTAAACAGTTTACCCTATGGGTTGTCAGTGTTCTCCATGGTACCAGGAGAATATTAACTTTAGGTTTAGAAGGCCAGCTCTAGAAGCCAACAAACCCATTAGAGAAATTCATCCACAACAATTCTGTTTTCCAGTAATAAAATCTGCATTTGGGCAGGGTTCTCTAGAGGAACAGAATCAATAGAATGTTGTATATTATAAAAGGGAATTTATTATGTTAGCTTACAAGATAGGGGCTGGATAGTCTAACAAAGGCATTCTGGAGACGGGAGAGGCAGAGAATGCAGTCACTGCTTACTCCAAGAAGCTGAATGCCTCAACAGTCCCAATCTGTTGCTGAAGGCCTGAAACCACCCTGGAGTGTTGCTGATATTGAGTGCACTCTGGAAGGCTGAAGAAATTGGAGTCTGATATCAGAGGAGGAGCTCAGCAACAGTAAGATCAAGAAGAAGAGAAGGCAGGTGCATGCACACTGCTTTTTCCTTGGGGCTCTTTGTATCTGGGCCACCCATTGGAGGTGCCAACTACTTTGAGCATAGGTCTATCCTTGCTAATAATCCTCTCTGGAAACATCCTCACAGACAGGCCTGGAGATGTGACCCAGAGGTCATCTTACAGATGAATGAAACTCCTAGGTGATTCTAAATACAGTCAAGCTGATAATCAAGAGCAACCTTTACCCCTTCCCTTAAAGCCTAGCAAAACATTCTATTCATAGAAGATACTCATCTAATTGGTTCAATCATAAGTGCTAGGCAACTAAGTGCTAACCCTAAGTTTATCCCAAGCCCTATCTCTTAACATATTAGTGAAGCTATTATTATTTTTATGGTGCTGGGAATTGAATCCAAACCTCGCACATTATAGGCAAATACTTTAATATTGAGATATATCTTTAGCCCTTTTAATGTTTAATTTTCATTTTTCTTTATTCATTTAATTTTTGCAGTACGGAGGATTGGACCCTTGACTATTATTTGCAATTGTTTTTTGTGGGTGTTGTATGTGTTTGTGTGTGTGCATGTGTATGTGTGTGGTTGTATGTGCACATGTGTCTGTGCATGTGGAGCCAGAGGTTGACAATGGGTATATTCTTCAGTTGCTCTCCACCTTATTTTTGAGGCAAGGTTTCTCATGAAACCAGAATTTACCAATTTGGTTGGACTGGCTCTCCAATGATTTCCAGGGATCTGCTTGTCTCCCCTCCCCCATGCTGGGATTACAGATATGTGCCCCATATGTGCTCCTTTTATGTGGGTGTTAGGGGTCTGAAACCAAGTCCTCATGCTTATGCAGCACTTTACTGACTGAACCATCCCCCCAGTCCTTTTGTTGTTTTTTAGCTTCATAAAACATATCAAAGTTTATATCTTCCCACATTTTCTTCTTACTAAATTACCTTACTTTAAATTTGAAGAAGTCCCTTTCACATTTCTTGTAGGACAGGTATGTTAGACATACATTCTCTCAGCTTTTGTTTGTCTGGGAATGTCTTTCCTTTCACTTCTAAAGACAGCTTTCCTGGGTATGCATCATTCTTGGTTTTGTCCAAGTATATAGCATCTTTTGTCCTTCAGTACTTTGAAAATGTCATGTTATTCTCTTCTGGCCTGTAAAGATTCTGCTGAGAAGTCTTGTGGTCATGTGAACAAGGACACCCTGTGTATTGTTGCTTTCCATAGTGTTTTGAGTATCGTCTCTACCTTGTAGCTTTGAAAGCTTGATATTATTGTATTGGTATGGACTTGAGGATTAAGTATAACTTGATCTTTAGATTTTCTGGCTATTTTATCCTACAAGTTTGGGAAGGTTTTTTTTGTTATAATCAATTTGAATAATCTTTCCTCACCCTTGACATTATTCAATGCCCTTTGAATACCCAAACCTGAATATTTGCTCTTTTAATGTTCCAAAGTTCTCATAGGCTTTCTTTATGCAATTCACCCTTTTATTCCTGTATTTTTTTTCAGAGATTTATTTTATTTTTAATGATGTATATGTATGTGGGTATGTGCATGTGAATCCAATGCCCACAGAGGCCAGACATGGGCACTGGGAACCAAATTGAGGTCCCCTGAAAGAGTAATATGTGCTCTTAACCATTGAGCTATCTCTCCAGTCCCTCTGACTATTTTTTAGACAATGTGTCTTTGAGTTCATTGGTTCTTAATTCTGCTGTTAATGCTTTCTGTTGCATTAAGCATTTTCCTATTTTTCACCACAAGGATTTGTTTGATTTTTGTTTTAACTTCCTTTCTTGGTTTAATTTCACTTGCAGGCCATTTAATTGCTTCTCTTTGTATTTTTTTTTAAGCTCAATGTGTTTCCTTAAAACAGCTGTTTTAAATGATCCATCCCAGGGTTTGTCCATACTGATTACTATCTACTCAGTTTTTTAAAAATTTTAATAACTACATGATTAGAAGAAGCATTTCACTACAGCTTTAAAATATTCAGTAACACACTCCAGAGCAAGAGTACATCTCTTTCACAAGTGGGTGCAAGTTTCTAGGTTCACAGTTGAATTATTACAGTTATACAATATTGAACTCAGTATAAGCACTATAAGACATAAAATTGAATGAATGAGTTTTTAACCTTTAAAAAAGATCTCTTTCATTTTAGAATATATTGTTCCTTGTAGAAAGACTCGTTGATTTTGATACTAATACTGAGATGTTGGCGCATGCATCTCTAATCTGTATGGATCTGATTATTACTAGTCATAATCGGTTTCACTTGGATCCTTGGTGCCTGTGTATGTCTATAAAGTCATTGGGTAGATTTCAATGGTAATGTTTATCACCACTACTAATTCACATGACATAAATTTCCATGCTTCCTCCTCAAATATAATACATTTAAAAATATTTGTTAATTTTTGTGTGTGTGTATCACACAGAACATCCCAAACCATCTTGTTCAACTATACACCCACTTCCCAGAGTGCACCCTCCCATAGCCTTCCTCATACTCTGATATCCGTGCTACTCTCTGCTGTTTTCTCAGCACCCCCAGCCATTCCCCACTACTTGTTCATCTGCTGAATCTAGTCAACCTATCTAGGGGTCTTTGTTTTAGGAAGGTCAGCTGTTCCTCATCTAGCAGCAATCAGTTGTCAATATTCCTTTAGATAAGATTGGGGTCTGCTGTTCATTTTCCCAGTTCTATGCTGGGTTACTATCCAGGAGTCCCTTTGGCCACCCTGGCCAACAACTCAAAAGAAGGTATCTCCTATCTGGCATTCTTGCTTGTTATATAGCTTTTGGCTGTACATATGGACTCTTAAAAATTATATTGGCCCCTTTAATCTTTGGTTATACTTCCCTTTTGGGTGTTTAAGGCCATACAGTTGGCCCAGATAAACCAATTTATTTTCACTCTTAAGGTCATTTGAGGATCTGCTCCTCAGGGGTGACATGGGCTTGGGAGGAGCCCCCGGCTCCTTTGTTTTACCAGTTCCACCTATGTGAAGATAAGTCAAAGGTCCTACTCGACCATGGTTGGCTTCACTTGGAAGCATGGAGGAAGTGATTCCTCTGTGTTGACCCTCCTCTTTGTAGACCGGACACTGGTTCAAGTCCATCTGTTGGTGTCTCCTCAGCCTCCTTGATCAAGAGGAAAGGTGACCCACCACAATTACAG
>NW_008357686.1:2337026-2338419 GCF_000622305.1 Nannospalax galili
GTATAATTTGTCAGTAGGTTGTAGGAATAATATGGTTCCCTCTGGTTTTCAAAACTAGCTAGGCATTATTTATCTCTTGCATTCTCTCACCCCTCCATCATGTTTTCCCTAATTAAGGTGCCCCCATTTACCCCCTTTCTCCCTTAATAATACCCTTCTCCTACGTTCCTACCTCTCTTGAGCTCCTTCTTTCCCTTTATCCCCTAGGTTCCTTGTATACCCTTCCCTCTCCCCTCCCTTAAACTAACCCAATTTTTATCCATATCTCCCTTATTAAGGCCCGTTTCCTACTGTTCTCTTTCAGGTTCTTTCTTTTCCTTTACCTCTCTGGTTTCTTTCCATTATCCTGGTTCTTGTAGTTATGGATACATACTCACTTATCAGGGTTTGGTTCTAGGATCCACATATGAGGGAGAACATACATCGATTTATTTTCTGAGTGTACTTCACTTAGCATAACAGTTTCTACTTTCATCCATTTACCTGCAAATTTCATGATTTCATCTTTCTTTACTGCTGAGTAAAACTCCATCGTATAAATGAACCACATTTTCATCATCCACTTGTCAATTCAGGGACACTTAGGTTGCTTCCATCTCTTAGCTATTGTGAAAAGAGCAGCAACAAACATGGATGTACAAGTGTCTCTGCAATAGGATGAGTTCTTTGGGTGTATGCCAAGGAGTGGTATAACTGGGTCAAATGGTATGTTCATTTGTCGTTTTTAAAGAGTTCTCCACACTGCTTTTCATAGGGATTGAACAAGTTTGCAGCTCCACCAGCAATGGATGAGTGTTCCCCTATCCCTACATCCTCTCCAACATTTGGTATCATTTGTTCTCTTGATCTTAGCCAGTCTGACTGGGGTAAGATGAAATCTTAAAGTGGTTTTAATTTGCATTTCCCTAATTATTAGTGATGTTGAACATATTTTAAGATGTTTCATAGCCATCTTTACTTCTTCTTTTGAGAACTCTCTGTTCAGTTCCTTAGTCCATCTTTTAATTGAGTTGCTTCTTGTCTTGGTTCTCTGTTTTTTGAGTTCGTTACATATTCTCGATATTAAACCTCTGTCGGATGTGTCGCTGGAGAAGATTTTCTCCCATTCTGTGGGTTTTCTCTTCACTTCCCTGGTTGCCTCATTTGATGTACAGAAGCTTTTTAGTTTATTGAGGTCCCATTTGTGAATTCTTGCCCTTGTTTCCTGAGCATGATGTCCAGTTTAGAAAATCCTTTCCTACCCCTATATCTTGTGGGTTTTTCCCAATGTTTTCTTCTAACAGTTTCAGAGTTTCAGGCTATACATTGAGGTGTTTGATCCATTTGGAATTGACTTTTGTGCAAGGTGAAAGATAGGGGTTTAGTTTCATTCTTCTACAGGTGGAGATCCTGT
>NW_008357686.1:2338512-2340028 GCF_000622305.1 Nannospalax galili
CTCATATTTGGGTCTTCAATTTTGTTCCATTGATCTATGTGTCTATTTTTGTGCCAGTACCATGTTGTTTTTAGAACTATAGCTCTGTAATACAGCCTGAAATCTGGTATGGTAATCCCCCCAGCACTGCTCTTAGTGCTCAGGGTTGTTTTGGTTATCTGCGGTCTTTTGTGCTTCCATATGAATCTTAGGATGCTTTTTTCCAGTTCTTTGAAAAATGTCATGGGGATTTTGATTGGCATTGTATTACATCTATAAATGGCTTTTGGTAGGATGGTCATTTTCACAATATTAATTCTTCTAATCCATGAGCATGGGAGGGCATTCCGTCTTCTGATGTCTTCCTCAATCTCTTTAAATAATTAAAATTTTCATATTAATGTCTTTGGTCAGCTTCATTCTGAGATATTTAAAAATTTTTTTGCAGCTATTGTGAACGGGAGTGTTTCCATGTGTTCTTTCTCCGATTGCTTGTTATTGGTATATAGAAAGGCTACAGACTTTTGTAGGTTAATTTTGTAACCTGCCACTTACTGAACATGTTAATAATTTCTAGTAGTTTTCTGGTTGTGTTAGTCACTTTTCTGTTGCTCTGACAGAAACACTGACCCAAGCAATTTGTAGAAGGAAGAGTTTATTTCAGCTTACGGTTCCAGGGGAATTACAGTCTGTCATGGCAGGGAGGCATGGTGGCTGGAGGTGGCTGGAACAGGAGCAGCTGAAGTGAAGCTCTCACATCATGCAGGCACAGGAAGCAAGAGAACAACTGAAGATCTGGCAAGGCTTAAGAACTCTCTAAGACCACCCCCAGTGACATGCTTCCTCCAGGATAGCCACACCTTCAAAAACCTCCGCAAACAGTGCCGTTATCTGGGGACGAAATGTCCAAACACTTGGAGCCTGTGGGGAACATTTTCATTCAAACTACCACACTGGTGGAATTTTTAGCATCTCTTAGATATAATATCATATCATCTGCAAAAAGGGATAATTTGATCTCTACTTTTCCAATTATTACTCCTTTAATTTCCTGCTCTTGTCTTATTGCTCCTACAAGAGTTTCAAGCACTATGTTAAAGAAAAGTAGAGATAGTGGACAGCCTTGTCTGGTTCCTGATATCAATGGGAATGCTTCCAATTTTTCTCCATTTAGAATGATGTTGGCTGTGGGATTGTTATATATGGCTTTAATTATGTTCAGGTATGTTCCCTCCAGTCCAGTTGCCTCTGGGGCTTTGAACATCAACACATGTTCAATTACGTCAAAGGCCTTCTCTGCATCTATTGAGATGACCATGTGGTTCTTGTCTTTGAGCCTGTTTATATGATTTATGATGTTTATTGACTTACGTATATTGAACCATCCCTGCATCTCTGGGATAAAGCCAAGTTGATCATCATGGATGATCTTTTTGATGTGTGTCTGTATGTGGTTTGCAAGTATCTTGCTGAGAATTTTTGCATCTACTTTCATTAAGGATATGGGTCTATAGTTTTCCTTTTTTTTTTTAACCTG
>NW_008357686.1:2340861-2341667 GCF_000622305.1 Nannospalax galili
CTCTGGTGTTGATTGTAAGCTTTATTGCATTGTGGTCTGATAGAATGCATGGAATTATTTAAATCTTTTTGTACTGGTTGAGGTTCGTTTTGTGCCCCAGTATATGATTGATTATGGAGAAGGTTCCATGGGGTGCTGAGTAGAAAGTATGTCCTTTGTTGCTTGGGTGGAATACTTTTTAGATGTCTGTTAAGTCGATTTGCTATATGGTATAGTTTAATTCAGATATCTCTCTGTTAACTCTCTGCCCTGTTAATTTATCTAATGGAGACAGTAGGGTATTGAAGTCCCCTACTATTGATTTGGGATTAATCTGTGTCTTAAACTCCTGTAGTATTGTTTTTATGAAGTTGAGTGCACCAGAGTTTGGTGAATATATGTTCATGATTGTAATATCTTCTTGATTTATTTTTCCTTTGATCAGAATGAAGTGGCCCTCTTTATCTCTTCTGATTAGTTTTAGTTTAAAGTCTATTTTGTCAGATATCAGAATTGCTACACCTGCTTTTTTCTTAGTACCATTTGCTTGATATATTTTTTCCATCCTTTCTCTTTAAGATAGTGTCTGTCCTAGAAAGTGAGATGGGTTTCTTGCAGACAACAGAAAGATGGGTTTTGTTTCTTAACCCATTCACCTAGTCTGTGTCTTTTGACTTGGGAGTTCAGTCCATTAATATTTAAAGTTATTAATGAAAGATGAGTATTTAATCCTGTCATTTTTATTTCTGTTTGCATTTATGATGTAGCTGTACTTTTCAACAGTTATACCTTCATTGAATTTCTTTCTACAACCCCTTGGGTATAGT
>NW_008357686.1:2341845-2348858 GCF_000622305.1 Nannospalax galili
CTTTGGTCCAGGCTCTTCTGGCTTTCATAGTTTGCACTGAAAAGTCAGCTGTAATCCTAATGGGTTTTCCTTTATATGTGACTTGTTGTTTCTCTTTTCAGCTTTCAGTATTGTCTCTTTGTTTTGTAAGTTTAGTGTTTTTATGATGATGTGCCGTGGAGAGTTTCTTTTCTGGTCCTGTCTGTTTGGTGTTCTGTATGCTTCTTGTATTTGTATGGGCATGTCTTTCTTTAATTTTGGAAAATTTTCTTCTAGGATTCTGTTGAAAATCTAGTC
The DNA here is from genome assembly GCF_000622305.1 of Nannospalax galili. NCBI lineage: Eukaryota > Metazoa > Chordata > Mammalia > Rodentia > Spalacidae > Nannospalax > Nannospalax galili. Next base: position 2,342,122 of record NW_008357686.1, read on the forward strand.
CATGGCATTATCTTGGGATTCTTCTCCTTCCTGTATGCCTCTGATTTATAAGTTTGGTCTTTTTGTGGCGTCGCACAATTCCTGCATGTTCCATTCTTGTGATTCCTTAAATTTTTCGTAATCTTTTCTTGAGCGGTCTAGTTCGTCCACTGTATGTTCCAGTCTTGATACTCTGTTTTCCATTTCATTCATCCTATTGGTTAAGCTTTCTCCTGTTATTTCTAATTGGCTTACTGAGCGTTTCACTTCCTTTTTCATTTCAGCCTGAGTTTTCTTCAATATTTCTATCTCTTTTCTGAATTCATTCAGAAGTTTATCCCTATCTTCCTTCAGTTCTTTGATTTCTTTTTTGTGTGTTCTTTAAATTCACTGAATTCTTTTATCATGTTTATAATTGTTCTTTTGAGTTCCATGGCCTGCATTATCTCTAGGTGGTTCTCATTGTACTCCTCTAGAGGACTATTGGTATTTGGTGGGGTTATGTTATTTGGTTTTTCGTGTTATTATTAATTCTCTGTGGTTTTGACATGTGAATTTCTTTTATAGTTTCTGATTCTTGTGTGAGACTCAAGCCTTCAAGTTTAGGTCTGCTTCTTTTTGTAAACTTTATGTGTCTTTGTGGTTTACTTTTTGGGTATGAAAAGCTGGTTCATCTTAGCTTCTGGTTCTCTCTTTTGATTTTATATTGGAGTGGCCAGATTGCTTTTGTCTTCAGAAGTTCCCACAGAGGCCCAATCAGATGAAGATCACATGATCTCAGGCTTTCTCCTAAGGTCTGGATCCCTCCAGGAAAGATTTTGGCCTCACGAATTTGGGTTTTGGAGTGGCCTGGGAGCAGGGTCCAGGAAAGATGCTGGTCTAGGGCAGCTGTTGGCCATGCCACCCAGAGATGCAAAGGGAGATGGGGGTGGAAAGAGGCCCCAAGGGCTCCTGGGGACTGCTTGGATGAACTGGGTTGGTCTGGATGCAAAGGATCAGAAAGTGGAAAAGTCAGCCCAGGCTGTCCAAGAAAGAGGCTCGCGGGTTGTGCAGCCCAGGGAAGCAGAGGAATGTGAGGGTGCCCAGCCCATAGGGCTCCTGGGGACTGGAGAAGGAACTGGATTGATCTGGATGCAAAAGATCAGGAAGCAGTGGTGGTTCCCCCAGTGTCTGGGGCGCCAAGACAAGGAATGGGACAGGACCCAGGCTACGAGGAGAGATGGACGTGGGAGATGGGAGACTGAAAGAGGCTGGGAGAGTCAAGGTCGGGGGGGGGGAGGATCGACTTACCCCAGAGAGAGCATCTACTTAGTTTTTAGTATGTTGTTGTCACCATTAGGTAAGATCTTTGTTCCCTAGAAGCACTTGACATTTAGTCTGTACAATTATCTGAGCTTTCAAATTCTGTAACCTGACTGTGTATATTTCCCCAGGAATTCCAAGCTGCCTGCTTATTTCTTCCAAGTTTATAGTTACTTCCTCTATTGTAGCACTAGATGATGCCCCAAGTTCAAGTTTCTTGCTATTAGTATGTTGTCACTTACCAATACTAGAGTACAATCTAAGCCCTAGTTTTTCCCAGATCTGCAGTTTTTGTGTAGCATAAAGCCCATGACTCAAAAAGGGTAATCTACCCCATTCCCAACCTCTCATGATTAGGGTAGACCAGATACCTTGCTCACAGTCATAGGAGTTTGGACTCTGTAGGATTTCACCTTTCTCTGTCAAGAAAGCAGACCCCAGGCTCTAATGCCATGCATTTGACTACCAATGCCACAAAGATGCATTGTTTCTGAAGGCCACAGTCTGCCAAAACAAACATTGCATAAGGGTAGCTGCCTATTGCTGAGTTGGATTCCTGGCCCAAGACCACTGCAATAAATCACAAGTAATTTTGGACTGAATAGAAGTTTGATAGATGAGTGAGACTGCATTTCTATTCTTGGAAGCAGAGATTTCCCAGAGATTCTGTCTGTGGGCACTAGCCTGACTTATTTAAATTTTATGAAGATAGTTTGATGCATTACTAGTTGTTGAAATTGTGTCTTTAGTGAGACAGTTATTGGAGGATCTTACTCAGCTGCCATCTCACTCTGCCCACCTATCAAAAACTCACTTTTATACAAATGGTTAGGTGCTAAAATTAGTATGATTTTACATAACATGTATATTGTGAAGTTATTATTATAATCTAGCTAGTTGGCATATCTATCACCTTGTATTATTACCCATCTTCCTAGTAATAACATTCAAGATCTTCTATCCACAAATTTCAAATATACAATGCCATTTTATCATCTTTTAATCACCAAGCTATACACTAAATCTTGAGGATTTTGTCATCCTGTATAATTTTGTGCCCTCTGAGACATTCCAGTTTCCCATATCCATCTCTTGATAGCTAGCATTCTATTATTTATTTCTGAGTTTGTTTGGCTTCATTTTCACTTCACCAATTTCATTTTCTTTGAATCTATATTCCTTAAGGTTATTGACCTGTCATCTTTCACCTCTACACCTCCTCCTCCTCCTCCTCCTTGTCCTCCTCATCCTCCTTCTGCCCCTCCTCCTCCTCTTCCTCATCCCATCTACCTACCTCCTTTATAGCCACTTCTTAAATTTGTGATGTCCTTGTCTGAATTTGTATCATGGTAATACTAGCCTTGTAGAAAGAGTTTGGATCTATCACATTTTTGCTAATTTTTTAAAGGAGTTTAAGCAAAATTGTTATTACTTCTTTTTAAATAATTTGGTAAGGCTGAGCATTGAAGTCAACATATTCTGAGTTTTTCATTGATAGATGACTTTTCCTTTCTGATACAATCTCCTTACTGTGCTTAGATTTTCTACTTCATCATAATTCATTGCAGGTAATTTTTATGTGTCTAAGATTTAACCATTTTTTGTAGATTGTTTAATTTGTCGGTGTATAATTGTTCATAGTGGTCTGCATGAATGTTAAGTGTACCATTGTGTTGTGCAATGCCCACGAGGCCAGAAGAGGGCATCAGATCCCCTGGAACTGGAGTTAGAGATGGTTGATAGCCACTATGTGGGTGTGGGAATCGAACCCAGGTCCTCTGGAAGAGCAACCAATGCTCTTAACCACTGAGCCATCTCTCCAGCCCTGATTTTTATCTTTTTAGTAAACTAACACTTCGTTGATCTTTTAAAAGTTTCTTAGTCTTCGTTTCATTTATTTATACTCTGATCTTTATTATTTCTTTCCTTCTACTAACTTTGGTATAGGGACCTTTTCTCTTTATTTTCATTTATTTGTTTGTTTTGAAGACAAGGTCTGTCTATGTAGAACAGGCTTTCCCATCCTGGAATCCACTATGTAGTCCAGGTTGGCCTCAAACTTGTGATCATTATTTAGCCTCCCAAGTACTAGGGTTACAGGTATGAACCACCATGCCTGGCAAGTTATTACTGTCTTCTTTTGATATAGGATCTCACCATGTAATTAAAGCCTGCCTTGAACTTGAAGTCTTTCTGTCTCAGCCTCCTGAGTGCTGAGATTATAGATGTGCTTTATAACTGTTTTTGCTTTATCTTTGTATGTTTTACTATGTTTGATTTCCATTTTTCTTTGTCTCATAATCTTTTTTTGTATGTGTATGCTTATATGGTGTGTGTGTGTGTGTGTGTGTGTGTGTGTGTGTGTGTGTGTGTGTTCTCAGGGGCCGGGGGGGGGTGACAGATCCCCTGGAGCTATATAGGATCTCACCATGTAATTAAAGCCTGCCTTGAACTTGAAGTCTTTCTGTCTCAGCCTCCTGAGTGCTGAGATTATAGATGTGCTTTATAACTGTTTTTGCTTTATCTTTGTATGTTTTACTATGTTTGATTTCCATTTTTCTTTGTCTCATAATCTTTTTTTGTATGTGTATGCTTATATGGTGTGTGTGTGTGTGTGTGTGTGTGTGTGTGCGCGCGTGCACGCACATGCATTTGTGGCGTTCCAAGGTTGACATTGTGTGTCTTCTTTGATTGTTCTCCCTCTTATTCATTGAGGCAAAATCTCTCAGTTGAACCCAGCAGTTGTAGCTATGACTGGACAAATCTAGCTTGCCAGCTTGTTCTGGGGATTTATTTCCACGTTCCAAGCACTCAAATCACATGTGTGCTGTCACATCTGCTTGGCATTTACATCGGTTCCTGGGATCTAAGCTCTAGTGCTTGTGCTTGTATGGCAACTATATTATCCATTGAGCAATCTCTCCAGCCTTTATCTCAAAATCTTTTAAACTTTTCATTTAGTTTCTTCATTGACACATTGATTATTCAGGAGCATGTTTTTTAATTTCCATCTATTTGCAAATTTTCTAAAATTCCTTTTTTATAGTGACAAAAAAATCCTTGATGTAACTTCAATTTTAAATTTTATAAGGCTTGTTTTGTGCCCTAATATATGATATATCCTAGAAAATGTTCCATGAGCACTTAAGAAAAAAATGTATTCCCTTGTTTGGGGGTAGAATATTCTGCATTTATCTTTTAGATCCATTTGGTATAAAATATTGATCAAGTCAAAATTTTTCCTTATTAATTTTCTGTCTGGAAGAGCTACTCACTGGGGTCAGGCATGGTGGTGCATTCCTTTAATACCAACACTCAAGAGGCAGAGGCAGGTAGATCTCTCAAGGACAGCCTGGTTGACATGGCAAGTTCCAGACCAGCCAGAGATATATAATGAGATCCTAACTCAAACAAAACAAACCAAAATGAAACAAAAACAAAAGAGATATACTCATTGGTGAAAGTAGAATATTGAAGCCTGCTACTATTACTGTATTGCAATCTGTTTTTCCTTTTTGATTCTTTAGTATTTATTTTATACATTTAGGTGCTCCATTTTGGATACATACATATTTATAATTTTTATATCTTTCTGATCAGTTGATGTTGTAGCATTATAAAATGACTTATTTTCTGTGATTTTTTAAAAAATTAGTTTTTATTTTGTTTTATTTACTTTTGTGTGTGTACATTTGGGGGAAACATGTGCATATGTATGCACATGCATGTGGAGGCCAGAGGTTGATGCCAGGGGTCTTCCTCAATCATTTATTCACTTGGCTGGTGAGCAAGCCCCAGGGATCCTCAAGTCTCTGCTTCTGCAGTGCTAGGATTACAGGCATGTGCTGTTGTGCCCAGCTTTTTATATGGGTGTTGGGGATCCAAACACAGGTCTTCAGGGTTGTGTGACAAGCTCTTTATTGACTACGCCATCTTTCCATCCCTGAATTAGTTTTTAATATTAGCATACAAAATAATGGGTTTCATCATTGCATTTTCATACATACTTTGCTCTTGTTGATCCTCCTCCCCTATACTCCTTCCTCCACCCCTGTCCTCTTCCTGCTGCTCCCCTTCTTCCCCTTAATAGCTCCCTGTCTGCTTTCATGTTACATGTATTCTATTTTCTCCCCACAACATATTTTTCCCCTTTCATGGTCTCCCTTCTAGCTTTATGATATATAGTCACACACAAACATATATTATATTTTAATATATAGTTACATATATTAAAATATAGGATCCATATATGAGAGAAAACACGAAGTATTTTTCTTTCTGTATCTGGCTTATTTTACTTAACATAATAGTTTCCACTTCCATCCATTTTCCTGCAAATGTCAAGATTGCATTTTTCTTTATGAATGAACAAAATTCCATTGTATATATGCACATAATTTTCTTTATCCATTCACCTACTGATGAACATCTAGGCTCATTCCATCTTTAAAAATTACATTTTGTGTGTGTATGTGTGTATGACATACAAATGCTACCACATGCGTGTAGAGGTCAGAGGATAATCTGTGGGAGTTTTCTCTCTCCACCATGGGGGTTCCAGGGATTGAATTCAGATCATTAAGCTTGATAACTGCCTCAACTTGTTGAGCCATCTCACCCAACCCCATTTTTAAAAGTATTATGAATAAGTGTAGCAGTAAACATGGATGTGCATGTGTCTTAGTTTGTTTCTTCATTGTTGTGACAAAACACTCTGACCACTACCAACTTGGAGAGGAAAGGGTTTATTCAGCTTACATCTCCCAGGTTGCAGTTCATCAGGGAGCCCAAGGTAGGAACTCAGGGCAGGAACCTGGAGGCAAGAGCTGGAGTACAGGCCATGGAGGAATGCTGCTTACTGGCCTGCTCCCCTGCTCAGCCTGCTTTCTTATGCAACACGGACCCACCTGCCCAGGGGTGGCACCACCCACAATGGGCTGGGCCCTCCCACATCACTCATCAAGCAGGTGCCCCATGGCCCTACAGGCCAGTCCAATGAAGGAAATTCCCCAACTGAGGCTCCCTCAACCCAGGTGTGTCAAGTTGATACTAAAGCGATCCAGTACAGCATGTATCTCTGTGGTAGGACTTAGAGTCCTTTTAGGATATGCCAAGGGGCAGGATAACTAGATCATATGGTATTTCTATTTTAATTGTTTTGAAAAACCTCCATACTGGCTTCCGTTGCCCCTGCACTAGTTTCCACTCTCACCCAGTGAATAAGAGTTCCTCTTTTCTCACATCTTTGATAGCATTCATTGTCATTTTTTTATTGCTAGTTACCCTAACTGAGATGAGATGGAGTCTCCGAGTAGTTTTAATTTGTATTTCCCTGGTGACTAAGAATATTGAGCACTTTAAAAAATATTTTTTAGCCACTTGGATTTCTTCTTTTAAGAACTGTCTATGTGTCATTAGGTCAATTATTGATTGGAAGATTTGATTTTGGTGTCTAA
>NW_008357686.1:2348875-2367403 GCF_000622305.1 Nannospalax galili
TTGGCAAAGATTTTTATCCCATTCTTTAGGCTGTCTTTTCAGAGAGGAAAGACGTAAATTAGTAGAATTGGAAATTAAAGGGAGTTGTAACAACAGTCGCCAATGAAATCCAGAGGATCCTTAGAGAATCATTTGAAAACATATTCATTCCATAAAGCTGAAAAATATAGAGGCAATGGGTAAATTCCCAAGTACATATGACCTACCAAAATGAAATCAAGAACTTATAAACAACTTAAACAGAGCCATGGCAAGCAACTTGATTGAAACAGTAATGAAAAGACTACCCACAAAAATTCCAGGGTCAGACAGATTCACTGTTGAATTCCACCAAACTTTTTTTTCCTCTTTAAGAATATCTTTTTTTATAGTGAAAAATTAAGTTATAGATGCATAGTAGTGACCCTGTAAAACAAAAATGAAGATCAAAGTATTCTCAGGAAGCTCAGTAGCAATCTGAAACAATGCCCTTGGCTATACAAGAAAGGAATATTGCCACCCCAACTCCTCCTCCTCCTCCTCTTCCTGTTCCTCCTCCTCCTCCTCTTCCTCCTCTTCCTTTTCCTCCTCCTCCTCCTATTCCTTCTTCTTTTTGCTGGTTTGGGCATATTTCAGATCTGTTTTTTAACTACTAAGGAGAAATGTAGGCTTGAGGTCTAAGAGAAAATACTGTCTTACACGATTGAGAGAGACAGTGTGGAAAGGGGTCTCACATACAGATTTTGCTTCGCCAGCACAGTGTTCATTATGTGCCTTTGTTTTTATTGAATTTTTGAAATTTTCATATAATACACTTTGATTGTATTTAGATCCACTCCCCTGTCTACACCTTCCCTTACTACTCTACTCTCTGCCCAATTTAAGGTGCTCTATTATATATATGCCTATAGACTCTAACGTGTATCCCTAAATGTCCTTCAGTGTGGATCCATCCATTGAGCCTGGTTAGCCTATTAAGAGTGACATCCTTGAAAGAGACTGACTCTTCTCTTCCCAGCATCCATCAGTTGCCAGTAGTTTTTCGGTAGAGTTAGGGTTTCTTACCTACTTCCCCATATTTATTCTGGGGAGGGGTTGCATGGGACTTGTGCATGCTTTCATCATTGCTGTGAATTCATATAAGTAAGTGGCCAGCTGTCTGGAAATTCTGTTTCTATGTGGTCACACACCACCTCTGGCTCTTACAATCTTTCTGCCCCCTCTTCTACAATGATCCCTGAGCCTTGGGAGACAGAAGTTTGATATAGGTGTCCTATTCAAAGTTAAGTACTTTGCAGTCTCTTGTTCTCCACACCTTGGCCAGTTGTGGGTTTGTGTTAATCACCATCTGCTACATAAAGAAGTTTCTCTAGTGAAAGTTAAGAGACGTTAATCCATGGGTATAGCAACAAACCATTAGGAGTCAGTTTATTAATCAGAATAGTAGTATTAGGCTCTCCCCTATGGCCTCTGGCCTGTCTAGCCTCAGATTCCTAAGCCTGATATCAATGTCAGGTATGGGCTCCATCTTACGAAGCAGAGCTTAAATCCAATGAAAAAGTGGTTGTTTACTCCCATAATATTCATGCTACTATTGCACCAATGGCCATATCTTGTCAGGCCAGTTGTTGTAGCTTGCAGGACTCACAGCTGGATAAAGTTAATCATTCATTTTCTCTTCAGTTAGCATGCATGGCAGCACCTTCCAGCCAGTACAGATGAGGCTTTGAAGTCTGCATGAGCTTGATTTTTCCTTTTGTGTTTTATAGCTCATGTATGTGGTACTTATTTATTTTACAACTCATGTATGTAATGTCTTCAGAAATAGCATCTTACTGTGGAGCTCTTTCTGGTGGGTAACCAAGAGTAGGGGCCATGACCAGTGTTGTTTGAGAGTCTATGGGACCCCTGGTCAACAGCTTCAAGAGAGGGAATCCATTCCTGGCATTAGGGTTTTATTTTGTTAGTCTATCCTGTCTATCTAGTAGGGGGCCATGTCCCTCTGTTATAAGGTAACTCCTTTGATATCCTTTTATAATGTATATGTATATACTTTAAGAAGCTTCTATAGTATCTACCAAACTTTTAAGGAAGAGGTAACACCAGTATTTCTCAAACTGTTGCACAAATTAGAAAGGGAAGGGACACTACAAAATTCATTCTATGAAGCTAGTATTACCCTGATACCAAAACCAGATAAGGACACAATAACAGAAAAAGAAAAAGCAATAGACCAATTTCCCTGATGAACATAGATGCAGAAATTCTCATCAAACACTTGGAAACCAAATTTAGGAATACATAAAGATCATACATTATGAACACATTATTTTCATCCCAGGAATATAATAAGGTTGGTTCAACACATGCAAAACAATAAATTTAATAAAACATATAAATAGACTTAAAGACAGAAACCATATGGTCATTTCAGTAGACATAGAAAAAGGTCTATGTTGAAGTTCAACATGCTTTCATGATAAAAGTCCTGAAGAAAATAATAGAAGAAATATCCTTTAATCCCAGCACTTGGGAGGCAGAGGCAGGCAGATATCTGTGAGTTCAAGCCCAGCCTGGTCTACATAGTGAGTTCTAGGCCAGCCCCACTACAGAGAGAACCTGTCCCCCAAAAAAGACCAAAAAATAAGTAAAAGAATAGAAGGAATATATCTCAGCTTAATAATGACTGTATAGAACTAGCCTATAGCCAATATGTTAACTGGGAGAAAACAGAGACTTTTCTCTAAAATCTGATATAAGACAAAGGCACTTCTTATTTAATATAGTGCTCAAAGTCTTAGCTAGAGCAGTAAGACATGAAAAAGAAATAAAAGAAACAAAAATAGGAAAAGAAGAAGTAAAACCAGAATTTCCTCTAAAGTCTGGAATGAGCTGGATATGATGGTGCATATATTTAAACCCAGCACATGAGAGGCAGAGGCAGGCAGATCTCTATGAGTTTGAGGTCATCCTGGTCTATATAGTGAGTTCCAGGTCAGTCAGGGCTACATAGTGTGACCCTATCTCAAAAAAAAAAATCTGAAATGAGACAAGGGTGCTCACTCTCTCTTATTCAATATACTACTTGAAAGTCTTAGCTAGAGCATTAAAACAAGATAAATAAATAAAAGGATATTAATAGGAAAGGAAGAAATCATATCAACCCTATCTGTAAATGAGTTGATCCGATACTTAAAAGACCCTAATGACTCCACCAGAAAACTTTCAGTTCTAATAAATACCTTCAGCAAAGTATGATACAAAATCAGCATGCAAAAATCAGTAGCTTCTCTATATAGCAGGAGTGAACTTGCTGAGAAAGACATTAGGAAAACTAGTCACAATAGCTGATATATTTTTACTTAAAATCTTTTTTTTCTGATATAAATGTAACCATTTTTTTCTTTTGGCTGCCATTTATATGGAATATGTTTTTATATATCTTCACTTTCAAACAAGTTATGTCTTTAAAGCTAAAGTAAGTTGCTTGTAAGAAAGAAAAAGATCTTATTTTTTATCCATTAAACTACTCTATGTCTTTTGAGTGGAGAATATAAGCCATTTACATTTAAATTATGTATAGGTGAAGATTTCTATTGCCATATTATTAATCATTTTCTAGATGTTTTTAGTTATTTTCTTCCTTTTTTGTTCTTTTCCTTTGTGAATTGAACTTCTTCTGAGATAGGTATTTGCCCTATAGCCCAGGCTAGCCTCAAATTTGTGATACTCTTTCTTCATTTTCCCAAGTGCTAGGTACTGTTGTGTACCACCACATCTAGCTTTATTTAATGTATTTTTAGTGCTATGCTTTGATTCTCTCTTTTTTGTTTTGTGTATCAAGTATACATTTTTGCTTTGTAGTTACCATAAGACTTTATGTAAATTTTTTTATCAGTCTTTTTAATGATGAAAACACCCTAAATTTGCCTGCTGAACCATCTTACTGCCCCCCCACAATTTTTTAAAATGTCTATTAATATATTAAATGCTACAGAAATCAGAATCATTGAAAAATGTTTATGGGCTTTAAGAAGTTATTTTTTTTTTCTAAAATGGACTGTAAATAAAGTCAAAGAGCACAGGAAAAGTCCCAATTTATGGTATCTTATTATATTAGAGTTCGAGAGATAAATTTGGAAACATCATGGAAAATTAAGCAAAACCCTGAAGATGTTTTAGAAAAAAAATGGTCTTAATAAATAGAATTTCTTTGACCTGCATGTTGCAGAATAGATACGTATACATTCCCAAAGAGGAGTGTCCTCTGGTGATTAGCAACAGTATTTCTCAACATCTTGTGTGGAAACTGTGCTGTCTTTTTCCCAATACTGTTGAAATAGAGAATGGTTTGATTCAATTTTATTTCAAGTTTTAAGTTTATATTATCTTTTTTTAATTTTTAGATTAACATATTTTTCAAAATTTTTTGAATGTGAGTATAAATGATAGGCAGTATGATGGAGGGGGGAGTAATTGTTGAGATTTTATTCCAGTGTTTTAAATTCTCTAAATACTAATCTGAAACCTGTCTCCGTTGGTAGCTAATATAAGTTGGTTCCTGTTGGTTGAGAATAGTTATTATCCTGGATGTAGTATCCTTAGAGAGTGGAGAGATATGTGTTTCTTTTCTGCCTGTAAAAGCTTTTTGTAGACTGGAGAGATGGCTCAGTGGTTAAGAGCATGCATTGCTCTTGCAGAGGACCCAAGTTTGATTACCAGCACCCATGTTGGGTCACTCACACCTGCCTATAATTCCAGCTCCAAGGGAACCCAATTCCTCTGACCTCTGTGGGTTTTGTCAGTCATGTGAGCATACCCACACACACACATAATTTTATTTTTTTAAAAAAGCTTTTTGTAAGCCCGGTATGGTGGCTCATACTTCTAATCCCAGAACTCAGGAGGCTGGGCAAGAGGACTGACATGAGTTTGAGACCAGCCTGGGCTATGTAGTGAGATTCATGTCAGCCCAAATGAGCTATGGTATAAGACTCTGTCTCAAATAAATAGATAGATAAATAAATAAATATATATATATATAAATAAATGGTTTCACTTGTGGAAATTTAAAAATAAAGATCTTGTCAAAAGATTAAAAATATAAACAGCCTTATATGATGGCACATGCCTCTAATTCTAGCACTTGGGAGGCAGAGGCAGGTGGATTTCTGTGAGTTTGAGGCCAGCCTGATCTACATAGTGAGTTCTAGGCTAGCCAGGGCTATATAGTGAAACCATGTCTAAAAAACAATTTAAAAAACACTTTTGGTATACTTCATAAAATCAAAAGAAAAAATATAGTACTGCTTTCTAAATTCATAGTACTTAGGTTTGTAAATCTAAATTACATAAATTCCAAAGTGAGTTTAAAAATAGCTATTATATTTATCGTATTTATGGTGTTTAAATGTGAGATACTTCCTTTTTTAATATATGTTTTTACTGAATTTTTGTGCATTTCATATAATACATCCTTATTCATATTTAGACCCTCTCCCCATCTGCACTCCCCATAGCCCCCACCGGATTTCATGCATTCTGTCATATATGTTAAGGCCTATCAAGTCAAGTTCGTATCCCCAGATGTCGCTCAGTATGAGTTCATCCACTGGAGCCTGGTCAGATCAACTGCCTCACCCATCAGTGATCAGCTGCTAATAGTTCCTTTGTTAAGCTTGGGGCCTTCTGCCCATTTCCCCAGTTCTATGCTGGGTTTTAGTCTGATTTGGTTGCATGAGTCTTGTGCATGCTGTCACCATAGCTGTAAATTCATATGAGCAAGTTCCCAGAAGCCTGGAAAACTCTTATTTCCTGTGGTCCTCTACCACCTCTTACATAAATCTTTCGGCCCCCTCTTCTGCCATGGTCCCTGAGCCCTGGGTGGGTGAGGTTTAATTTAGGAATCCTATCTGGTGACACACACTCTGCAGTCTTTTATTCTCTATATTTTGGCCAGTTGCAGCTTTCTGTATTAATCATCCTATGCTGCATGAGGAAGCTTCACTGGTAAGAGTTGAGAGATGTATTTGTATCTCTCTGTCCCCTGTTCCATTATAAATGTGAGATACTTCTATTTCTCATTGCTTATCCTTTATTATTGTAATATATTAATATATATTATTAGAGGAACTAGAGATGTGGCTTAGCAGTAGAGAGCTTTCCAGGCATGCCCAAGATCCTGGGTTTGATCTTTAGTTTGGCTTAAAAAAAAGAAAAAGAAATGTATATTGTTAGAGTTCTTAGAACTAGAAATAAACAAATAACAAAGAAAATACAAATGTGTTTTATGCACAAATATTAATGATCCACTAATATGAGCTCAAAGGAAATGTGTACAGTTTTAAGTACTAGTTAATGTTAACTATTTAATTTTCTTATGTTCTTTGACTAAGCTTTTGAGAAATTGACATTATTATTATATACAGCAGTGCAGTATTATTTGGGGGAAAATCATAGAGAGGGCAGAAAAAAATCTTACCAATGCTCAACTGTGACAAGTAACTCTACTACTATGTACTACAATGAAAAATAAGCACAATATCATCTGTATCATAGGCCTGTAGTGGGGATAATACAAATGACATAATAGTTTCAAAAGTTAAGGGTTATTTCTCCCTCTCCAAGGTGCTCCAAGTTAAATACATAAATCTAAAGATTTGATGCTAGGATCCATATTTGGGTGAGAACATGCAGCATTTGTCTTTCTGGGTCTGGGTTACCTTACTCATCATAATTATGGGGAGTGATAGCAGAACACAGGTGATATGAAGGGGGTAAGGGGAATAATAAGGTGGGAGGTTTAAGTGGGAAGAGGGATGGTAGGGTAGGGTAGAAGAAGAGGTGGGTGAGGGATAACACTAAGGAAGTTTGAAAAGGCCATATGGAAACCTACTTATTTTATAAACATATATATATGTATATATAACTGTCCACACAGATGTGCATACATATAAAATATTTGAAATGAAGTTACTCATAGGGTTAATTTCAGAAGCTATAGGTTGCCAAATATAAAGGCCAATGCCAGATATGGGATATTTCCCCATGAATTGTTAGTCAATGGGGTTCCAGAGACAGCTAAACAATGTAGGATATTATCGTTGCTCTTGGTGACCCACCAGAACTTGATGGTAAGACCTTATTGCTGAAGACACCACACTTTGGCCTCAGGACTTAGAGAAATCAAGCTGGTACTTACCTAGAAGTGTCCTACCAGCTGACTAGCTTCCGTAGTACTGGAAGGTGGTATGCAGGCTACTGGGAGAGAAAACGCATCAACAGTTTTACCCAGATGTGAACTCTGCAAGCTATAACAATGACTGACCTGGAAAGATATGCCCATGGATGAAATAGTGGCATGAATGCTATGGGATAGCCAACTGCTTTCTGCTTGGATTTAAGACCCACTCCACAGGAGGACACTCATGCCTGTTACTGTAAATCTGGCTAATAGCATGTTGCTTGGGAGATTATAGGCCCTAGGGTTGAAACCATTGCTATTATTTTGCTAACTGGACATAGTACCAAGCTGCCTTCTAAATACATATTTCAACACCCACAAATTAGTGCAACTTTCATTCCTCATTAGAGAAGCATCTTGTGCAGTAGATGGCATTACTCACTACTGGTCAAAATGCAGAGAGTAAGTGTCTGTGAAATGCTCAGCCATAAAAGGGACATATTTATCACACTACATTCCCCTAAGGCTCGGGGAACATCATGGAAGAGGAAGTAGAAAGATCCTAAGAGCCAGAAATCAGGGAAAACCGGAGCAAAACAGTGTCTTCCAGACATGACAGCTATAGTTGCCTGCACAAAGACTTCTTACAATATCAAGACATTCAACATTCCAACATGGATAGGGGAGAGGCACAGGAGCCCCCACCCCTGGCTTAGGAGCTATTGAGAATTTATGGCTAGGCGAGGGAGTCACTTTTCTTTAGGGGTGTGGTCCTTGGTCGGTTGACTAAACTACAGTGGATGGCCCCATGCTCATATGTATATAGGTAGCACTGATTGAACTCAGTGGGCTACTAAAAAAAAGAGTATATGAAGTTATAAGGGGGACATGGAAGGAGATCTGTGAGGAGTTTGAGGGGAAGTAAGGGGTTAATATGATCAAATTACATAATATGCATATATGAAATTATCAAAGAATAAATGAAAACCATTATATTAAAAACATAGAGGTTTATCTGTGTACCATGATGAATTATTAACTCAAAAACAATCATACAAAAATGATTTTGATAAAAAATGGAACATATTAGCACCATCTAGTGGAAGCATGATGAATTGTGTAATAGCAATTTCAATTCAAGAAATTTAAATATAGATAATAATTTAGAGCTGGAAGATAGATCATAAATTTTCTAGTTCAGGAATTTAGAAAACATTTTCTGTGGTGCCCTGGGATTCTTCCAGGAAAGCACAATTCTCTAAGTTATACTTTAAATCAGTTTCTTATTTAATATTTCCTTGTTAAATTTTGTTTGAAAAAAATGATTTGCTGGTTTATGTTTGAAAATGAAAGATCTAGATAACTTCAACTCTGTGTAAAGAAATAAAAATGTACTTAGGGTAAGAGATTTGTTCAAGGGTTCACATCTCAGGAATTAGATCTCTAGTCTCAGGAATCTTATTTCTCCAAAGGTTGATAGTAATGCCCATTCCATCATTCCTGACATTTTTTGTTTGTTTGGTTGGTTTGGTTTATTTTATTTTTATTAAGCTTTTAAAATTTCATATAATATTTCCCACTCACATCCCTTTCCCCATCCCCCCCCCAACCCTATGCATGCTGCCATACATGCTGAGTCCTATTCATTCAGGTGTTTGTACCCAAATGTCCTTCAGTGTAAATGCTTCCACTAGAGTCTAGTCAGCCCATCCAGTGGTCATATGTAAGGCATACTCTCCCTTACCCAGCAGCAACCAGTCTCAAATAGTTCTCAATCTAGTGCTGACCCAACACCTATTTCTCACCTCCCCTTTGGGCCCTTGTTTAATTGAGCTGATGTGGGTCCTGCATTGGATGCCACCACTTGATTTGGGTTTTTTTGTTTTTTGTTTTTTTTTTTGAGACAGGGTCTCACTATATAGCACAGGCTGTCCTGGGACTTACTATATAGGCCAGGCAGGCCTCAGACTCCCAGAGAGCTGCCTGCCTCTTCCTCCCAAGTGTGAGATTTAAGGTATGTGCCACCATGCCAGACTTCATTCCTGATTTTTAATCAATTGAATTTTCTCTCTAGTTTTCTTGGTGAGTATAGCTAAAAGTTTTGCCATGTATTTGATCTTTTGTTTGTTTTTTTGTTTGTTTGTTTGTTTTTTCTTTTTGAGAGCACCAGATTTGGCATTTCTTAATTTTCTCCATTGTTTTTAAATTATTTGTTTCATTTGTACTTTAATCTTTGCAATTTCTTTTCCTTGTGTATATGAGTATTGTTTAATTTTCAATTTACCAATTCACCAAATTTTGTAGTTGATTTTAAATTTAATTCCATGTGGACAGAGAACATATTTTATTTGATAAAAATTCTGTTAGATCTAATGTGAATTTATGTGAATAGCATGTGTTTTATTCTGATGTATCGTCCATGTGCATTTGAACAGAATGTTGGTGGACTGGTCTATAAATGATTTTTATGTTCTAGTAGGTTTATAGTGTTGTTAAGTCTTCTGTATATGTTTTGAATTATACTTCTATCCATTATTTAAAGAAGAGTATTGAAAGTCCCAATTATAATTGTTGATGAATGTATATCTCACTTAAAGTTTGTCAGCTTTTCTTTCATGTAGTTTGGGGACTATATAGTAGCTATATACTTTACTATGTATGAATGTCCCCCTTATTATAAGCTATCTTTCATTTGTTTTATTTCATTTAAAAATATTTTATTTTAATAATTTTATTTTCTGTGTTATGAGTGTATTGCCTGCATGTGTGTAAGTGCACCCATGCTGTGCGATGCCCACAAAGGTCAGTAAAGGGTGTTGGATCTCCTGGAACTGGAGTTACGGACAGTTGTTATCCACTATGCGGGTGCTAGGAATTGAACCTGCAAGAGCAGCTAGTGCTCTTAACTGCTGAGCCATCTCTCCAGACTCTTGTTTCATTTTTTTTTGAAACAAGGTCTTGTATAGCCCAGACTGACTTCAGACTCACTATATGCTGGAAGATAATGTTGAACTCCTGATCTTTCTGCCTCTGCCTCCTAAACACTGGGGTTTCAGGTATGCATCACCATGCCTCGCTCTAAAAATATTCCTTTTTATCTCTGAAGACATTTTTTTGTTTTGTTTTGAAGTCTATTTTGTCTCATATTACCAAGTCACTACAGTTCTTTTATTGTTGTTGTTATATGGTGTATTTTGTTCCATCCCTTTTTGAATCTTAAGTGGTTTTTATAGATTACATATAGTTGGACCTTTTTTTAGTCTAATGTGAACATGTCTGCCATTTTATTGTATAGTTTATCTTTAATGTTACTATTAATATTATTAGATCAATATTTGACATTTTATTATTTGTTTCCTATGTCACATGATTTTTTAATCTCTTTTGCTCCTTCACAATCTCCTTCTGTCTTTTTTATTATTTATTTAAATAAGCATATAAATGATGAGTTTTATTATGGCATTTTCATACATACATATCATTATATGTACACTTTGTTCTTATTCATCTCCCTTCCCAACTGACCTACCCTAGCCCTCTGTAATGGTTAATGTCAGTTGTTGACTTGATAGACTCTAGAGCCACCTGGGAGATGGTCCTCTCAACATACTAGTGGGGGAATTATCTTGATTACATTGATTGAGGTGGGAAGACCATCTTAACTATGGCCGGGACCATTCCCTAGGCAGGAGATCTTGGACTGTATAAAATGGAGAAAGCAAGCTGAAGACTACAAATATTCATCCCTCTCTGCTTTCTGATTGTGGATGCAGTGTGACCAGCTGCTTCAATTCAAGCTCCTGCTGCTTTGACTTCCCCACCATGATGGACTTGAACTGCAAGCCAGAATAAAGCCTTTCTCCGTTAAGTTGCTTTTGTCAGGGTATTTCATCACAGAGACAGGAAAAGAAACTGAGACACTCTCCTACCCACCTCTTGCTGGTACTTTTCCTCCCAAAATAGTTTTCCCTTCTGCTGACATGTCATAAGAATTGCATTACTATTTCCTTTTCATCTTTCCCATTCCCTTAACATATCTTCTTCCCCTCCCATGGTTCTCTTTTTATTTTCATGGCCTACACACACACACACACACACACACACACACACACACACACACACATGCACACATGCACGCATGCACACACACACAAATTTCATTTTCACCTTTTATATGAGAGACGTGGTATTATCTATGTCTGACTTGCTTAGCTTAACATAATAAGTTCTGGTTCTATCCATCTTCCTCAAAATATCATGGATTCATTTTTCTTTTTGGATGAATAAAATTTCATTGTGAATATGTACTCCATTTTATTTCATCTTTTAGTGGACATCGATATTGGTTCCATTTCTCCACTGTTGTGAATAATACAATTTTAAATATGGATATGCATGTAGCTCTGCAGTATGTTGACTTAGAGTTCTTCAGGTATATATCCAGGAGTGGTAGAGCTGGGTCATATAGTAGATTCATTTTTAGATTTTTGAAGAACCTCAAGACTGACTTTAATAGTGGCTTCACGAGTTTACATTCCCGCCAGCAGCAAAATATAAAGGTTCCTCTTTTCCCACATCCTTACCATCATTTTTCATCTTTTAAATTATTTTTTAAATTTTTTTGTCTTTTTGAGACAGGGTCTCCCTGCAGCCCCAACTGGCCTGAAACTCACAATGTAGACCAGACTGGCGTTGATCTCACAGAGATTCAGCTGCCTCTGCCTCGCAAGTGCTAGGATTAAAGGCATGCGCTACCAAGGCCAGCCTTTATTTGTTTTTAACTTTTTTGTATAGTTTTATTGAATTTTTGTGCATTTCACAATAAATCTTAATCATATTTAGACCCCCTCACCTATTCGCACTTTCCTATACCCTCCCACCAGATTTGAGGCATTCTGTCACATGTGTTAAAGGCATATAAGATTATTTATTACTGGGGGCTGGATAGATGGTTCAGTGGTTAAGAGCACTGACTACTCTTGCAGAGGACTGGGGTTTGAATCACAACACCCACATGGTGGCTAATAACCATCCATAACTCCAGTTCCAGCAGATCCAATGTCCTCTTCTGACCTCTGCTGTCATTGCACGACATGGGTGCACTTACATATATGCAAGCAATACACTCATACACATAAAATAAAAATAATAAAATATTTTTAAAAAATATTTATTATTGTGTATATATGTATGTATTGTGTGTGTTTGTATGCACACATGCTTGTGGAAGTCAGAGGACAACTTTTGGGAGTCAGTTCTCCCCTAACACCTTGGGTTCTGGTGATCAAACTCAGATCATCATGTTTACACAGCAAACACTTCTCCATTGAGTCATCTTGCTGGCACTTTTTATTTCATTTGTTTATGTTGTAAGTGTTTTCCTTGATGATAACCATGCTGACTGGGATGAGATGGAATCTTAAAAGCAGTTTTAATTCACATTTCCCTCATGGTTAGGGATGTCAAATAAATATTTATTGGTGTTTTGTATTTCTTCTTTTGATAAGTTTTTTTTCAATTCATTAGCTTAGTTACTGATTTTTTTAATGTTTAAGTTTTGGATTTCTTTATACCTTCTAGATATTAATCCCCTGTCAAGGATATTTTCCTATTCAATAGACTGTCTCTTCTGTCTGGTGATGGTTTCCTTTGCTGTGAAGATACTTGCTAATTTCACATAATATCATTTGTTAGTTCCTGAGGTATGATTTCCTATGTTATTGCAGTCTTTTCCAGAGAGTCTCTACCTATACCTATACCCTGAAGTGTTGTAAGTCTGTTTTCCTCTGGCAGTTCTAATTTTTCAGGTCTTACCTTCAGGTCTTTGATCTGTTTTAATATTTTTGTGTGTGAAAAATCAGATATCTGGATCTAGTTTGACTCCTCTGTAGGTAGCTATTCAGTTTTACCAGTACCATTTGTTGAAGAGACTGACTTTTCCCCCAATGTATATTTTGGATAACTTTATCAAAATTGCCCCCTTAGTAAGATTTATTCTCATTTTATTTTTTCTTGAAGGTAGTTTAAATGAGGTTTAAATTTCCTCCTGTGGGGCAGTTCCAAAATCCAGTCAGATTATTTAGTTAGTTACCCCCATAACCTTCATGCCACTGTTGCACCAGTGGATGATCTTCTCAATGTATTTTTGAATATGATTTACAAGAATTGTGTTCATAATTTTTGTGTCTATTTTCATCATTGAAATTGATTTTTTATCATTTTGTTTTACTGTTGTATCTTTATCTGATGTTTATGAGGCTATGTAAAATGAGTTTCCTAGGGTTCTTTCCCTTTCTATTTTGTGGAATAGCTTGAGGAATGTTGGTATTAGGCCTTCTTTAAAGGTTTGGTAGAATTCAATAGTGAATCTGTCTGGTTTCTGGACTTTTCTTTTTAAGGATACTTTTTATAACTATTTCAATCCCATTTTTTTAAATTTTATGTGTATGAGTGTACTGCCTGCATGTATGTGAGTGCACCCATGTCATGCAATGCCACGAAGATCAGAAGAGGCATCGGATTCCACTGGAACTGGAGTTAAGGATGGTTCGTAGCTGCCATGTGGGTGCTGGGAATCGAACCTGGGTCTCTGCAAGAGCAGTCAGTGCTCTTAACTGCTCAGCCATCTCTCCAGCCCCCTTCAATCCCATTTCTTATTACAGATTTAAGTTACTTTTATCTCCTCAGTTTAACTTTAGTGGTCAAACTATGTACTAACTAGTACATTCCTATGTATCTAGGAATTTATCTACTTCTAGATTTTCCTTTTTTAAGAATGTACTGTTAGGGTCCGTGACTCAGTGGGACTCTTCTGGAGAACAAATGCACGAGTATGGGGATGCAAAAATCAAGCAGAGTTTTATTAAACCAGCTAGCTGGGGCCGACCATCCTTCCAAGACACGCAGGTCTGGTTAGAGCGATCGACCCTGAGGCAATTTTAGGTAAAGATTATATAGGCTCCCACAACCGTTACACAAAAGCCCACGCTTATACAGCCAATAGTTTCAAAGCAAGCATTTCACAAACCAATAACTTTAAAACAAGAAAAATGTTACAACTCCCTTCAGGTGTCTCAATCGGGGAGAGATGCTTGGTATATGCCTGGCACGGCTCTTTCCTGTTATCTGTGTAAGCAGACATGACATGACACAGAACAGGTCAGGCTCCGGGGGCTGTAGCACTTGCCTCTATCTCCGGATGCCTGTGTCTCCAGTTGAGTTAATTGGTTACAAGCAGTAAATTTAAACAAGTAAATTCAAGCAGTAAATTCAGACAAGCAGTATATTCAAACAAGCAGTAAATTCCTCTTTCCATAACAGTACATTTTCAGGCTGGGCATGGTAGCACACACCTTTTATTCCAGCAATTGAGAATCAGATGGAGGCATATCTCTATGGGTTCAAGGCCAGCTCAGTTGGCATAGTGAGTGCTAGGCTAACCAGGGCTATGTGTATGAGACCTTGTCTCAAAAAAAAAAAAAGACAAAAAGAACAACAACAAAAATAAAGTAGAAAGGGAAAGGAAGTTCATTTTATACAGCCTCACACCAAGATCAGATAAGGACACAACAATAAAACAAAACTATAGGCCAATTTCAAGAATGAACATAGACACACAAAAAAATTCTGATCAAATTCTGCAAATCATATTCACAAATACACTAGAAAAGAAAGAAAGGATAAAAAGAAAGAATATAAGTTTTCAAACTATTTCCTAGGGATCTTCTGGATCCTTTGTAATCTGTTATAACATCTCTTTTATTGCTAATACCATTAATTTGTGTATTCTCTGGTTTTTGTTTGATTAGTTTGGCTAGGGGTTTGTCAATCTTGTTTATCTTTTCAAAGAATCAAATCTTCCATTTTTGAGAAAGGAGTTCTAGGGGCTTTATGGGATAGTAGATGGAAGATACCCACTAGTTCTGGGCCTGGCAGTGGTTTTTATCCCTAAAGCCATTGCTTTGATTGGTATAGAGTAGAAGCTTTTTGTATCTTTTCTTTGGAAGACAACTTCAAGCTTTGACTCTATGTGACAAATCATTATTTCAATACTTTCCTTTAATTCTTTTAAACATGGATTCTCTTATTACTATGAATATATTTATAATAGTTGTTTTGAAGCCTTTATCTACTGAATGCAGCATTTGAGCCTTATAAAGGAAGTTCTTATAGTCTGCTTTTTTCTTCTGTATTGATTATACTCTTCTGTCTTGTAATATTTTTTTGAAAATGATACATTGGGAAATACATTGTAGCAAGCCTACATGATGTTGTCTCCCCTTTGGCACTTATTGTTGATTTTATTATTTAGTCATCTAGCTGGATTAATTTAGTATAATTTATTTTCCTCATAGTGTATGGCTGCTAGTGTCCCGGCTAATAGTTTCTACCTTTTGGTTTAGCAACTGTTTTTCAGTTAAAGGAGCGTGTTTTTTTGCCCTGCAGTAAGATAGGGATTAGTAATTCAGATTCTCTTTCTGCTTGTGACAGAGAGAACAAAGTCTTAATCACATATATGTAGTCCCTCAAATACTAGGTAGGAAGTTAATTTGAATTTTAAGCTTAGCTTCCTGACAGTCACCCTTTATCTTAATTTTCATTTGGTGTTTAGTCAGAAGTTCTACTTAAGCTTCTTAAGCCGTTTAGGCTGAAGATTCTTTGTTGATGGATCTGTGTGTGCCTCGAGTAATGCTTTCTAGTCTACCTCACTTCTGTCTCTGATTGTGCCTATATGAATGCAGCCTCCTACATGGGCTTAGCCTTCTTGGACCCTCAAGGTTAACTGTGACCCCAAGATGTTCTTCTTGGGCATTTTTGCTTGGTTCTTTGTGCTAACCTTTTGGCTGTTTCACTGTTACTATTATGGAAGACTAGCCTCTTAATTATTCACCACCAAGGTCTCCTTTGTTTTAATCAGTGCCCTTAGGCATGAATTCCTCAGTGCTCTGTGCAAATAAAATCACTTCCCTCAGGAAGAAATACACCTCTTTACTGTCTGTCTTTCCCCCCTGGGCATAACCTCTGTGCCACTTGACTAGAGGTGAAGGCAGGGAAAATGACATGCTTTTCCTGGAATGACATCTCTGCTCTATGAGTGGATACCTGGAGGATTTCACTCTTCCTCATCATCATAGGGTGCTTTCCTGGCATGGAAGCTTTGCCTGATGAGTCAACTTGGGTAAAGGGGAGCAGTGTTCCAGTATTCTTGACCTATCATACTCAAAGTAGAGTCTCCTCTAAGAGTGAGAGCTTAGTGGGCAAAGAAGCCAAGTCTTCTTGATATTGGGAAAAAACCTGGGGATCCTTGAGTGCGATGGAGGCTTTCTTGCCTCAGATGAACAATAACTCAGGAGGCTAGGATCTTGGGTGATCAACAGCCACCAAAGCTACCCTGGACCACTGGCTTCTGGGTCATTTGTCAAAGAGTAGGACACAAGTGTCTCTAGACTATCTTCATTCCTGCCAGGATTATTCTAATCCCACACCTTTTGGTTGTTTCAGGCTGGAAGTAGAAAGGTTAATGTTCCAAAACAGACTTCTATGAAATATGGTTGACAGTGACTAGGACTAGGTGAGAATTACATCTTTGCTAACATGCTGAAAACTTACATTTCTCATTTCCTTTTTTAAAAGACAGAATCTCACTCTGTAGCCTAGATTGGTCTTGAACTCACCGTTCTGTTTTTGCCTACTAAGTACTGAGATTACAGGAATGTGCCACCACATCTGGCCTTTTTTCCCTTTAAGACAAGGTGTCATTATATAGTCAAGGCTGGCCTTGAATTCACTATGCAGTTTAGTTTTTGTGTTGTTGAAAACACTGTCTCATGTAGCTTCACTGGTCTTAAACTCCTGATACCACTGGCTCCACCTCCCAAGTGCTGAAATTATAGCCATGCACTTCTGATCTTGGGCCTGTTCATTGAGGGTGTTTTTATATTTCAAAGTGCCCAGTTGATGGCACTGTTTGGGGAGGTTATGGAAGGAATCCTTTGGAAGCATAGCCTTGCATAAGGAAGTACATCACTGGGGGTGGGCTTTGAGGGAGTCTTATCCCACTTCCAGTTAGCTCTCTGCTTCCTGTGTGTGACATTTCAGCTTCTTGCTCCTGCTGCCTGCTACTCTGTCTCTCCCACCATTATGGACTCTTTCTCTAGAACCATAAGCTAAAATAAACTCTTTCTTCCATAAGTCACTTTTGGTCATGGCACTTTATCACAAGACTATTGAAACAATGGCCCACCCCCCCCAAAAAAAACCCTTGGAATTTTCCCAAGGAATCTTGTGTTGGAGGAAGGAAAAGACTGTGAAGCCTGGTGCTAGTAAGAAGAGGAACTTGCCCTCAGAAAGAGATTTCATACTGTTCTGACAACTTGTAAAACCATCATGCAAGAGAGACTGATACTGAGACAATGATAGGTCAGTGATGGGTAGGATCACCCCTTAACCATTACTTCATAGTTACACATAGTACTTGTGTAAGAGTGAAACCACAGAGGACAAGCCAGCCTTCGGGTTGCAACAGCAAGAGGTTTATTTAGTACACAGGTACCTGTGGGCACAAAGTCTCCTCGGGGGACTTGCGCCCCTCAGGTCGGGTTTGGGGAGCTTTTATAGGGCAGAAGCAGTATGAAATCTCTGAAACGCGGTTATTGGTTCGTTTAAACTATTACAAAATGCTACAGGGAGAGCGGGAAGCTGACTTATCACTAAGCCAGATGTTTCCACCATAAAACCTCACTTATCAGTGAGGTGGAGATGTTCCCACCATAAAACTTACTTATCAGGAGGCCAGATGTCTCAGCCATAAAACTTACTTATCAGCAGGCCAGATGTCTCAGCCATAAAACTTACTTATCAGCAGGCCAGATGTCTCAGCCATAAAACTTACTTATCAGCAGGCCAGATGTCTCAGCCATAAAACTTACTTATCAGCAGGCCAGATGTCTCAGCCATAAAACTTACTTATCAGCAGGCCAGATGTCTCAGCCATAAAACTTACTTATCAGCAGGCCAGATGTCTCAGCCATAAAACTTACTTATCAGCAGGCCAGATGTCTCAGCCATAAAACTTACTTATCAGGGGGCCAGATGTCTCAGCCATAAAACTTACTTATCAGGGGGCCAGATGTCTCAGCCATAAAACTTACTTATCAGGGAGTTGGAATTCCTGACCGGTACGCGACCTGCCTGAGAGACTTCATGGCTCCTGACTTTTATAATTTTTAATTTTTTTTCAAAATATGTAGTAACTGTCTGTATAGATGTTAGCTTTTTTTGCTTTCTGCTAAATCACATGCCTTAAATAAGGATATGAGTTCAGTGTCTGAGTGGGTTTAATCCCAGGTAAATGAGCATTCTCAGTT
>NW_008357686.1:2370802-2373969 GCF_000622305.1 Nannospalax galili
AAGAATTTTTATGTAAGATTAAGGAGGTAATAGCAGACCTCCACAATGGAAGTTTAAATTTTAACATTATTTCAACCTGCTTTGAAATGGGATTATTTGAGTAGTATTTAGATTTTAGTAATTCTTAACCTGAAGTCTTAATGTTTCCTTTACTGGCTGTCCCGTATCCTCTGATTTATGTTATGCTAATAATTTAGAACTTTGCTGGGTTTTGTAGGTAAAGGCATCTCCCTCTGTAAGAAACATTAAATATTAGTCTTCTCTTTCAAACCGTGTAAAACTTAGAACTTGGTTTATGACAAGAAATTCTAATTTTTTAATCCCATCACACTTTGTAAGACTTTGGTTTAAGGTAAGGCCCTGGCGCATCCCTGAACCTGATGGCCAACAGATTCTTTTAAACTGGATCTGACTGACCATGCAACGAACCCTTATGCAAAAGTAAAATCTGCTTTGCCAAGTTACTATTGCTTTGTCCACATGTATTTTGTGAGGTATTGATAGGGTTCTTAGATCTTGGATCTTGGGTTTTATTTATAATACCCTTCTTTTATTTAGCTCTTAAAAGGAGAGAAAGATATTATCTTAACTCTACATGGCAAACTTCACCCTTTCTTTTAGGCCACTAAGTCTTTTTTTACATATTAAAGAACTAGAGATGTAAGCCTTCTGCCTTCTCTCACTCTTTGGTGCACCTGGATTTCACATAATTGTGTTGTGTGTCTTTGATAATTGTTTTCATGTGTAGTTTGTGTCAAGACAGTTTTATTTTTGGTTTTGTTTTTTTTTTTTTTCGGTCTTTTTGAGACCTGGTCTCACTGTAGCCCCAGGTGGCCTGAAACTGTGGAACTATGTAGACCAGGCTGGCTTTGAACCCCTCACCCCCATGTAGATATAATATTATTGAACATTCATTATGCATTTCATAGCATATATTTGTAGAGTTAAAGTAGCTTAGACATTTTAGGCCATTGCTTATAAAACCAACTATGGGCTGACATAGTTTAGTCTGTGAGTGCTTGTTTTATTTATCCCCATTATGGGACATGCCTGAAATTAGCACTCTGGAGGTAGAAGCAGGAGGGTCAGGAGTTCAGGGTCATCTTCAGCTGCTTAGCAGGTTTGAAACTAGCCTTGAGGCAAGAGGAGGAAGTCACAAGTACTGCTAGTTTGAAGTGGGACCTTGAGACCTTGTTCCTCCACCCCTCCCCCAATGCACATGTCTATGGAAATACCTTTTTTCTCTTGGAGACAGGGTCTCCCTGTAGACTGAGCTGTCCTGGAACTCACTGTGTAGACCTTAAACTCACAGACATCCGCTTGCTTCTGCTTCCCCTAGACCTGGGATTAAAGGCGTGCACCACCACGCCTGGTGGAAATAACTTTTAAAAAATTATTATTTTTTATGTGTATGGGTGTAAGTGCACCCATCTTGTACGATCCCCACAGAGGTCAGAAGAAGGCTTTGGATTCCCCTGGAACTGGAGTTACAGACAGTTGTTTGTCACTGTGTGGGTGCTGAGAATTTTACCTGGGTCCTCTGCAAGAGCAGCCAGTGCTCTTAAGCACTGAACCATCTTTCTAACCCCATGTGGCAGCAACTCTTAACATGTCTTCATTTCCAGCCATTTCAAAGGAATTTTAGTTTGCTTTCCAGGTGTTCAGGGCATCATATGTAAATAGCTTGCTAAATCTGTGTGGGCACTTTACTAGTGGCCACACCACGAAGAAAATATTTCCCCCAGCAACCATTAATTGCCTTTAGATCCTGAGAGAGGGGTAGGGCCTTGTGATCCCTTTCCCATTAGGACAGGATGTTGTGCCCAGTCTTGTGCAGGCAGGTAATAATCACAGCCAGTGTGAGTTCAAAAGTGTCATAGCCATGTCATGCCTGGAAGATAGCATTCTGTAGCACTCTACCCCATTCTCCAGCTCTTACATTCATTTCACCCTCTCTTTTGCAGCATTCCCTGAAACTTAAAGTGTAGGAGAGAAAAACCACAGAGGACAAGCCAGCCTTCGGGTTGCAACAGCAAGAGGTTTATTTAGTACACAGGTACCTGTGGGCACAAAGTCTCCTCGGGGGACTTGCGCGCCTCAGGTCGGGTTTGGGGAGCTTTTATAGGGCAGAAGCAGGGTACAGAAGCAGAAACGCGGTTATTGGTTCATTTAAACTATTACAAAATGCTACAGGGAGAGCGGGAAGCTGACTTATCACTAAGCCAGATGTTTCCACCATAAAACCTCACTTATCAGTGAGGTGGAGATGTTCTCAGCCATAAAACTTACTTATCAGGGAGTTGGAATTCCTGACCGGTACGTGACCTGCCTGAGAGACTTCATGGCTCTTGACTTTTATAATTTTTAACCTTTTTTTTTTCACTTGCCCTCTATTTAAATATATAGCTTATGTCAGTATCCCCAAAGATGAACTTGGAGGTCATTGGCCTTTACTTGTTCTTCTTCCCAATGTGACCACATAGAATAGCTTCCCTTCCTTGACCTCACTAACACTTGTCTCTTTAATTGGCATATTGAAGATGGCTGAGTGAACCTAGCATGTTAGAGCTTTCACCACTCATTTTTGTACCCTAAAATCTCTGGCAACAATATTACTCCTATTTTTCTCAATTAACCATGACTTACTGACATACTCCTTTTGAGTACCAACTTTATGGTGAATTATTTTCGGTTTGCTTTTTCAGTTTTAGATTTTGAAATCCTGAGACTCACTAGTATGGTGTTTATGATTATCAGGATGTCCCATAGATAATGAGTTGGTAATTAATAAAGAGAACCAAAGTCAAATTTCTTTATTCCCTATCACTTCATTCATTCTGAATGTAAATCTAGGATATATTAAAAATCACTTCTACTTTTTTGGTTCATTCAGTTGCAAAATAGAACTAACAGTGTTTTATAAGAATATATTATGATGCTTAATGAATATTGCTAATGTATTTGTTCTTGTGAAAACATCAGTACTTGATTTATTTTAAACATATATACATATTTGTATTTTCAGCCTTAAAACTTTACTCATTAAGTAAAATCTTATATGCATATGTAAACTACTTTAATGCAGCATATATGTATGTGTGTGTGTATATATATATATATATATATATATATATATATATATCTCCATACAAAAAAAAAAACACACT
>NW_008357686.1:2381358-2391023 GCF_000622305.1 Nannospalax galili
TATTGGTTCCCCAGCTGTCTGGGTCCCCGAGACTAGGAATGGCGCAGGGCCCAAACTAGGAGTATAGAACGGCGGGGGAGGGGATGGAAGGGTGAATATTGCTTAGGTAGTCCCGGCGCGGAGAGCTGCGCTATAGACTTACCCCAAGAGGCCTGAGGATAGTAGTCCATACAATATATTTTGATCATATTTAGACCCCTCTTTCCTATCTGTACCACTCTTATAATCCCACTCCCCAGCCAGATTTCATGCACTCTGTCAAATATATTAAGGCCTGACAAGTCAAATTTGTACCCTCAAATGTCCTTCAGTATGGGTCCATTCACTGGAGCCTGGTTAACCTATTTAGTGTCACATCCTTAAAGAAAACTCCCTCTCCCAGCAGTTATCAGTTGCCCATAGTTCCTCAGCTAAGGTTGGGGCTTCTTCCCCACTTCCCCACTTTTATGATGGAATTTTTATTGACTTGAGTCTGTGTGGGTCTTGTATATACTGTTAACATTGCTGTGAGTTCATATAAGTAACTGACCAATTGTCTGGAAAACTCTCTTTCCTTGTGGTCATCCACCACCTCTGGCTCTTACAATCTTTCTTCTCTCTCTTCTGCAATGATCCCTGAGTTTGGGTGGCAGAGGTTTGATACAGATGTCCTATTAGGGATGAACAATTTGCAATTTCTCATTCTCTGCACTTTGGACAGTTGTGGATTTCTGGGTTAAGCACCATCTGTTGCTTGAGGAAGCTTCACTGGTGAGAGTTGAAAGATGCATTAATCTTTCTTCCACCCCTTATTCCACTATGTTCCCTGAGTCTTAGGTATAGAGGTTGCATTGTAAATGTTTTACTTAGGACTGGGCACCTCACAGACACATATTTCTGCATCTGACCAGTTGTGGAATTTTGTAATAGTCTCCATCTGTTACAGAAAGAAGCTTCTTTGATGAGTGATGAGAGGTATACTTGTCTGTAAGCATAAGGATATCTATTTATAATATAGTAAGAAATTATGTTAGTCTAGGGGCGTGACAAAAGTAGGTTTTTCCTCTAGGATCTATGACCTCTCCAGCCATGTGTATTTGGTTATGTTTACAGTACTACACATGAGTTCCTTCCCAGTGAATGGGCCTTACGTCTAATTAGACAGCTGTTGATGATTACCTCCAAGATGGAAGTGCCACTAGTGAACCTATATTTGCTGGGCCTGTCATTGCTGTGGTTCAAAGGCTTTACAGCTGGATTTTCTCCTTTGGAAGCTTGTGTAGTGTCTTCTGTTACTATGAGAGCTATTCCTGGGGCGGGGGGGGGGCGGGGGGCTTCCAGGTCAGTTCCAACTCAATTGTTCTCCAAGTCCTGTATCTAAAGTGTGTCCTGTCTTCAGCAATATGGTCTTACCTTCAAGTTCTTGGAGCCAATAAAAGGCTGTAGCAATAGCCAGTGATAATTTGAGCATCTCCCAGACCATGCTCACCAATAACTCAAATACACATGCATATGCACACACACACACACACACACACGTGTGTGTGAAGGTATGTGTATTTTTCAGTAGACTTTTCAACTAATTAATTTCCCTCTGATTTTCACACCACCTAAGCATTATTTATCTCTCCTCTCTGTCCCCCAATATAACCTCTATTTCCTTCCTACTTAAAGCATCCCCCATTTCCTCCATTTCCCCCTTAATAACATTTGTCTCCTACTATCCCTCTCTCTTGGGCTCCTTCTTCCCCTTTACCCCCATGATTCCTTTACATTTTTTTGAATTATGCAGTTATATCAGGATATATACTCACATGTAGGAATTTGTAACTGTGATCCACAAATTAGAAAGAACATATTCTACTTGTTTTTTCCAAGTCTGTGTCACTTCACTTTGTATAACAGTTTCTAGTTCCATCCATTTACCTGAAAATTTCATGATTTTGTCTTTCTTTACCACTGAGTAGAACTCCATCTTGTAAATGTACCACATTTTGATTATTCATTGATTGAGGGACATGTAGGTTGTCTTCATTTCCTAACTAATGTGAAAAGAGCAGCAACAAACATGGCTAAGCAAGTAGCTCTTTAGTAAGATATTGAGCCCAGGTACAGCTAGATCATATGGTAGATCTAGTTTTAGTTTTTTAAGAGTTCTCCACACTGATTTCCGTATTTTTCTTTTTAAATGATAGCCAAAGCTTTGAAATTGGGAAGATGGATAGGAATGCTGTTGGATCAGAAATGCTGGTAAGGATCATTAAATATTGGACAAGTAAATTGAAAAAATATAATTTATGTTACTATAAAGTTATGATAGGTGACCCCTTATTGGTGAGTCAATTGTCTGTTTGACACATCATTTAACATTTTAGTACATTAATTTTCATAAAATTTATATAGCAGTATAATATACCACACAAGCTCATAATCTACCCATGAATTAATATTTGAGAAAAATTTTGGATAGTGTTTTGTTAAGTTGTAGCTTTTACTATTACATATTTTAAATTTTAATGTTTTCCTTGAACTACCCAGATAGAACATGCTTGGATGTGGAAGTTAATGAGTTAGTTTTAATATTTAATCAAGAAAAATATATTTATTTAAATAAATGATTAAATGGCTATATATCTTAGCACAGTGGAAGTTTTTGAATATTAATCTCTGGCTTGTTCCATTAAAGAATACCAAATGTGGGGGCTGGAGAGTGACTCAGTGGTTAAGCACACTGATTGCTTTTGCAGAGAACCCGGATTTGATTCCCAACACCACATGGCAGCTAACAACCATCCATAACTCATTTCCAGGGGATCTAGTACCCTCTTCTGACTTCCGAGGGCATTGCATGACACAGGTGTACTTATATACACGCAGGCAATATAAACTCATACACATAAAAAATATTAGAATACCAAATGTAACTGAATATTCACATTATATATCTAGCAAAGTGTAGCTGAATTGAGTTTTAAATTAGGAACAATAAAGTACTTTAATGCTGAAACACTATTAAGAAAAAAAATTGTATTAAACTGGGTATGGTGGCTCTTGCACTCAAGAGGATTCCAAGGAGTTCAGCATGGAGGTCAGCATGGGCTACAGAATGAGACTTTGTCTCAAAAAAGTCAAGAAACAGAAAATAAAAGAGGAAAAGGAAGAGGAGGAGAAGGAGAAAGAAGAGGAGGAGGAAAATAATTGTTTTAACATAATTATATTAAATCTAAACAAACCAGAAATATAAACAATGCTTTAAGTTCTTTGACAATATTTGATAGACAGTAGCACAGGGAGACATATCTTGAGAATATGTGGCTACATAAGGAAAGTACTGTTACACAAAGATGACTTCTGTTTGAGATGATGCTGTCACTGTGTAAATTCTGGTCAGCTGTTGTTATTATCCCCCTGCTAAATGCTTTCTCCTCTATTGTAACTTATAGGCTAAAGTTCTGCGGTTATTAGCCACCGTTTATTTGGATTATAATGAGAAAGAATATTATAATAAGGCCCTCATTACTGTAATCCTAGCAAACAAGGTATGAGATTTTTGGTTTTAAATATTCACTTAATTTTTTCAGTTTTCTTTCTTTTTAAAATTAATTTTGATAATTTTATACAATGTATTTTGATCATATTTCCCTGCTCCCCCAACTCCTCTCAGATCCACCCCCATCTCCCTGCCCACTCACCTTTATGTTATTTTTTACCCCATTGAGTCCAATCTGTGTTGCCCAAGTACTCTTGAGCAAGGAACTAACCCTGGAGTGCAGTCGACCTACCAGGGGTCACACCCTTAAAGAAGACTGACTCTTCCTTTCCTGGTAGCTGTCAAATGTCATTAGCTCCTTAGCTAGGGGTGGACTTCATGCCCACCTCTCTTTGGAATTTTGTTTGGCTTGAGCATGAGCAGGTCTTGTGCATGCTGTCACAATTGGTCATATGTGCATCTGCCCAGCTATCTGGAAAACACTGTTTTCTTGTAATCACTGGCCATTTCTGGCTTCTTACAATCTTTCCACCCCCTCTTCCACAAGGATCTCGGAGCTTTCGAGGGAGGAGTATAATATAAATGTCCCATTTAGGGCTAAACATGCTGCAGTCTCTTATTCTCTGTACATTGACCAGTTGTGGGTGTTTGTGGTAATTACATTTTAATGCAAGAAAAAGCTTCTCTGAATGAGGGGCTCTAGATAGGCTAACTATACCTCAGTAGATGAACTTGCACTGAGGGATGTTTGGGGACACTAATGACACAATAGACCTTAATGCATATGGTAGAATGTATGAATTCCAGTGAGGGGCTGTGGGAGGATGCCAGTGGAGAAGGGGGTATAAAGATGATTAAGATTAGTTAAGATGTTCCGTATGAAACACACAAAAATTCAATTTAAAAAATTAAAAAAAACAGATTATTACAATGTCTTTTATAGTACAGAAAGGTGAAATAGAATATTGCTATGATCTGAAGGTTTATGTTCCTTTAAAATTCTTTTTTAACCTTTTAAAAAAAATTTATTATTTTTTATTTTATGTTTATGTGTATATTGCCTGAATGTATGTAAGTGCACCCATGTTGTGCAATCCCTGTGTAGGAAAGAAGAAGCTGTCGGATCCCCTGGGACTGGAGTTATAGACAGTTGTTAGCTACCATGTGGGTGCTGGGACTAGAACCCGCGCTTCTGCAAGAACTGGTGCTCTTAACCATTGAGCCATCTCTCCAGCCCCTCTAAAATTCTTTTGTTGAAATCTTTTTTTCCTTTTTATTATGTTGAAATCTTAACCCTTAAGGTGACACTAGTATGTTGGGACCTTTGGAAGTGATTAAATTAAGGTGAACTTCTCTTGAATGTCATTAGTATTCTTATAAAACAAGCCCAAGGAAGCCTTGGTAACTCTTCGTCCATGTATGGACACACGGTATGCAAAGGTGATTTTTAAGGAATCAGGCTCTTACCACATGTTGAATCTGCTAGTACATAATTGTTCTAGTTTCTGTTGCTGTTATAAAACACTTTGCCCAAAACCAATTTGTGGAAGAAAGGTTTTATTTGGCTTACAGCTCAGAATCCATTATCAAGGGAAGTTGAGGCAGGAACTCAGGGCAGGAACCTGGTGGTAGAAACTGAAGCACAAACCGTGGAGGAGCACTGCCTACTGGCTTGTTCCTCTGGCCTATGTGCAGTCTGCTTTCTTATACAACCTGGTGCCACCTCCCCAGCAGAGGTGAGCCCTCCCACATCACTCAACAATCAAAAAAATGCCTCAAAGACATGCCCACAGGCCAATCCAACAGAGGAATTCCCCCAAGTTCCCTCTTCCCAGGTGCGTTATGTTGACAACTGAATCTATCCAGCACACTAATCTGCTCCCCCAGAACTGCAAGAAATAAATTTTTATTTTGATAGTCTTCCTTTTTAATTGAATTTTTATGAATTTCATACAATATATTTTTATTGTATTTAGATCCTCTCCCCTATCTGCACCCCCTTACTACCCCCACCCAATTTCATATCTATAGAGTTTAATTTGTGTCCCCAAATGCTCTTTGATGTGGAGACTGACTCTCTCCCTTTCCAGCAACCATCAGTTTCCAATATTTCCTCAGGTAAGGTTGGGGTTTCTTTTTTTATATATTTTATTTATTATTTTTACATTTTTTTTTTTGTTCTTTTTGAGACAGGGTCTTCCCGTAGCCCCAGCTGGCCTGGAACTCACTATGTAGACTAGGCTGGCCTCGAACTCACAGAGATCCACCTGCCTCTGCCTCCCAAGTGCTGGGATTAAAGGCATGCACCACCACAACCAGCTTATTTTTACTTTTTATGTGTATGAGTGTGCTGCCTGCATGTATGTAAGTGCACCCATGTCCTGCAGTGCCCATGGAGGTCAAAAGATGGTGTCAGATCCCCTGGAACTGGAGTTAAGGACGGTTGTTAGCCACCAAATGGGTTCTGGGAACCAAACCCAGGTCCTCTGCAAGAGCAGCCTCTTGACTGCTTAGCCATCTCTCCAGCCCTAGAGTTGGTGTTTCTTACACGCTTCCCCAAGTCTATGCTGGGATTTTGTCTGGCTTGAGCTTATGCGGTACTTGTGCATGTTGTTACCATTGTGGTGAGTTCATATGAGTAACATCCCAGCTGTCTGGAAAACTGTGTTTGCTTGTGGTCATCCACCACCTGTGGCTTTTGTAATCTTTCTACCCCCTCTTCTGCAATGATCCCTGAGCCTTGGGAGGCAGAAGTTTTATATGGGTGTCTAATTCAGGGATGATTACTCTACGACCTCTTATTCTCTGCACGTTGGCCAGTTTTGGCTTACTGGGTTAATTGCCGTCTACTACATAAGGAAGCTTCTCTGGTGAGAGTTGAGAGATGCTTTAATCTATAACAAGTCATTAGGAGTCAGTCAGATACTATATCTATTTAGCAGAATAATATTATTAAGCTCTCCCCTATGGCCTATGACCTGTCTAGCAGGTTCCTAAGCCTGATACCAGTGTCAGTTATGGGCTCCCTCTTATGAAGCGGACCTTAAATCCATTAGAAAGTGATTGGTTACACCCATTAATATTCATGCCACTATTGCACCAGAGGTCATATTTTGCCAGGCCAGTTGTTTTTGTTATTGTTGTTGTTGTTGTTGCTGTTGTTTTTTATGTGTCACCCAGTTTATGGTATTTTGATATAGTAACCCCAAAATGCTAAACAACTATGTCTCATGAACCCAGAGAATTTTGAGAACATTTTCTTTTGTATAAAGCAAAAAGAGCCCCTTTTACTATAAATTTTTATGGTAAGGAATGAAATTAGAAAGCCAGACATGGTGGCTCATGCCTGTCATCCAAGCACTGTGGCGGAAGGCATGCAAGAAACTCAAGACCAGCCTGGGCTACAGAGTGAGTTCCAGGCCAGTCTGGGATACAGAGTGAGACTCTGTCTTAAACAAAAACAACAACAAAAGCAGAATGAAAGTCCAAAATAAGTAGACAATAGGATTTAGTTTTAAAAAACATTTAAATGGTTCGATTTCAGCTCATACTCATATACTTAAAGAAGTGTGCATACACTGCACTTCTTGACAAAGAAGATTGAAAGTTAATGACCCTTTAATTAGGATTAATGTGTTTTATTTAAGGTAGTATTCTGATGCATTTTAGAATACCATTTTCACCAGGAATGGAAGCATGAAAATTAATCGTCCAATTAGCCAGACTATTAAATTCCCCACAGTATTTTAACTATGTTTTCCAAGATTTTATGTCGTGTGGATGAACTGTTTAATGCTGAAACAATTTCTTCAGTCTTAAAATTTTTAATTAAAAATTTAAACAAGATTTTCAGGAGTATTATCCTTTATCTTAACATGCAAGTCCAAATGAAAAGCAGGAGCCAAGATCACTCTAGAAATAACATATTAACTGTAGGGCTTTTCCCACTGGGGCTCCTCCTATCTCCACCTCCCATCCCCTTGTAGGAATGCTGGGATTACTTTTACACACGCTGCTGTGTCCAGTTTTATTTGGGTTTTGGGAATTCAAACTCAAATCCTCATGCTTTTGCAACAAGTGCTTTACTTACAGAGCCATCTCCCCAGTCCCTAAATGATCATTTTCTAACCAACACTTTCCTCTCCATTGCACTTAGTATTCTATAAGCATGAACTCAGCCTTCCATCATTTATTTACTTTTTATTTTTCAGTTTAGATGTTTGTCTTCCTGATTTTTCACCGATCTATGATTTATTATATTCTTTTTTCAGCATTAACAGAGTTCATACCGAATTTCATTTGACACTTTGAGATCTCTCTGATCCACATTTAATTTGTATCTCATTTATTTTATTTTTATTTTTTTTGAGACATGGTTTCACTGTAGCCTCAGCTGGCCTTGAACTCTCTATGTAAGACCATGCAGGACTTGATGTCACAGATCTCACTGCCTAGTGAGTGCTGGGATTAAAGGTGTGCACCACCACACCTGACACATACTATTTTTAATCATCTTTTAATAGTTTTGTTGAGGAATTTATTATTTAAGGTATAAATTTTGATTCATTTTGGGGGTTGGAGAGATGGCTCAGAGGTTAAGAGCACTGGCTGCTCTCTCAGAGGACCTGGGTTCGATTCCCAGCACCCACGTGGTGGCTAACAACCATCTGTAACTCCAGTTCCCGGGAATACGATGCCCTCTTCTGATCTCTGCTACCACTGCACAACATAGGTGCACCTACCTACATGCAGGCATTACACTCATACACATAAAAAGGAAATAATAAAATATTTTTTAAAACATGTATTTTGACATATGTATATACTTGTGAAATAGTTATCACAATCAAAATAATGAATATTATCATCTTCTGGTGTCTGTGGGGAATTGGATCCAGGACTCCTTCAGATGCTCACATTCTTTATAGAAAATTGCATAGTATTTGTATATAACCAAACATCCTCCCATATAGCTTAAATCACCTCTAGATTGCCTATAGTATTGAGTACAATGTAAACATTATATAAATAGTTGTCGTATTGTACTGCTTAGGAAACAATCCAGAAAAATCTTCATTTGTTTAGGACAAATGCAACTTTTTCAAAGATTGCTTGAATCCATGAATTTGAAACCCACAAATATGGAGGAATGACTGTGTATGCACCATTTCTAAAAGTTTCCTTGGGGCTGGAGAGATGGCTCAGCGGTTAAGAACACTGGATGTTCTTGCAGAAGACCTGGGTTCGAATCCCAGCACCCACATGGCAGCTAACAACTGTCTGTAACTCCAGTCCCAGGGGATCTGACAGCCTCTTCTGCCCTCCACGGGCATTGCACGACATGGTTGCACTTACTTACATGCAGGCAATACACACATACACATAAAATAAAAATAAATAAAAATTTTTAAAAAGTTTCCTTATGCCCTTTTACAACCCCTCCTTCCCACCTTTCTACAAGAAGCTACTGCTCTGTTTTCCATTACCATAAAGAAGTTTGCACTTTGTAGAGTTTTACACAAATGGAAACACGAAGATTTTTGGGGGTGGGGTGTGGATTCTTTCACTTAGAATAATTACTCTGAGATTCATTTTATTGTGTTGTTATATAGTTTATTCTTTCATTGCTGAATAATACCCAGTCATGTGGATGTGCTACATTTGTTCTTTTTCCCTGTAGTTCTGGGCATTGAGTCTTATATATGCTAGGCAAATGTTCTACAAGTGAGCTACTTCCCCAAACCTCTATATGTGCCCTCAGGTCTGCTTATGTGAAACAAGCACTTTGCCATTTAGCTACATTCCCAGCTCTTTGTCTTTTCATTTTTAAAAAGTACATACCCTACTGCCAGATATGGTGGTGCATGTATCACAGTGCTTTGGAGGCAAAAGCCAACCTGGTCTACATAATGATTTCCAGGCTAGTCAGTGATATATAGCAAGATCCTGTCTCAAAAGTGGGGGAGGAATATCCTCTGAGCTGAAAGTAATTAGTACTTGTGCTTTTATCCAGTCTGACAATATCTGCATTTTAATTAACTTATTTTTAGTATTTTCATTTATTTTGTGTTTACTTTTGGTTTTGTTTGACAAATATTTGCATTTTATTTATGTTTACTTTTGGTTTTTTTTGTAATTTTAACATTTATAGGCATTAATAGGAGTTAGTTCTATATAAACAGAGATCACTTTAGAT
>NW_008357686.1:2397391-2416966 GCF_000622305.1 Nannospalax galili
TCGGAGGGCTGCAGGGTAGACTTACCCCCAGAGAGGCCTGAGGGCAGGAGAGCAGGCCAGGAGAGTTAGCCAGTGGTGCAAGTCCGGGAAGCAGGGCGGTTTTGTTTTTTTGAAACAGGGTCTCCCTGTAGCTCCAGCTGGCCTGGAACTCACTATGTAGAACGGGCTGGCCTTGAACTCACAGAGATCTGCCTACCTTTGCCTCCCAAGTGCTGGAATTAAAGGCGTGGCCACCATGCCTGGCTTAGTATTTGCATTTATTGTGATTACTTGATGTAGCTAACTTTGAGTATATCATCTTGTTTATTTTCTTCTTTGTTCATGTTTTTCTTCCCTCTTTTGGATTACTTAGTGCTGTAGCAGAGCTTAACAAGATAGTCCAGTGGGAGTTCAGAAGACCATAGAAAGACAGTAACGACCAGAATCATGAATTTTCAGATGGGAACAAGAACTCTGTCAGGAACTGAACTAGGGCTCATTCATGTTACATTCTGTCAAAGTATCTGGCTACATTGTGCCCATATTTTGAAATTTTGAGTGAGTCTCAATTACAAAGTAATGGACTAATTTATTTGGTGGAGGTAATTACAAGATAGCATAGCATTCAAGTTGTGATATTAGCTATTGATTGCTACTTTTAGGCAGATAGAGAAAGAAAAAGAGTATGAGAGAGTAGAAGGAGGAGAAGGAAAAGGAGGTGGAGGAGGAAGAGGAGGAGGAAGAAAGTGGAGCGGAAAGCTGTTAAAATTCGCAGTTTGTGAGGAAAGGATTGTGACCTTGGTTAAAGTTGCAGACAGGGATGAAGCTGTGGCAATTCTTTGCAATGAGAGAAGTGCAAGCCAGGTTAAGTTGCAGACAGGGAAGATGTGGACAAAGCTGTGGCAATTTTTGAAGAGATTATTATAATTAAAGAGAAACCTCCCAACTCTGCACTGGGACAATAGGGCAATAGGACAAGTTAGCACTCATTGAAGACTCTAGACCCTAGAATCTAGGGTGTAAAAATGCAAATTCATTTGAATGGAGTGTCCAAAGAGGGAGTGCTGCCATCAGGCTTCAACAACCTCCTGAGGAAGTGTTTTCTCTGGTTTAGCTACTCAAGCACTTGATTTCTGCAGTTATGGTCTAAGGGTGCCAAGTTACATCTCAAGTTGGTAGTAGTAGTCAGTGTCATCCACTTAGTGCTGATTTTGTCGGTGTGCAGAATGTAAGAGTCATGGAGTCTTAGAGACTTGACCAAGTTTCAGAGCCACTGAAACCAGGCAGTGTGTAGCAGAGCCAGATTTCCTCTATGGAGCTCCTGAGTGGGCTTTGCATGAAGCTGTGCAGATGAAGTGTACATTGAAATGGGGCCTCTTGGATGTTGAAAATGCCAAGAATGTGGGATGTCTGTTGAGAAACCTGTAGGCACAAAGTACAGCCAGCCCAAGAGAGAGGCCACATGCAAACATCAAGATTATAATGGAAGGGCTCTCTAGCTTGTTGGAGCCAATATAATTCTGCCATGATCTCCAGATGCTGGATATGGTGCTGCATGATTTGATGTTGATCCTCTAATTGTTTGGTGCTGCCTTGGTCTGGTGCCTTGCTATTCTTCTGTTCCTCACTATTGGAATAGGAATATTTACTATGTGTCATTGCATATTGGAACTGTGTGACTTTATTTTTTATTTCATAGGGGCTCAACATTAAGAGATTGCCTTGGGTCTTAGAAGAGGCTTGGACATTTGACTTTTGAACAGTGTTGGAACTGGAAGTCTATGAGTACTTTTAAAGTGGATCTGATTGCATTGTCAGAATTATGGCTCGAATGCAATATGTACCTTATAGGCCCATGTGTTTGTGTATTTGGTTCCCAGCTGGTTATGGTTATGATTTTGTGAGAGTGTAGGACTTTTAGGAGGTGACTCCTAGGCAGTTGAAATCAGTTGTGGGGAAGCAGAACTTTAAGGCTGTAGCTCAGCCTCACTTCCACCCGTCTCTCTCTCTTTGATAGGCAAGCAGCTGCCACATACTCCCACCAACTGCTGCCATCGTTTCCCGTAATGGTCAACTGGATCCCCTCAAATAATGAGCCAAAATAAATCCTTGCCTCTTTAGGTATTTGGTGATGAGAGAGGTAACCAATATACTTACTAAATAGGCACTAATCTTTGACATCAAAATGAAAACTTCATAATACAAATTGTTACTCAGCTTTCTGTTGTATCCAATACTCTTGCTAAAATTCCTCAGGGAGGGCAGTGTAAATAATATCCACCCTTCCTCTCTTGGTTCCAGTGACAAACAAGGTATAATTCCACCAAAATGCAGTGGTGAAAACCCAGTGACCTTATTGGGCTTACTTATAGAGCAATAGGTGAGGATTTTCTTACAGGAGTGTTGGTGCTCCCCATCTAAGGCTGCGCCGGAAAGTCTTCACTCAAGAATGGATGATGACTTTCCCACAGCCACAAAAAATGAAGAGAGAAACCCTCCCCTAATCTTCCCCAGCCTCCAGCTGTAGGCCTAGGCTACACATTTTGGTACCTCCTACATCTAGGCTACACTTTTAAAAAATATATCTATTTATTTATTTTTATTTTATGTATATGAGTGTTATGCTTTCATGCATGTGAGTGCACCTGTGTTGTGCAGTGCCCATGGAGGACAAAAGAGGGTGTCAGATCCCCTGGAACTGGAGTTAGAGACGGTTGTTAGCCACCATGAGGGTGCTGGGATTCAAACCTGAGTCTTCTGCTCTAGTATTTTTAACCTCTGAGCCATCTCTCCAGTCCCTAGGCTCTACTTTTAAAAAAAAAATATTGTTTATTGAGCTTTTGTATATCTTAGCCAGTTGTTGTAAACACATGCCCTGTCAGACAGAAGTAGAATGCTAATGCTAGCTAACAATGCTAGTGTTAGCTAACAATGACTTGTACACATTATTCAAGTAACATTAATGTTATTATTAAAGCCATATCTTATAGAAATGGATAATACAGTTTGTGTTTCTTTCTACCATTGTTTACAAAGGACTCTGCTTATTAAAATCTCAAGAGAAAAGAAATCTAACTGATGTTTGAGATTTTCCTTACCAAAAATATGGTTTGAGGGAACTGGAGAGATGTTTCAGCTGGAGAGATATTATAGTTCAAGTCCCAGCACCCACATAGCGACTGATTACTCCAATTCCAGGGGAATCCAACACCCTCATCTAACCTCCACAGGCATTGCATATCACTTACACACATGCAGGCAACACACTCATTCATATAAAATGAAAATAATAAATAAAATAGGCAGGCAGCTCTCTGTGAGTTCAAGGCCAGCCTGGTCTATGTAGTGAGTTCCAGGACAGCTGGGGCTACAGGGAGACCCTGTCTCAAAAAGACCAAAATAATAGTGAATATTAAGTATTTATGTACTTTTATAATATGTATTAAAACTAATTTAAGCCAGGTGTGGTGGTGCATGCCTTTAATCCAAGCACTCAGGAGGCAGAGGCAGGCAGGTCTCTGTGAGTTCAAGGCCAGACTGGTCTACATAGAGAGGTCCAGGACAGCTGGGGCTATAGGGAGACCCTGTCTCAAAAAGACCCCCCCCAAATAATAATAAATAAAATATTAAAAAAGAATATAGTTTGAGATTTATCATTTAACTATTTACCTTGCCATTAAATGTTTGCCAGTCCATGGAATGTTTTGCATGTTCTTCTCCTTGTATTATTTGATTGAGGTTGGAAAAAATATCAGAAATTACCCTTAGGGACAGAACAGATGTTATTTTGATTTCTTTTATAATTTTGATTTCCTTTGATTCTGAGTCATGCAAAGGTTGAATAAAACAGGCAATTAGTTGAAAATTGTCTTTTAAATTCCAGAGTAATAATATCATTGTGATTTCTTTGTTTAAAATAGGAACATTTAGATCCAGCTGGGCTTTTCTTAAAGATGAAAATCCTCACGAAAGGCAAAGCATCTAATGAAGAACTTCTTGGAGGTATCATCTCTATGTGTAAAGAGCACACAATTTAGAAATATCACCACTAATTTGTTAGAGATAAGATCTTCTGTAGTTTACTAACAATAGCTATAATTTGGTGGTAGGTGAGAAGGAAAGTGATCAATAGGAAAGAGATTATCAACTAAGAAAAAAGAATAGAAGCAAAATTAAAAGGTGCTTTTAAA
Organism: Nannospalax galili; assembly: GCF_000622305.1. Taxonomy (NCBI): domain Eukaryota; kingdom Metazoa; phylum Chordata; class Mammalia; order Rodentia; family Spalacidae; genus Nannospalax; species Nannospalax galili. The sequence continues at coordinate 2,401,561 of NW_008357686.1, forward strand.
TAAGAACTGAATAAAAGCACTCGGTTTTCATTAAGTTTTACAGAATATTGCAGTTGTTCAACCTTTATGAAGTTGTCTACCACCATGAACAAAGAACACTATTTTGGAGGGGTGGTGGGGAAAGGATGGTCATTTTATTGAGGGGCTTGGAGATGGACACAAGGTTGAGGAAGCACTAAGGAGAACAATGAGATCTATGTTCTCAACCAGGCTGAGACATCTTGGCCTCCTCCACAGTTGCCAAAAGAGAAAGACTATGTATTGATGGAGGCTGTCTAATGATGTCCTTTTTATAATTATTTCTGTAAACATTGATATTTGTTTTTCAGCTCTCAAGGGTCTAGAATGTGCAAAGAAATAAATATAGTAAAATATTTATGTGAGTCATTTAGCAAGTTAACTTTTCTATGTTTCAGTTTATCTTCAAAAGAGATGCAATAGTAATAATAATAACTACCCTGTGTTTTTTGGAGAATCTTATGAGAAATATATGTAAAGCATTTAGCGCATACATAATTCATGTTACATAGTACGTGTTACCTATTATAGTTATTATTGCTACTACTGCTCTGAAAATACAATAAATTAGGCCAGATCTCTCTAAGCAACTTGGCCAATATCAGTATTTCAAAGTTTTTTATTCATAAAATAATTTATTATAAATTCTTTTAATGTATACATACTTTAGTGTACTAGCAAATTTTGTGTTTTGAGATAGGGTTCCCTATACATTAAGTTGGCCTTGAACTGTTATATAGCCAAGGATGGCTTTGAACTCCTGATCCTCCTGCTTCCACCTCCCAAATTCTTGGGGTTGCAGGTGTGTGTCACCAGGCCTTGCTATTTTAGAAATCTTTACAGCTTCATTATTCTCACTATATAAAATTATATGTTAGTATAATTGCTGATAATACAATAAATAGTAATTTTAATAATTAGGACAGTAATCAAAGTTAGCCATGAGTTTTGTGTTAATTAAATATTGCTGAGTCTTTCTGTGAGTTCTAGAAATAGACAGAATTCTGTATCACTAGGTAACGGTATCACCTCAGCATACACAAGTTGAAAGTTGTTAGTAACCAGGATGACAACTCTACTTTTTTTGCTTTAGGGGAGTAAAGAAATTAACCTACTAAAGGAATAGACTTACTCAAACTAACACAATACAGAAAAACAAGATAGACTATTGAAATCACCCAGTTTGAAGTTAATTAGTTTGGATTGGAATTCCTCGTTGTAATGTTTATTCAAATGTATATAAGAAGCAAAGTTTAAAGTGAAATTATTTTTCCAAAATAGTTGCAAATTATAACACTTCCATAGGTCTAAGTTTTTTATATTAAAATAATACATATTTTAGTCTGTTATCTTGAAAAGATAATTTTAACATGTTTGATTTTTGTATTGCTGAGGATTGTGCATATGAAGCAAGTGCTGTACTACTCAGCTACATCTCCAACCATAGTCTGTTCACTTCTTTACCAGTAAAAGTACTTTCCTCTTAGAATGATTAGCCTAATTGCTGACATTAGACTTTCACAGATATTTTTATAGTAGAAAAAGTAAAACTTTTAAAGTAGATATGTTTTTAATCATAAAATGGTATCACAAACTCATCAAAGAAAAATTTGGAAGATACTGAAAATATCCGAGGTCCCACCATCCACTAGAATATAATCTCCTTAATAGGAAGGATTTTTGTGTAATGTGTTTACTACTGGATTCCTAGCACATATACAGGCCAAACTCAGAGAATATGCTCAGTAAACATTTGCTGAATTAATAATTAAATCTAAACAATCATTTTTAACAATTTATTGATCTAGTGTTAATATTTTTTCTTATTTTGTGTTTTACAGAATTATGACTATATAGTACATATAAATTTGCTTTTTAATTTTGCACTTACTAGTCTTAGAAATATTTTTAGATTACTGCATATTCATTTTTCCATGTGATTTTATACTCAGTGATTTCATATGATTGTATAATAGTTTAAGGCCACACCGTAGAGGACATTCAGGATGTTTCCTTTTTGTTTTTATAGTATTAGCTCTTTTAAATATCTTTTTTCAGAAACTATTTTTCCATAGTTATTTCAGATGACTTTTCAGAAATACAATCTCTGAAATAAAGGGATCAGCAGTAATAGGAACTGTCATTTACTTAATGTTTACTAAGTGCTAAATACATTGCTATATAATTTCCATATGTAATCTCATGGAATCCTTTTGACAACACTTAAGAGGTTGATGGTATATTTACCATTTTACACCTGACAAAACTAAGATACAGAAAAATTAAATTAATAATTTGCCTATGGCTGTACAGGTGGATAGTAGTATCAAATTTATGTCTGCCTGAATCCAGATTCCAAGCTTTTAACCCAATGCCCTTACTATAGAATATTACCAAATTGCTTTTCAGAAAGATTGCACTAGGCTACTTTGCTACTTTGTCCACATAATAATACCTGTGTCTCTACACTCTTTATAATGTCAGATATTAGTACACTAAGAAAGATTTTGGTGAATTATTACATAAAATATGGCATATGGTAAACATTTAAAATGTATACTTTGAAAGGAAAAAATTACTGAAAATAGCTGTCTCTTAAAAATGAAGTTGGTATGTTTTACATATTTTCACTCTTTTTTTTCTCTTGGTTAGCATGATTCATTAACTTGTTCATTTTTTTGTCAGCTGTCATGGAAATACTACATCTTGATATATCTTTAGAGTTTTGTCTAACCATTGCTAAATTGATGATGGATCATGAAAGGTACCTAAAAATTTATTTTTTTCTTTCTATAATGGATAGCATTTCCTGTGGTTTTGTTAACACATTGAATCTCTATGTGTGTGTGCTCACGTGCACACACACATTATTATATTCTTGTATTGATCAATATAGATAATGGTACTGTCACCTAAGTCACTTATATAATAGTTAATTTTGAGTCTATATTAAAAAAATCTGGGGCTGGAGAGATGGCTCAGAGGTTAAGAGCACTGGCTGCTCTTGCAGAGGACCTGGATTCAGTTCCCAGAGTCCATATGATGGCTAACAACCATCCATAACTCCAGCTCCAGAGGAATCCAATGCCCTCTTCTGATTTCTTTGGACATTGCATGGCGTGGGTACATTTACATACACGCAGGCAATGCACTCATACACATAAAATAAAAAATAATAAATAAAATATTAAAATGAAAAAAATTGATATGCCTTTACAAAACAGGAGTTAAGCTAAGTTAACCTGCAGGGCAGAGTAATGTATAACAGGAAGGATGAGTGGCTATAGTTTTTAAAGTTCTATCCTCTCTAGATTTGTTTTCATGGGGTCATTAATGTCTAAAAAGACCTTGATGTTTTTATAGACTTAGTGTTTCGCAAAGTTTAGTGTCATCATAATCACTGTGGCATAACCACTTGGAAAGATGTTCAACCAGCATTAGCCATCAGGGAAATGCAAACCAAAGCCACACTGAGAAACTGATTCACATCCACTGGGAGGATAATAATAATAATAATAGTAATAATAATAATAATAATAATAAAAGACACAATAGAATATGTTGACAAGGATGTCAACAAGGATCTGGATAAATTTTAACTCTCATATGCTGCTGTTGGGAATGTAGAATGAAGCATCTGCTTTGGAAAACTGCATTAAGTTCCTCAGTAAGTTAATTATAGTTACATGACCCGAGTATTAGCTTTTTGTCACTGTAGCAAAATACTTATGACAGACTGCTTATAAAGAAAAAGACGGGGCTGAGAGATGGCTCAGCAATTAAGAGCACTAACTGCTCTTTCAGAGGACTCAGGTTTGGTTCCCAGCACCCACATGGCAGCTGACAACCACCTGTAACTCCTGTTCCAGGGAATCCAATGCCCTCTTCTGACCTCCATGGGCATTGCATGACACAGGTGCACATACATGCATGCAGGCAATATACTCACATTCATAAAAAAATAAAAAATAACAAAATATTTTTAAAAAGAAAAAAAATATTTAACTTATAGTTTACTCTCAAAGGTTCAGATCTTGGCATTGATATACCTCAGTTCTGGTGAGGGTCCTCTTTACTGCATCACATCATAGTGGAAGGCAATGATGTAAGCATTTGTAGGAGCTAGTGATCATCCCTCAATACAGGAAGCCAGAGGGGGATTGAAGGGTCAGCTTAGGCTTTTCTGACAACTTGCTGTCACATGAATTCCTTCCAGAAGAATAGTATTTCCTTGAGAAAAAAGCAACCCCAATGACCTAAGTACCTTCTAATAGGCCCTACCTCTATTTCAACACTGCCACACTCTTGCAATTGAGTCTCCAATACATGAAACTTTTGGGATATGAACCACATGAAAGCCGCAGTACCCAGCAATTCTACTCATAGGCATATACCAAGATCACTGTAAGCATATATTCATAAATAGTCTTACATATCAATGATTATCGAAACATTATTCATTAGTCAAAATGAAAATTGCATATGTATCTATCAGCTGATAAATGGACAAATAATACGTGGTATATCCATGCCATGGTACATTATTTATTTTTTAATTTTAGTTTTTTAAATTGATCTTTTGTACATTCCATACAGAACATCCCAAACAATATTATTCATCTTTATACCCACATCCCAAATGACACCCTCCCATAGCCTCCCCCACCCCACTGGAGCCCATATACTCTGTCATCCCTGTTACTGTCCATTGTGTTGTCACTGCCCCTAGCCGTTCCCCAGTGCAAGTCCATCCACTGAGTCTAGTCAGCCTATCTAGAGTCCCTTGTTTTAGGAAGATCAACTCTTCCTCATCTAGCAGCAATCAATTGACAACATTCCTTTAGATAAGATAGGGGTCTGCTGTTCATTTTCCCAGTTCTATGCTAGGTTACTGTCTGGGAGTCTCTTGGGCACCCTGGCCAACAAGGACCTTTGACTTATCTACACATAGATGGAACTGGTAAAAGGAAGGAGCCAGGGGCTCCTCCCATGCCCATGTGACCCCTGAGGAACAGATCCTCAAACAACCTTAAGAGTAAAAATAAACTGGTTTATTTGGGCCAACTGTATGGTCTTAAACACCCAAAAGGAAAATGTAACCAAAGATTAAATTAATCAGTATATTTCTTTAAGAGTCCATGTGTCTAGGTAAAGGCTATATAACAAGAAACAATGCCAGACAAGAGATACCTTCCTTTGGGTACATTATTTCTTAATAAAAAGAATTGAAGGAAATATATATTACAACATCGATAAACTTTGAAAACTTGTTTAGTGAAGGAAACAAAACACTAATTGTGGTATTTGATTTTTATGTCCAAAATAAGCAAATTTGTAAGAAGAAGGCAGATCATTGATTATCTAGGGCTTTAGAAGTTGGGAGTGAGATGAGAAGTTGCCTCTAGTGAGCATGGAGTTTCTTTTTTTTTTTAAATTTTTGTCCATTTCATATACTACATCTTAATCATATTTAGACCCCTTCCACTATCTGTACCCCTACATAGTCCCCCCACTAGAGTTCATGCATTCTGTCATATATGTTAGGACCTATCCAATCAAGTTTGTGCCCTCAGATGTCCCTTGGTGTGAGTTCATCCACTGGAGCCTGGTCCTCTTATCTAAAGTCACTCCCTTAAAGAAGACCAACTCTCTCTCACCCAGCAGTGATCATCTGCCAATAGTTCCTTGGCTAAGCTTGGGACCTCCTGCCCATTTCTTCATTTCTGTGGTGGATTTTTGTCTGATTGAGTCTGCATGGGTCTTGTGCATGCTGACGCCATTGCTGTAAGTTCATATGAGCAAGTTCCCAGAAGCCTGGAAAATTTTGTTTGCTTGTGGTCATCCACCATCCCTGGCTCTTGCAATATTTTCACTCCTTCTTCCTCAATGGTCCCAGAGCCTTGGGTTCATGAGGTTTAATATAAGACCCCTATCCAGGGAAACACTCTCTGCAGTCTCTTATTCTCTATACTTTGGCCAGTTGTGGCCTTCTGTGTTAATCACCCTCTGTTGCATGAGGAACCTTCACCAATGAGAGCTGAGAATTTCTTTTTAGCATAATGAACATATTGTAAAATTGACTGAGTAGTGGTTGCACAACTCTGAATATCATTGGAATGGTATACTTTAAATGGGTAAATTGTATGATATGTAAATGACACCACAATACAACCATTATAAAAAATAATCGGGGGGGTGGAGGGCAGCGAAATGGCTCATCAGGTAATAGAGCTTGCTGTCAATCCTGATGACCTGAGTTCAGTCTCCAGAATCTACTTGACGGAAGGACAGAACTGACTCCTTCAAGTTGATTAATTAATTAATTAATTAATTAATTAAATCTGGGCTAGGTGTGGTGGCATATGTCTTTAATCTCAGAACTTGGAAGGCAGAATCAGGCAGCTCTCTGTGAGTTCAAGGCCAGTCTGGTATACATGGTAAGTTCCAGGGCAGCCAGGACTACATAGTGAGACCCTGTCTCAAAAAAAAAAAAAAAAACCAACAAAAAATCAGGGATGTGGATGTAGCTCAGTGATGGAGTGCTTGCCTAGTATACACAAGACCCTGAATTTGATCCCAGCACAACAAATAATAAACCAAGTATAATCATCACTGTAGTCAGGTATGGAAATCAATTTGAGGTCCTAAAACACCTAAAAATAGAACTATTGTATGATTTGCCATACCACTCTTGGGTATATACCTGAAGCAATCTGTCAGTATATGTGATGGTTAATCTCAACTGTCAGTTTAACTGGATGTGGAATCAACTAAGAGACACACTTCTGTAAGTGTATTTCTGGGAAAGATGAACTGAGTGTGGAAAGACCCTCCTCCAGAGTGGGCAGCACCTTCCAGTAGTTGCCCAGATATAAAGACACCCAAAGAAAAATCAATGTTGCTTGCTTGCCTGTCTTTGCTTCTTGCTGGTATGTCTGTGCCATTGTTGCTGCTGCCATCAGAACCCAGCTTCTTTGGCTTTCAGATGTGGACTGAGGACCAGTGGCTCTCTAGGAATCCTTCAGTGCCAGACTGAGACTGCTGGGACACTGGGCATTATAGACTGAGCAACTACTAGGTTCACAGCCTCTCTGGCATGCAGCCTGCCACTGTTGAACCACTTGACACACATTGTGTAAGCCAATCTAGTAAATCCCCTTTTGTAATATATACTCATTACATCATTTCTGTTGTACTAAAGAACCCCACCAATACAGAATGCAATAGAGATATATCAGTGCACGATGTTTTTTATGGCACTATTCATAATAAGTAAGTTGTGGAATCAGCTTAGGTGCATGTCAATAGGTGAATGTATGAAGAAAATATAGTTTATACATACAATAGAGTTTTATTCTGCCATTAAGAATAACAGAATTGCCGGGCGTGGTGGCACACCCCTTTAATCCCAGTACTAGGGAGGCAGAAGCAGGTGGATCTCTGTGATTTCAAGGCCAGCCTGGTCTACATAGTGAGTTCCAGGACAGCTGGGGCTACAGGGAGGCCCTTTCTCAAAAAGACCAAAAAAAAAAAAAAAAGAATAACAGAATCAAAGAATCAAAGTACGTTATTATACATATATGAAAGTGTCATAATCTGTTATTTTATATAATAAATATATGCTTATACATAATTTAAAAATAATAACTAATGAGGAACCAGATTAAAAACTCAGCGATTGAACCCTAACTTACACTAACATGGATTGATGTACTCTTTTTTGGTTCTTCATGTGGTTCCAAGAACTGTTATTACAGACAAGAGCTGTGTAAATATTTTCTGTAAAGAGTGAAGTAGTAAAAGTGTAGGTTTTGCCATTGTAAGATGTCTGTCACACCTATTTAACTCTATTATTGCACTGTGAAATCAGCCATAGACAATATATAGGTGAATGGATATGTCTGTTTTCCAGTAAAACTTTATTTGTAAAAAGAAGTGACTTGTTGGATTTGGCCGGCAAGTTATAGTTTGCCTGGCACATGACTACTTCATGACTTCTTGAATGAGAAATGATTCAACATCTTATAGAGTACCTGTGATGGAAAGCCCATTTTAGTTTTATAAAGCTGAATCATAAAATTCTTCCTCATATAGTACTAATCCATTTTTATAGTAATTTCTAAGAGTTTTCAATCTTATATATGGATGTTCAGTCTGCTGCATCACAACATCTAAATCCTGAATTTAAACAGCCCTTTCCCAATTCATTCTAACACTGAAACGGTCACTTCCTGGGTAAATCCGGTATTTGGAATGGAACACAGTATTGCAGATTTGAGCTAAGCAATAGGGTGTACCTTTCAAGTTCTAAACAATCTAAAACTGCACTATCCAATAAGATATGTCCACATGTAGCTATTTACATTACTCTTTAATTAAAAATTATCTAAATTTTAAAAACTAAAATTTAAGTTATATAGATAAAAAATTAGTTCAGATTCACCCTCCCAGCTCCCCCACCCCATCTCTCCTCCTAGCAGGGGGACAGGCACATTTCTCGTCTTGGCACCCCAGACCTCTGGACTGACCTCTTGGCCTAAACTCCTCACTGCTTCCTGATCCTTTGCACCCAGACCAACCCAATTCCTCCCTCTAGTCCCCAGGAGTCCTCCAGCCTGTTCCCATCCCCACCTCCCTTTGCATCCCTGGGCGGCCCAGCCCCACAGCTTCCTGGGGCCAGCAGCTTTCCTGGGTAAGCTTGGCAGTGCCCACTGCGCCTTGACTCCCCCAGCCTCATTCACCCTCCCAGCTCCCCCACCCCATCTCTCCTCCTAGCCTGGTATATTAGTCAGGGTTCTCCAAAGAAACAGAACTGGTAGAATGAATATATACGTATAGAGATTTATCAGCTTAGCTCACAGGATAGAGTCTGAGTAGTCCAACAATGGCTGCACCACACTGGAGAGGCAGAGAATCCATAGTTGCTCAGTCCACGAGGCTGGATGTCTCAGTAGTCCCAATCTGGCACTGAAGGTCTGATGAATTCCAAAAGATCAGCTAGTCTTCAGTCTACAGCAGCAAGATGACCTCACCAGGGAGAGAGAAGGCAAGCGGCAAGAAGCCAGGCATTCTCCTCCGCCATGGCCTTTTCTACGGGCTCCTGTCAGAAGGTAACACCCACATTTAGGGTGTGTCTTCCAGCTTCAGATGATCCAATCAAGAAGATCTCTCTCTGTTGGGGAACCCTGCTGCTAGGGTTGTAGTCCTCCATGTCCGGATTGCTCTAAGGGGCTCGTGCCATATGGAAGGACTCCCCTTCTCAGCAGGGGGCCTCCTGCTCTCTTCCTGACTTACCTGGAAAGTGCCGCCAAGCACAATGCCTGACCTTATTTGGAACATGACCTTTGGCATGGTTACCTGGAGTAAAAACTACCCCCAGGTTTTTTCTATATGATAATTAGGCATTGCCCGGTAGTCGGGTGATAGGAGCCTACTGCTACATGTAAATAAAGCGTACTATGAGCACCTATCAGCTGAAGCATTGGCTACTGCCTCCACACTATATTTTCCCCTAACATCCCACTAAATAAACGGAGCTGTTTCACTGAATCTAGAGCTGTTTCACTGAGTCTGGAGCTGTTTGCATCATTGAACATGCCTCCCCGGAAAGGCTTTCTTCCATCAGTGCTCACTGGCCATCCTGACCCCGTTCATCGCTTTGGCTTCTTTGTCCTCGTGGAGCAGTGGCCAATGACCCATGAGGAGAGGGAGTGACCCCACATCTCTCATTTCAGTTAATCCCAGATCCAGTCAAGTTGACACCCAGGATTAGCCATCACACCTGGGTACTGGACCATTTCTTGTCTTGGCACCCCAGACCCTGGACTGACCTCTTAGCCCAGAATCCCCACTGATTGCTGATCCTTTTCATCCAGACCAACCCATTTCCTCCCTGTAGTCCCCAGGAGCCCTCGGGCCTCTTCTTGTTCCCACCTCCCTTTGCAATCCTGGGTGGCAGACCCACCAGCTTCCTGGAACCAGCATCTTTCCTGGGCCCTGCTCCCAGGCCAGCATCTTTCCTGGAGGAATCCAGACCTTAGGAGAAAGCCTGAGATCATCTAATCCTCATCCAACTCGGGCCTCTGTGGGAACTCCTGAGCAGCAAGATGAAAACATTTTGGCCACTCCAATATAAAATCAAAAGAGAGAACCTGAAGCCTAGACCAACCAGTTTTTCATGCCCAACAAGTAAACCACAAATGCACATAAAGTTTACAAAAAGAAGCAGACCAAAACTCAACAAAGGAAGGCTTGAGTCTCACACAAGAATCAGAAACTACAAAAGAAACCCAGATGTGAAAGTCACAGAGGAAAAATAATAATATGAAAACCCAAAATAATATATCCCCACCAAGTACCAACAGTCCTCTAGAGGAGTACAGTGAGGACCCCATAGAGATAACACAGGACATGGAACTCAAAAGAACAATTATAAGCATGATAAAAGAATTCAGTGAATTTAAAGAACACACAAAAAAAGAAATCAAAGAACTGAAGGAAGATAGGGATAAACTTCTGAATGAATTCAGAAAAGAGTTAGAAATATTGAAAAATACTCAGGCTAAAATGAAGAAGGAAGTGAAACATTCAGTAAGCCAATTAGAAATGACAAGAGAAAGCCTCACCAATAGGATGAATGAAATGGTAAACAGAATATCAAGACCGGAAGATAAAGTGGACGAATTAGACCACTCAAGCAAAGATTATGAAAAATTTAAGAAAACACAAGAATGGAATATGCGGGAATTGTGTGACACCATAAAAAGACCAAACTTATATATTATAGGCATAGAGGAAGGAGAAGAATCTCAGGATAATGGTATGGACCAGATCTTCAACAGGATTGTAGAAGAAAATTTCCCTAAATTAAAGAAAGATATGCCCATACAAATATAAGAAGTATATAGAACACCAAATAGACAGGACCAGAAAAGAAACTCTATGGCATATCATAGTAAAAATGCTTAATGTACAGAACAAAGAGAGACTATTGAAAGCTGCAGAAGAAAAACAAGTCACATATAAAGGAAAGCCCATCAGGATTACAGCTGACTTTTCAGTGCAAACTATGAAAGCCAGAAGAGTCTGGACCAAAGTATTCCCAGTTCTAAATGACCCAGATTACTATATCCAGCCAAAATGTCTATTATAATCAAAGGGGAAACAAAAATCTTCCATGACATAAATAAGTTGAAAGAATTCATGTCCACAAAACCAGCCCTTTAGAGAGTTCTTCAAGCAATACAAAGAACTGAAAAAAGGAACCACTATACTCAAGGAGTTACAGAAAGAAACTTAATGAAGGTATAAATATGGAAATGCACAGCTATACCAAGAATGTGAACAGAAATAAAAATGACAGGATTCAATACATATCTTTCATTAATAAATTTAAATATCAATGAACTGAACTCCCCAGTCAAAAGACATAGACTAGTTGAATGAATTAAGAAAACCCATCTTTTTGTTGTCTGCAAGAAACCCATCTCACTTTCAAGGACAGGCACTACTTTAAGGTGAAAGGATGGAAAAAAAATATACCAAGTGAATGGTACTAAGAAAAAAGCAGGCACTGCAATTCTAGTATCTGAAAAAATAGACTTTAAACTAAGACTAATCAGAAGAGATAAAGAGAGCCACTTCATTCTGATCAAAGGAACAATTGACCAAGAAGATATTACAATCATGAACATATATTCACCAAACTCTGGTGTGCCCAACTTCATAAAAATAGTACTACAGGACTTTAAGACCCAGATTAATCCCAACTCATTAATCGTAGGGGACTTCAATACCCCACTGTCTCCATTAGATAGGTCAACAGGACAGAGAATTAATAGATAGACATCTGAATTAAACAACACCAGACATCAAATGGGCCTAACAGACATCTACCGAATATTCCACCCAAGCACCAAAGGACATACTTTCTATTCAGCGCCCCATGGAACTTTCTCCAAAATTGACCGTGTACTGGGGCACAAAACAAACCTCAACAAATACAAAAAGATTGAAATAATTCCATGCATTCTGTCAGACCACAATGCAATAAAGCTCAAAATCAACACCAGAAGAAACCCTAGTAACTACATGAGTGCATGGAGATTAAACAACACACTCCTGAATGATGAATGGATCAAAGGAGAAATTAAGAAAGAAATGAAAGTATTCCTGGGACTAAATGAAAAGGACAATACAGCACAACAAAACCTGTGGGATATGTTGAAAGCAGTCCTTAGAGGGAAGTTTATAGCTCTAAGTGACTACATTAAATAATTGGAAAGAACACAAATAAATGACTTAACATTGAAACTCAAGACACTTGAAAAGCAAGAACAAGTGAAACCCAAACCCTGCAGACAAGAAGAAATAACTAAAATCAGAGCAGAAAAGAAAGGAAGGGAGGGAGGGCAGGAGGAAAAAAGGGAGAGAGGGAGGGAGGAAAGGTAAAGAACAGAACTGAATTCTAAAAAAAAATAAAAGTTCAATTATACTAGAATATGGAAATCTACAAATTCTTTTTGGAAAGAGATAGATTATAAACAACTAAATCTTTAAAAATTGAGTCTCACTAATTTTTTGTGAACAATATAGAAAATGTAGACTACATGGCTATGTAACTAGGGACACGTATCAGGCTCAATGGCTATGTCTCCAAAACATAGACTAACGGGTTAATGTTAACCTGAAGATTAGTTAATGCTTTTCTGAGGGTTTGGACTTCAGTTTTTCACTGTTTATCCTATCTGATCAGAAGTCAAAAAACTATGGTCTGCTGCCCATCTGCTCAATAAAGTGTTATTAGCATATAGTCACATATATTGTGTCTATGAAACATGTAGATACAGTAATTATACATGTATGCTGACTATTCTTCTATGACTTTAACAGAAAATATTGATTTATTGGAATTAATTGGATGCACAATGCTGTAGTTACCTCTACTTCTTGTAGGTTAGGAGGCTTAGTTGGATATAGTGTGGCCCAAGATGGGACTTTCGTGGAAGCAGATTTTGAGATGGTAGTTAATGTGCAGGTTGTTGATTAAGGGACACCCTCAAGATCCATATCTGTGAGGATAAGGAAAGGAAGTAAAATTAAACAGTCCAATCACAAGGACTCAGCGTTATTCATGAGCAGTTTGAGAAAGATGGAATGATCCCTTGGAATTGTCTTCAAAAGGGGTGAGAGAATCAAGCCTTGTAGCTGAGTGTTCAACAGTTAGGCATTGCATACTGACTATCTTGGGAAGGGAGCATAACCTTGGGTGTGGTAGCACTCTTCTGCTGAAGAAATTGTCAAAGAAGAATTGTAAGTACTTCCATCTTGGAGGAGAGATCTGGGAGGTGTAGCACAGCATTTGTGGCAGATATTAGAGATATCTTTTGAAGTATTAATTCACATTGTTCATGTCATCCAACAGAAAATATCTCTGTCTCAGTCCAATAACTTGAAATTTTTATTAATACAAGCAAATTACATAAGCACCCTGAATCTTTCACTGAAGTTGCTCATAAGTAATAATACAGATGTCAACTTTTATGTGTTCTTATTGAAGTTACTTTTGGGAAAACTCATTTTGCAAGGGATAATACAACTTACTTTTCTGTTTTGAAATTTGTTTCCAGTGATGAAAGTGATTACTTAAACTTTATACCCACAGTTGTAGGTTTAAGGATTCAATTCTAAAAAGTTTTCTGATTTCTAACGTTATGGTAATGAAAAACATTATTCTGCCTTTCTCGATTATTATTACCAATGTGAATAAAAACCATAAATTGAAGAAATTAAACTGCAATTGTAGTGTGACGTTGGATCATAATTAGACAACTTTGTAACATCAGATATAGTGGACATTCGTGTTTTTAGCTACTTATCATTCATTCAGTTCACCATCTTGATAACAATATCCACATTTCCATTTCCATATCTGCTTCATCTTATAAACCCACTGTTGTTGGTTTCTACCCATTGGTGTAGAAAAAAAAGGGATTCAGGTTTTTAGTTCCAAATCAACAGAATAATCAATTTCAAAAGAAAACAATGAATAATTATTTATATCTTTAGATTTCAAATTTAAAATGTATTTTATATGTTTACCTATTTATATCATATAACATGCTTATATCATCACTCAGTTTATAATAATAGAGTTTGATTACATTTTTGGCAATTTTTCCTATAGTCTGCTTCACTAATTTTTATTATACATTTGACATCTGTAGGTGGTATAGAAAGTTCCATTGTAGCTGGGCATGGTGGCGGATGCCTGTAATTCCAGTACTCAGGAGGCTGAGTGAGGAGGATTGATTAGAATGCAAGGACAGCTTGGCCTACAGAGTGAGACCCTGTCTCAGGCACACAAAGTTTCATTATATAATGAGCAATGTTATAATTATTTTGTAACAAAAGCAATTGCTGTTTTTGTAGAGTGTTTTCAGGAAAACCCAAGTGTGTAGAACAGTATTTGAAAGTGAATGCATTTCTGCAATGGACTAAGCTTGTTGAGCAGACCTGCTTTTCTGATGACTCATTTTGATGCAAGGATAAAATTTTTGAATATAGAGAATGGATGGAAAGATTACTATTTATTCAGTGATCTTTAAAATAAATCACCTTTTGGGGCTGGAGAGATGACTTAGCATTTAAGAACACTGGCTGCTCTTGCAGAGGACCCAGGTTTGATTTCCAGCACCCACATGGCAGCTAACAACCATCCATAACTCCAGTTCCAAGAGAATGAATCCAATGTTCTCTTCTGCCCTTTGTGGGCATTGCATGACATGGGTACACTTACATGCATGCAGGCAATACACTCACAGACACAAAGTAAAAATAATAAACATATATTTTAAAAACTCACAGTTTACAGTCAAGCTTCACCTTTTAATATTTGAATCAGGGTCTCAACTATATAGCCCTGGCTGGTCTGAAACTAGGCTGGGTTTGAACTTATGAAGATTTACCTGCCTCTGCCTCCTGAGTTAGCATCACCTTTTATAAAGCAGATAATTTCAGGTTACACACCTCTGATATCCAAGTAATAATGCTTTATTTAAGAAATGAACATACTAATTGGCATCTAAAAAATCAGATTGATAGCTTGTTGTTCTGTTGTTGTGAGTCATTTTTTTCTGAAATTATTCAAATCCCTGACTTTTCATTTGTTGTCTTTTTTTTGATCTCTTCAAGTTTTTTTTTATTTTTTTAATTAAAAGAAGCATTTCATTACAACAGCATTAACCTATTCAATAACTTTTTCTGAGCTAGGGTACATCTCTTTCAAAATTGGCTGTACATTTCTATGTTTACAGATGAATTATTACACTTATATAATCTTTTACTCATTATAAACTCTATAAGACATAAAATTAAATGAGGTTCCAAC
>NW_008357686.1:2421405-2459128 GCF_000622305.1 Nannospalax galili
TCATCATTGTTCTTTTGAGTTCCATGTCCTGCATTATCTCTAGGAGAGGATTACTGATATTTGGTGGGGCTATATTATTTTGGTTTTTCATGTTATTATTTTTTTCTCTGTGATTTTGACAGTGAATTTCTTTTGTAGTTTCTGACTCTTCAAGTTTAGTTCTGCTTCTTTTATTTTTGAGCTTTATGTGTCTTTGTGGTTTACTTTTTGGGTATGAAGAGCTGGTTCGTCTAAGCTTCTGGTTCTCTCTTTTGATTTTATATTGTCCCAGGGAGTGGATTGAGTAGCTGGGTTGTACTGGATGCAAAGGATCAGGGAGAGGAAAGGTAAGCCTCGGAGCCCCAGAAAGAGGCTGTCAGCCCCAGCAAGAGGCTGGCAGGTGTTGCAGGACCAGGGAAGTAGAGGGAGGTGAGGGCGGCACCAGGTCTGGAAGCAGTGCCCCTGGGGCCCAAGAAAGGCACTAATTTGGTCTGGGTGAGAAGGGTCAGGAAGCAGTATTGGTTCCCCCGGTGTCTGGGGCCCCAAATCTAGGGATGGCGCATGTCCCAAACTAGGAGTAGCGAACAGCAGGGGAGATGGAAGGGTGAATGTGGCTTGGGGATTCAAGGCGCGGAGGGCTGCCCATTTGTTGTCTTTTATATCAACTAAGTATTTGCTATTCTCTCCTTGTCACCTTGGGATTTAATTCTTTCTTTTAAAACATTGTATCTACCTCTTTTTTTTTTTTTTTTGGTCTTTTTGAGATAGGGTCTCCCTGTAGCCCCTGACCTGGAACTCACTATGTAGATAATGCTGATCTTTTACTCACAGAGATCTGCCTGCCTTTGCCTCCCAAGTGGCACCACCATGTCCGGCTATATCTACCTTTTTTTAAAAAAATTACTTTTTAAAAATTTTATGTGTATGACTGTATCGCCTGCATGTGTGTAAGTGCACACATGTTGTGCAATGCCCGCGAAGGTCAGAAGAAAGCATTGAATCCCTTGGGGCTAGAGTTATGGATGGTTGTTAGCAGTCATGTGGGTGTTGGGTATCAAGCCCAGGTCCTCTGCAAGAGAAGCCAGTGCTCTTAACCACTGTGCCATCTCTCCAGCCCCAAGACTAATACCTACTTTTTCTTACTTTTTTTTGAGACAAGGTCTCCTTGTAGCTCCAGCTGGCCTAGAATTCACTATGTAGACCAGGCTGGCCTCCAACTCACAGAGATCCACCTGCCTCTGACTCCTGAGTGCTGGATTAAAGGCGTGTACCACCACGCCCAGTCTACCTTTTAAATTCTACAAATATTCCTTGGCTATTATGAGAATGTTTTTTAAAGATCACATTTAATCCTATTATCTAACAGTATTTTTAGCTTTTTTTTCTTTCCTTCCGCTCCTTGTCTATATTTGTACATAATTTTTTCCTAGTTGTAACCTTAGTTTAGTATAGATCACTTTATGTTGTTATTCATGAAATAGCTAAGGCCCTTTTATTGCTAATGAGGAAGAATTAGTCAGCTACTGTTAATTCTAGTGACAAGAATACCAACTCCAATAATCAAAGTCATTTTGAATTGCAGCATGACTATCATGATGGAATAAGAAACCTAGAGATAGTGATCTAAGAAAATCAATGTACCAAATAAAAATAGAAAACGAGAATGTAGGCAATTGGATTGACCTTTTCAAACTAAAATCAAGAAAAGAACAGAGAAGAATCTGCCTTGTGAAGTCAACATAAGAATCCTTTAAAGTCCAAAGTATGCGATAGTGAGAAAGCAGTTTGTTGAGAATTTGCAAGTTAAAATAAAGAACAGAAATTGTTGCCACTTGATTACTTCCTTCCTAATGTTTCTTGTTGCATAAGGCCTGGATTTTACATTTGATTTATTTATTTAATTTTTAAAGTGTATGAATGTTTTCTGTCTGTATGTAAATGCACCAGTGTGTGCAATGTCCATGGAGGCCAAAAGAGGGCACTGGATCCCCTAGAATTGGAGCTATTTATGTAATTTTTAAAGTGTATGAATGTTTTCTGTCTGTATGTAAGTGCACCAGTGTGTGCAATGTCCATGGAGGCCAGAAGAGGGCACTGGATCCCCTGGAATTGGAGCTATGGACAGTTGTTAGTCACCATGTGGGTGCTGGGAACTGAACCCCTGTTCTCTGCAAGAAAAGCCAGTGCTCTTAATCACTGAGACATCTCTCTAACCCTGTGATTTATCTATCTATCTATCTATCTATTTATCTATCTATCTATCATCTATCTACCTATCTATCATCTATCTCTGTCTGTCTGTCTGTCTGTCTGTATGTCTATTTTTTGAGACAGGGTTTCACTATGTAGACCAGGCTGTCCTGTAACTTGCTGTGTTTCAGTCTCAAGAGTGCTGGGATTACAAGCATATGCCATCACACCTGGCTCTCAATGTTATTTTATTGATGTAATAGTTTGGGCATACTGCTGAATATTAAAGTAAAATATTTATGAACTTTGTTGATTCTACACAGTAAATGAGTTTTTTTTTTCAATTTTTGAGAGAGGGTCTCCCTGTAGCCCCAGCTGTCCTGGAACTCACTATGTAGACCAGGCTGGCCTCAAACTCACAAAGGTCTGCCT
Organism: Nannospalax galili; assembly: GCF_000622305.1. Lineage (NCBI taxonomy): Eukaryota > Metazoa > Chordata > Mammalia > Rodentia > Spalacidae > Nannospalax > Nannospalax galili. Next base: position 2,424,007 of record NW_008357686.1, read on the forward strand.
GCCTCTGCCTCCCAAGTGCTGGGATTAAAGGCGTGTGCCACCATGCCCAGCTTAAATGAGTTTTAAAAAGTTCTATTCAAAGAAATGTTAAGGTGATACATATTTTTCCATTGATAAATAAAAATAGAAATGACTTGTCTCCAGAAACACTTGGACCTAAGATACAGTAAAATTATACTAATGAATATAGCAAAAATTTAAATAATAGGTTTAAAGGAAATATATTCCTCTGATATTATAGTAATAAGTACTTAAAGTGAGTCCCAGTAATAACATGCTAGCAGTATAAAAATGAGATACATTCAATATTGAGGAGTTCATCATCTCAATAATCATTTCTGGGGTAGGTTTAAAAGGTGATCAATAGTTACTAAGAAATAAAAGCAAGTATCCACTATCACCTGAGATTTTAATTAATGATGTTCATATGGATATTCTCATATGACAGCTACTATTTAAGCCAACTGTAGGAGATATCACACTAGGTCTTTCATTTCCTCTCCTGTTTAATTAAATATCTGTATAATGTACTTAGTAGGGCATTCAAGTACTTTGTTATAATAAAAATTTTTGATGAGCTTATTATTAGAAATTATAGTTTCAATATGTAGGAAATAAAGGTAGACAGAAAGTACCCAATTTCTTAAATATTTGGGATGTTTTGTTGGAAAATATGATTTGTGTATTTCTCCCCATGTTTGACATGGGAAGAAGGATTAGGAGACTTTCTAAAGTTGATTGCTCTTGGACACAGAGTTCAATTTTTCTTAGCACATTTGGTACAATGAAGTTCATTTTGTCAAAAAATGTATTTAATACTTGTGTGGATTCTGTTTCTAGATAAAAAGAAACACAAGAATCATATTTCTAATGAATTTATAGCCTACCATGGTAAATTAAACATATATATGTTTGATCAGTCAACTGAAAATAAAATGCAGGATATGGGAAACGTAGCATAGGTGATAAATTTAAAAGATTGAATGAGAGATCACTGTGAGCCCTGCTGATTGAAAAATACTATTTTAGGAGAGGTTGGAACTTAGAAATGGATGACATTTGCATAGGTTAAAAAGTAGATGTGCGATCTTCCTGGTAATAAGATCAGAGTAAGCACAAGGCAGATTTGGGGACAGTAATCTAGTTCAAGTATTTAACATGTAAAGGATGCCATGTGGAAGGCATAGGTACTGTTTTCAGGAAACATACAAGTTTGCTACAAAGAAGGCATGAATAAAGAAAACAATACAAGATAGCACATAGAAAATGGGAATAACTGACAGCTTGGTATAGGAAGTCAGAAGATGCCTAATGGTTGCAGACTGGGTATAATGGAAAGCCTTCTTAGGATTGCAAAGTCCTTGAGTAGGACTGCAAAAGTGGGGAGGGATGGAAACAAGTGCAAAGGAAGAAATAGGGCATTACCTGTGAGGGATTTTTGTACAAACAGGTATGGAGAGAATATACTCTACTCAGAATATGATGATTAATGGATCAGAGGCTGTAGCATAAATTTTATGTAACAAGTATAATGAAACCCAAAGAGAAGAAAGTTAGAGTCATTTCTGGAAATCTTTGAATACCAGGTTAAAAAACTTTATAATGTAGGTAATTGAAGATTTATTGAAAGTTTTCAAATAGGGTAGTGACATGATGATAGTAATAATATGCAAAAACTTAAGGGACAAATTTAGAGATAGTGAGATCAATCAAGAGCTGTTATAAGTAGTTCAGTGTGAAGTGATATGAGCCTAAGTTAGGTTAATAACAATAGAAATTCATTCTTTTACATCTGACTTTCCACAGAGTGCCGGTGGTTTTGTTGCTGGGTGTTGAAGGCACAGCTACTAAATAATATACAGTCCCTGGTCTCAAAGAGATCACTGCCTAATGAGAAAGACTGGCTCATAATTATAAAATAACGTGTTTTGCTATCACCAATGAGAGGCTAAATTAGTAGATGATTTATGAAGATAGAGCTATTCAGCCTTTTGCTTGCATATTTTCATTAAAATTAATATTGCTTCAAGTAAGTTAACTGCCTCATAATTTTTGTTCTTTCTTAGTAATTTGCCAGCCTCCCATTGTTTAGGAGCTTCCTTTTGCTGTTGTTGTTTACATTTCCCACAGTGAAACCATAATCTAGACAAATAAGCACTTGTCATCAACTGTACAAATAATGAATCTTGCTCTTCAGAGATTCTAAAATAGAAAATGGAGAGAAGTAATGGAAGTAAAGGACATTATGAACTAGACAGAGTTATCAAAAGAAAAAATACAAATGGTTGACAAATTTTTTTTAATGTTCATCATCCTAAGCCATCAGTGAAATGCAAATTAAAACTACTTTGGGATTCCATCTTACCACAGTCAAAATGGCTAAGATAAAAGAAAATTCTTACCTGAATGTGGGGAAAGAGAAACACATTCACTGTTCATAGGCGTGCAAACCAGTATAGCCACTATAGAAATCAGTGTGGCAATTCCTCAAAAAGCTGGAAATAGATCTACCACAGGATTCAGCTATACCACTTTTGGGCATGTACCCAAAGGACTCTATATACTATTGCAGGGATACCTGCTCATCCATGTTCATTGCTCCTCTATTCACAATAGCCAGGACATGCAAACAACCTAGATGCCTATCAGCTGATGAATGGATAATAAAAATGTGGTATATTTACACAATTGAATATTATTCAGCTATTAAGAGAAATAAAATTATGAAATTCACAGAGGTAACCCAGAGCCAGAAAGAAAAACATCATATGTTCTCTCATATGTACATGTTAGCTTTGAATCTTTAGATATGTGTGTTTAAATTGGAGTACCTATAGAATTTCATTGTGTAAATGTACCACATTTTCATTATCCATTCATCAATTGAGGGACATTTAGGTTGTTTTCATTTCTTAGCTATTGTAAAAAATAGCAACAACAAACATGGCTATGCAAGTTTCTCTGTAGTAGGATGAGTCTGTATGCCAAGGAGCTGTATGACCAGATCATATGGTAGGCTTATTTTTAGTTTTTTTGTAGGGTTCCCTATGTTGATTTCCACAGTAATTGCACCAGTTTGCATTCTCACCAACAGTGGATGAGTGTTCTCTTTTCCCCACATCCACACCAGCATTTAATATCATTTGTTCTCTTAATCTTAGCCATTCTGGCTGGGGTTAAATGAAATCTTAAAGTGGTTTTGATTTTCATTTCCCTAGTTATTAAGAATCATCAACACTTTAAAAATATTTCATTTGTTATTTTTATTTTATGTGGAGTATATTGCCTGCATGTGTGTAAATGCACCCATATCATGCAATGCCTACAGAGGTCAGAAGAGGGCGTCGAATCCCCTGGAACTGAAGTTTTAGGCAGTTGTTAGCCACAACTTTCTTTGTATATTCTGGATATTAATGCTCTGTTGGATGAATAGCTGGTGAAGATTTTCTCCCACTCTGTAGGCTTTCTGTTCACTTGACTGTTTCCTTTGCTGTACAGACACTTTTTAGTTTAACGAGGTACCATTTGTTGATTGTTGACCTTAATTCCTGAGTGATTGATGTCTGATTTAGAAAATCCTTCCCTGCACCTATATCTTCTAGGGTACTGCCTATGAATTCTTCTAACAGTTTCAGCATTTCAGGCTTCACATTGACATCTTTGATTCATTTGGAATTGATTTTTGTGCAGGGTTGATAGGTATGGGTCTAATTTCATTCAAACTTTTAATTTTCCTCAGGGGTCCCATGGGCTTGGGAGGAGCCCCTGGCTCCTTTCTTTTACTAGTTCCACCTATGTGAAGATAAACAGATCCTCAAACAACCTTAAGAGTAAAAATAAATTGGTTTATCTGGACCAACTGTATGGCCTTAAACCCCAAAAGGAAAATATAACCAAAGATTAAAAGGGCCAGCATAATTTCATAAGAGTCCATATGTATAGCCAAAGGCTACATAACAATCAACAGTGCCAGACAGGTGATACCTTCTTTTGAGTTGATGGCCAGGGTGGCCAAAGGGATTCCCAGCTAGTAACCCAGCATAGAACTAGGAAAATGAACAGCAGACCCCAATCTTATCCAAAGGACTATTGACAACTGATTACTGCTAGATGAGGAATAGCTGACCCTCCTAAAACAAAGACCTCTAGATAGGCTGACTAGATTCACTAGAAGGGCAAGTAGTGGGGAATGGCTGGGGGTGCCGACAACACAGCAGACAGTAGCAGGGATATCAGAGTATAAGGGCTCTAATCGGGGGAGGGAGGCTATGTGAGGGTGCTATCTGGGAAGTGGGTGTAAAAAAATTTTTTTTAAAAAGAATGAATATAAATCACAAAATCGAAAAAAATTTAATTTTCATTAAAACTGGTGGAGATCCAGTTTTGCCATCATCATTTGTTAAAAATGCTGTCTTTCCTCCAGTGTGTATTCTTGGCACCTTTGTCAAATATCAGGTGGCTGTAATTGCATGCACTCATGTTTGGGTCTAATATTTTGTTTCATTGATCTACAAGTCTGTTTTTGTGCCAATACCATTCTGTTTATATGACTATCGTGCTGTAATATGGATTGAGGTCTGGTTTGGTAATGCCCCTAGCTTTGCTCTTTGTGCTCAGGTTTTGTTTGTTTATCCAGGGCCTTTTGTGTTTCCATGTGAATTTTAGGATAATTTTTTCTATTTCTGTGAAGAATATCACGGGGATTTTGATTGGAATTTTACTGAATCTGTAAATTGCTTTTCATAGAACGGTTATTTTCACTATGTTGACTTTGCCAATCCATGGGCACAGGATATCTTTCCATCTCCTTGTGTATTCCTCTGTCTCTTTCTTCAAAAGTTTAAACTTTTCATTGACTAGGAATTTAATGTCTTTGGTTAGATTTATTCCTAGATATTTTTGAGGCTATTGTGAATGAGCATATTTCTCTGAACTCTTTCTCTGATTGATTGTTATTTGTATATAGAAAAGCTACCGATTTTTGTAGATTGATTTTGTAATCTGATACTTTGTTGAAAGTGTTGATCATTTCTAGAAGTTTTCTGGTGGAAGTTTTGGGTTCTCTTATGTGTAATATATCACCTGCAAATAAGGATAATTTCACCTCTTGTTTTCCAATTAGTACCCCTTTAATTTACTTCTCTTGTCTTGTTGCTCTAGCTAGAGTTTCAAGCACTATATTGAAAAGGAGTTGACTTATCGTGTCACATTAGTGTTCCCAGATGTCCCTCAGTGCAAGTTCATCCACTGGGGTCTAGGCAACCTATCTAGAGATTAAGATCAATTAAGATGTTCTACATGAAATACACAAAAATTCAATAAAAATTTGCAAAACAAGAAAGAAAAGGAAAGGAGTTGGAATAGTAGGCAGCCTAGTCTGGTTCCTGGTTTTAATGGGAATCCCTCAAGTTTTTCTCCATTGAGAATTATGTTGGCTGTCGGTTTGTTGTATATAGCCTTGATTATGTTTGGGTGTGTTCCATCCAGTCCAATTCTCTCTAGGATTTTTATCATGAATGCATGTTGGGTTTTGTTAAAGGCCTTTTCTGCATGTATTGAGATTATCATATGATTTTTGTCACTAAGTCCATTTATATGAATTATTATGTTTATTGATTTGTGTATATTGATTGAACCATCCCTATATCCCTTAGATAAAGCTTTTGTTTTTTTAAAGATTATAGAATTTTATTTATGTCTATATGTGTCTGCATGAGTATACACCATGTGTGTGAGGGTATCTCCAAAGGCCAGAAGGCCTCTGATCTCCTGAAGCTGGAGTTAGAGGCAGTTATGAGCCACCCAAATTGGGTGCTAAGAACCAAAAGCACAGCACACTCTTAACCATTAAGCCACTTCTCTAGGCCTTGATTTTCATTTTTAAGATTGTATTGGAGAACTGGAAAGATGGCTCTGCAGTTAAGAGCACTGGCTGCTCTTGCAGAGGACTCAAATTCGATTCCAAGGACCCACATGGTGGCTAACAACCATCTGTAACTCCAGCTCCAGGGGATTCAATGACCTCTTCTGAACTCCGGGGGCATTGCATGACATGGGTGCATTTACACACATGCAGGTAATGCACTCATACACATAAAATAAAAAATAAAATAAAAGTTTTAAAATGATTGTGTTGGCTATTTAGTTTCTCTTGTGATTTATAAAATTTTAGCATTACTATCTCTATTGAAAAATTCTATTGGAATTTTGGCAGAAATTTATCTCAATCTGTAGATTTGGAGGTAAATATAAATAATTTACCACTATTCTTCTATTTCAGTATAATGTGATAGCTTCCCATTTATTTGTGTCTTCATTTGATTTCATTGCTATTTTATAGCTTTCAATGAACAAATATTTCACCTTAGTTACATTTATTCTTAGGCATTTTATCTATCTTTTCATGATATAGTAAAGGGAAAATTTATTATTTTCCTTACAGTATATTTCATTGTGATATAATGAACTATTACTGATTTTGTATATTTGTTTTGTATCCTGCAATTTTACTGAATTTATTTATTTTAGTAGCTTTTTAAATTGCTTGTGCAAATTTTGGCACTGGCAGCTATGGCCCATTTGGGGCTAATTTTTATACATGAGACAAGGTAAAAGTTCAATTTCTTTTTGCATGTGGAAATCTACTTATTTCTAGCATCATTTGTTGAAAGACTTGTAATTTCATCACTGAATGGTTCTAACACCATCATCAAAAATCATTTGGTCATATATGCCAGTATTTATTTCTGTGGCCTCTATTCCATTTCATTTGTCTGTCTGTATGTATGCCGTTGCATTTTGATTATCATAGATTTGTAATTCACTATGAAATTGGAAGTATGAGTCTTTAAAGTTTGTTCTTTGTTTTCAAGATTATTCTGACTTCTACTATTCTTTGCTCTGAGGTTCTTTCTTTCCTTTTACCTCCCTAGTTCCTTTTCATTTTTCTAGTTCCTGTAGTTATGAGGTGTTCCTAAGGGAGAAATGGATAAAAATGGGGTTATTTAAATGGGAGGATGGAGGGAGGGTTATACAAAGAACCTTGGGGATAAAGGAAAAGGAAAAGCTCATGAGAGGTGGGACCATAGGAGACTGGTATTATCAAGGGAGAATGGGGAAAATGGGGACACTTTAAATGCGGAAGCCATGGTAGAAGGGTTAGACAGGGAGAGAGAAAGAGGAGAGATAAATAACACCTAGCTAGTGTGAAAAACCAGAGGAAATCATATTAGTTCAACAGCCTGTTGACAAATTACACATATCTTATCTCTACAAGAGTCCATGTATGTAGCTAAAGGATATGTAAGAAGAAATAGTACAAGGCAGGAGAAACCTTCTTTTGGGTTGTTGGTCAGGGTGGTTCAAGAGATTCCCAAATTACTCAGCTATTGTCACAGCCCTTGATGGCCTCCCAGAACTTGAGGGTAAGACCCTACTGCTGAAGACAGAACATGCTTTGGACACAGAATTTGGAGCAATAGAGCTGAAACTGACCTGAAACCACTTCCCCTGAAGGCTAGCTGTCATAGCTTTGGAGAGTGCCATGAAGGTACCAAGAGAAAACATCAATCAGTGGTCCAACACCAGCTTCAAGAACAAATAACCACATCAATGGCCAGCACAGCATATGTCAATGGTGCAGTAGTGGCACTTTTATCTTGGGGGCAATCAACAGCTACCTAATTGGACTAAAAGCCCACTCAATGGGAGGAAACTCAAGTGTGGTACTGTAAACATAACCAAATGCACATAGCAGGAGTGGTCATAGATCTTAGAGAAAACCCTGAGACTGTCACATCCCTAGACTAATGTGATTTCTTACTATGAACAAAATATGTTTCCTTATATCCCAGTCACCACACATCAAAGAAACTCATTTTGCACCAGTAAGAGACTATTACCAAGTACCACAACTGGTCACACACGGATATTGTCTATGAATTGCCCAGGCCTGAGTGACACATCTACAATGCAACCTCTACACCTAAGGCTTATGGAACATAGAACAGGGGTAAAGAAGAGGACACTAATGAATCTTTCAGTTCTCATTAATGAAGCTCCCTCATTCAGTGGAAGGCCAGGAACACAAAAGGTCACAAACGGCTAAAGTGTAGAGATTAAGAGCCTGCTGAATGCTGGTCCTTGGACAGGACTCCTATATTAAACTTCACATACACAAGGCTCAGGAACCATCTTGGAAGAAGGGGAAGAAAGATTGTAAGAGGGAGGAAGTGCATGACCATATGGAAGCAGAGTCCTACAAGCTCCTGGGAACCTGCTCATATGATTCTATGGCAATAGTGTCAGCATACCAAAGTCCCATGCGAACTCAGGCAGACCAAACCCTGCATAGAACTGGGAAAATGAATAGCAGACCCCAATCTTATCTGAAGAAATATTGGCAACTGATTGCTGCTAGGTGAAGAAGAGCTGATCTTCCTAAAACAAGGGACTCTAGATAGGAGTACTAGACCTCAGTGGATGGATTTGCACTGGGGAACATCTGGGGACACTAACTTGACACAGTGGGCCTTAACCAGGATGACAGAGTATATGGGCTCTAGTGGCAGGGAGCTATGGGAGAGTGCCAGTGGGGTCAGGGGGGTATAAAGATGATTAAGACTATTTGAGATGTTCTGTATGAAATACACAAAAATTTAATAAAAGCAAATAAAAAAGATTATTCTGACTATTCCAGCACCTTTGAAATGTCATATGAATTTTAGCATACATATTTTCATTTCTCCAAAAGAGTCATTGTCTCAAAAAATAGACACTAGTATTTTAATAGGTATTGCATTAAATCTTCAGATTACGCTGAGCGTATTGACATTTTAATAATACTAAAAGGCAGGCATGGTGGCTTACACTTGTACTCTTAGAACTTAGGGAGCCAAGGCAGGAGGATTGCTATGAGTTCAAGGTCAGTCTGGGCTAACATAATGAGCTTAGGCCCAGCCTGGGCTACTGAGTGAGACCTTGTCTCAAAAAGAGAGGGGGAGGGAAATAAAAGAATGGCAAAAACAAATGAACAATAAAAAGAATAAAACATTAAAAAAGAAAATTTTGAGCCAGCAAGAATCCTCAGCAGGCTAGGGTACCTGTCTCCAAGCCTGAAGTCCTGAGTTCAATCCCTGAACTTCCACATGATGGAAGGAGAAAACCAACTCCCTCAAGTTGTCCTCTGACTGCCACCTGCATGCATACACACACACACACACACACACAAACAATGCAGTAAAAAACTTAAAAGAAAATGTTATAGCTTAATCAAGCTGAAATTAAGTTCTTATATTTACACTGCTTAAAATTATGTGTCTTTGAACAGAGATTCGGTTGGGTTTTACTTTCTGAAGATCATCACTGAGCATTTTCAGTCCTCAGAAGATATTTGGAAAGTTGAATTGTTCCACATTGACATGCTTCTACAAAAGGGACAAGAACTACTTGCTAAAGAGAGGATTCAAGAAATCATTAGAGGTTAGTAGGATTCTGCATGGTTTTGAAAGTTGTTAATCTGCATATTAATCTAAAATAAATGTCAGAGCAAAAGCAAAGTTCTCAGGTCAATGGATTTCTCCCACTTCCTTTTTACTTTTCTGCGTAATGGTCTTCAATACCTTACCTATCTAGAGGTCACAACTGTGGTGTGCTAGAATGAACAACTAAGCAAAAATTATAAAAAGTATTCAAATATATAGACAAACCTCTGAGCCTAAAACTCATCTGTAGTAGAAAATGTGAGGTTACAAACCTGATTTCATGTTTTCAGTTTGAACTCAAATTAGCTATGTGCCTTTGGGCAAGTTAGTATCTCTGGACTTCAGCTTTTCAACTACAAAGTGAAGAAAGAGAATTCCTTGTTTTTAAACTTCTTTTTAGCAGCATCCTTTTGTGATGCAATCATACATGAGCTCCACTCAGACAAAACAGATTAGATTTTCTCTAGTTAAAGCAGAGGTATAGAAGCTGCTCTGCTCAGCATTCCTCTAATCTCTACTCTGAAGAAACTTCCTATCTTAAGGAGCACAGATGATATAATTCCTGTTTTGTTTTGTTTTGTTTTGTTTTTTGGTCTTTTTGAGACAGGGTCTCCCTGTAGTTCCAGCTGTCCTGGAACTCACTATGTAGACCAGGCTGGCCTTGAACTCACAGAGATCCTCCTGCCTCTGCCTTCCAAGTGCTGGGACTACAGGTGTGCGCCACCACGCCCGGCATAATTCCTGTTTTATATATATATAATTTTTGTGTATTTCATACAAAACATCTTAATAATATTTAGACTCCCTCCCCTATCTTTACCCCCCATAGCCCCTCACTGGATTTCATGCTTCCTGCCATATATGTTAAGGCCTATCAAGTCAAGTTTGTGTCTCCAGATTTCCTTTTGTGTAAGTTCATCCACTGGAGCCTGTCTAGTATCTCTGCTTTAAAGAACAACTTTCCCTCACCTAGCAGTAATCAGCTGCTAATAGTTCCTTCAACTAAGGTTGGGGCTTCTTACCCATTTCTCCAGTTCTATGCTAGGTTTTTGTCTGGGTTGAGTTTGCATGGGTCTTGTGCATGCTGTCACCATTGCTGTAGATTCCTATGAACAAGTTCCCAGCTGCCTGGAAAACTCTGTTGTCATCCACCACCCCTGACTCTTAACAGTCTTTCTGGAAAAAAAGAAACCTGAAGGAAATGTATTTGTACAACCCCTTTCTTAGAGAATTCTCTGCCCTACCTCATTTTTCCAACTCTGTGTATAGAGATATAACTGGAACGATAGTCACTAAATGTTAAAAGTGAGGTTTATTCTGTGTGGTGGCATTTTAGGTGATATGTTGCTTTTATCATTATACTTTACTATAGTGCTTAATTTTTATAGCTGTGCATCATATTTTCATAAAAACAAAGGCATTCATAGTTTCTGAAAGGTAATCATCTGACCAGGTGGTGCTCGGAGCTTTTTGAACTCTGTATTCTATGAACCATATTTTACTAAAGACACCCTTTCACCAGAACTTCAATAAGAATTCAATTTATTTTAGATCTCCTTTTGATAAGCTTGGTTATCTGGTTTTCTAATACTTGGCATTTTAATGGTAGCGTATTGCAAATGTCTCAAGGCCCACAAGGAAATACACAGGTAACCTGATCATAAAGAGGGGAAAACGCTACAATTTTTTCTTGTTCAGAGATCATACACTGGAAATAATATGTAGCTAGAGAGCTACAAGAGTTAGGAAATAATATATACATAGATAGATATGTGTGTGAAAAAATATCTTTGTGTTTGTGTATGTGCAGGTGTGTACATATGTATGTGTCTGTGTGTGTGTGTGTGTGTGTGTGTGTGCGTGTGGTGTGGTGTATGTGTGTGTGTGAGAGAGAGAGAATGAAAAAGATGAAGTGGGCTGTTATTACCTCAGGAACTATCTACCTTTTCTGTAAAATTATTTATTTTTATTTTGTGTATTAGTGTTTTGTATATGTTAAGTGCACCCATGCATGAAATGCCCATCAGATCCCCTGGGACTGGAGATATGGATGATTGTTAGCCATGTCATGGCTCCTGGGAACCAAACCTGGGTCCTCTGCAAGAGCTTCCTCCAGCTGAGCCATCCTCCAGCTGAGCCAGCACCTACCTTGCATTTTGAGACAAGGTCTCACTGGGACTTGTCTGCTAATTCAGCTAGACTTGTAAACTCCAGAGATCCTCCTATCTCTGCCTCTCTAATATTGAGATTTCAAGCGCATGCCACCACACCTGACTTTTTATGTGAGTGCTAGGGATCCAACCTCAGGTGCTCATGCTTGCATGGCAAATGTTTTACTGAGTTTTCTCCTCAGCCTAGATAAGATTTTTTTTTAAAGAGACAGGGTCTTGTTATGTTGCCCAGGATGGTCTTGAACATCTAGGCTCACAGGATCCTCTTTGCTCAGCCTCCTAATGAACTGAGACTGCAAGTGCTTTACTTTCTGCAATATGTTGATAGTATAAATAAACTAGAATAGTTGTGGGCTGGAGAGATGGCTCAGCAGTTAAGAGTACTGGCTGCTTTTGTAGAGGACCTGTTTTCAATTCCCAGCCTCCACATGGTGGCTAACAACTGTCTGTAAATCCAGTTCCAGGAGATCCGACGCCCTCTTCTCACCTTCATGTGCATTGCACAACACGGGTGCACTTACATACAGGCAATACACTCATACACATAAACTAAAAATAAAATATTTTTTAAAAATACAATAGTTGTTAGTTTACTGTGAATGGTCAAGAAAAGGTTAAATTGTGCATAAGAAAACTACAAAGAATGTTTCATTTTTAGAAAATTTAAGAATTTTCATGAAAACTTTAGACATTTATTTAATTTTGTGTGTATATGTGTGCATACGTGTGTGTGTGTGTGTGTGTGTGTGTGTGTACGCGTGCGCATGTGGAAGTCAGAGGACTACCTAAGTTATCTTTCCTTGGGTGCTGTCCACCTTGTCTTTTGAGACAGGATCTCTCATTGATCTGGAGTCTGCTGAGTAAACTAGATTGGTTGGCCAGTGAGTCCCAGGGATCTTCTTGTCTTCCCTTCTCTGGTGCTGAGAAAGTAAGCTCCTGCCACTGTGCCCAGCTTTTTTACAAGGGTCCTGGGAACTGAACTCAGGTCCTCCTGCTGGTATGACAAGCACTTTACCAACTGAGCTGTTTCCCTGGCTTTAGACGTTAAAAATTAAAATTGTTTTTATATTTAAAGAAAGGAAATTGTGTTGGGTGTGATGGCACATGCCTTTCGTTCCAACACTTGGAAGCAGAGGTAGGTGGATTTCTGTGAAATCAAGGCCAGCCGGGTCTATATAGTGAGTTCCAGGCCAGCTGGAGCTACAGGAAGACCCTGTGTCAAAAAGACCAAAAAATAAAAAATTCCGATTGACTAGGAATTTGATTTTAACAGAATATTTCATTTTCATAAAATTCCAGTTAGACAAAGTTTTATTGTAATATCTAATTGTACACATATAATAAAAATATTGTAATCTTTTAAGTAGATACATTACGTATTAGTTGTTTATTGTTACATGAGTATTTTTATACAAGCCATGAAACAAACTACATTTGCTGACTCTACTGGAGGATCAGATGGTGTTTGTGTTCTAATGGAGACATTGCGGAAATTGATCGTTTGTGCCAAAGGGGCAGAAGAGAACAGGGCATAAAATTCTATTATAGTTTAAACTTCACCTTAATGTGCTAATGTATTTGAACCCTGTAAATGTCTAGACCAGAAATAATCAGATACAAGTTGCAGTTTAAAATGATAAAGTTTATCTGTAAACGTGGTCTTAAAGTATTTTTGTAAAAGCTTTAAGGTATAATTGGCCTTTCTTGTGAACTTGATCTGATCTTTTTAGTACATAATAGTATAAGCAGCTCTTACTAATGATTTCTGACATTGCTGTCTGCTCATTCACAATAACCTTATTAGAGCACCAGGTGATGATCTAATTTGGAGCAGGAAAAGTAAGTTAAAAAGAGACGAGGCTGGATATCTATCACAGACTGATGGGAGAATTACTGTGATTCACAAACTCTGATTGCATTATACAATCACTTTTGTGGTAAATGTAAAACTGATGATGAAAACCTGTCTGAATGTGATTGTTTTTATAGCCATTACTTAAAGAGCAAGTACAGTATGAATATAGTTAGCACTCATTGTTTAACGGAATAGATCTAGGTTCTTTTCAGAGCTTAGTTTTGTTTTCGATTTTTGTTTTTTCAGGTTATCAAACAGGAAATCAACTAAGATCAGATTTACTATACTGGGTACACTGTATTCTGTGGAAAAAAGCTGCCAAAAGTTTAAAGGTTTGGGGACAATCTATTTTTATTGTTTATATTCTTTCTCCTCTGCACAAAATAAGTGTGTTCATTATAAAAATCATAGAGAGCAGGGGATGGGAAATGTAGCATAGTGATAGAGTACTTACCTAGCATTCGTAAGACCCTGAATTTCATCCATAGCACCACATAAACAAATAACAAAAATAGAGAATCTCAAATACCTTAATACTCTCTATTTTAGATACCATCCATGTATTAAATATTTATGGTGCAGAGTGTCAATGGGCATAAATGCAAACATTTACTCAAATACTAAGACATGATTCCTTCCCATTGTGAAATTTCAGCAAAGGGAAATGACATCACTGATACTGCATTACAATATAATTTAACATGAAGAGCAAGAAAATCAGAGGTGGTTTGTTCTCTTTAAAAAGTCATAGTACATTTAAAGGATTTTTTAAAAAGAAAATTGTAAAACAATTCAGGTTTCCTGTGTAAATATTTCAAACTGAAGATACCTGGCTTTTTTAAAGCTAAGTACAATCATTCATCAATGGAGCATTCTTAAATTTTGGAATATTTGTGTATATTTGTGTGTGTGTATATAAAATGGGATATACTTTTAAAAACATAAGTTGTCAAAAAAAAAAAACCTCGTAAGTTGTCAGATGCTTCTACTTCAAACAAAAATGTAGTTACAGGGACAAATTTGTGTCTCTGCTTAATCAATATGCCTATAATAACCAAAATGAAAATGATTGGCCATACCAAATGTTGGTAGGACTATTGATGGTTTGGTTGTGAGCCTGAGCTTTCAGAGGCAGGGCTATTGCTCCAGCTCGATTGGCAGGAATATTCAGGAACTAGAACCTTCATGATGGGAATATGAAATAATACAAGCAATTCAGGAAATTGTTTGACAGCTTTCTAAAAACTTTCCCCTTTCATACAACCCATACCATGTATATACTCAAGGAAAAAGTAACTACTTATCCATACAGAATTTACACCCAGAAGTTGCACATAAGCTGGACGTGGTGGCACACACCTTTAATCCCAGCATTCAAAAGGTGGAGGCAGGCAAATTGCTGTGGGATTGAGACAGCCTGGGGTGGTCTACATAACAAATTTCAGGTCAGCTGGGGATGCATAGTGTGACCCTGTCTCAACCTCTGCCTTCCAAAAACAAATCTTGCACATAAAAGTAGCTTTATTTATAATAGCTGACAAATGACCAGAATGACCCAAATGTCCAGCAAACTGTGGTATTTCTATATAATGAAATACTATTTAGCAATAAAACGAAATGAATTGTTGATACATGCAATAACAGGGAGAAGAGGTCAGATTAAAAAAATTACATATTACCAGGGAAGCACAAGGCCCTGGATTTGAAAACATGGTACAAAATATGTTGTAGTCAATTTTGTGGGTGAATTAAGGATGAAAAGAAAAGGAAGAGAAGATAAAGGGAACAAAGTCTAGGAAACAAGGAATTAGACTCACAACAAGAAAGGAGAATCCCTTGTAGAAGCATATAGAGACATCCCCAGGCCTTAAGAGTTAATTGCTGCAACCCAAAATGATAACCTTTTCTCTTTTATAGGGCTGTTATTTTTGTACTGAGAAGTTGAACAATTATTTTAGAATCTCCTTTTGATACTGTTTTCTTTCCCCTCATTTTCCAACTTTGCTAATTTTTAACACTTTTGTATTCATCACTGGAGAATAATGTAATCTTGTTGAAATTGTCAAAGGCAAAGTTTTGCCTTCCCAGCACAGCTGTTTCTACTTGAAAAGGGCATTTATTCCTTTAAAGTTCTAATGACTCCTATCATTAATCGAAAAACATGAAGCTTCTTGATAGGGTGTAGGGGACTCATTTACCTTATCATGGTGTTCATAAATCTCAATTTTCTTAGATAACATCATAGCCCAGGCTAGTTCTATTAAATTGTTCCTAATAGTTTCTTACCATTGAAATTTTTTTTTGGTTTTCTAAGGCATTGTCTCCCTGTAGCCCTAGCTGGCCTGGAACCTGCTATGTAGACCAGGCCGACTTCAATCTCACAGAGATCTGCCTGCCTCTGCTGATCTTGATTGCTTGGATTAAAGGCGTGTGCCATCACACCTGGTTTACCATTGGCAAATTTAAAGTAGTTTTAAAAGCATTTTTGTACAATAATACAGCAGCATTAATTATTGTAGTCAAAACCTTGGAAATTCAGTAAATTCCCAACATTATGAATTAAAGGAAATAATATATTAATTTGATTAAATGTTAACACTTAAAATTAGTAACTGAAAACTGCTTAAGTATCTAAGTTAATATGTGCAAAATAAGTGGAATAAAGAGAACATGAAAGTGTGCATATGCTGATTACAACAATATAACAATACAAAAGGATAGAGTTAAAATGTAACATAGGAAAATAAAAGTATTTATATGTGTGGTGATTTATGGGTGCTGTCTTTAAATTTTTTACCATTGTTCTTTTAGGAGCTTTTAAAATGACTTTTCCATTTTCTATGGGTGATGTGCCACTTTTTAGGCTCTTCATCCTATGTGTGAAATAAATATTTCATATATTTGGTCCTGAGGACTGAACCCAGGGTCTTGTATATGCTAAGCATTTACTCTATCACTAATGTACAACCTAGCCCCTGAAGTTTGTAATGTGTGAGAAAGAGAAAAAGAGAATAAAACACCCAGAACTCAGTTAAAAGGATATTATGCTTTGATTGCCAAAAAAGAAATCACTAGCAATTTTTTTTTAATTTTTTTGTAGAGGTTATTTGGGAAAACATGTAAAGGGGGATATATGTGTGGCTTTGTTGTTTCTTTAGGCACAGAATTATGCTGATGCCCTATACTGGTATGAATATTCATTGACGCTGTCTGGATGGAATCTGGTGGATATGGATTTCATCAAGCTGAAGAGGAACATAGCTTCCTGTTACTTGAGCTTGAAACAACTTGATAAGGTACTTTGATTTACCTACTATGTTTTCCAAAGCAACAAATGTTCTGTGCAGTGCCCTGACTGAGCAGCTGCTTAGGATGCCTGAGAATGCCCTCACATCAAAGGTCAAACTGACATTTTCTTGATTTGTATACTGTAAACCTTAAGGGTAACTTCCCAAAGGGAAGGAGTACTTGGAAAACTGTTATTTCCTTTACTTGCTATTCTTACCATTTATTTTTTTACTGTATTGTGAAAGGTTGTCTGCTACTACCCATGTGCTACATTGTTCTTTGAAGCAGACTAAAGTTTTAAGGTCTACATTCTTGTTAAAACATTCACTGAGAGCACATACTCGGATGAAGTAAGTACTCTTTTAGGTTATTGTGCTAGATAGCTTTAGTGTCAACTTGACACACCTGAGTTGAGGGAGCCTCAATTGGGGAATTTCCTCTATCGGACTGGGGCAGCTTCTTGATGAGTGATATGGGAGAGCCCAGTCCACTGTGGGTGGTGCCACCCCTGGGAAGGTGGGCCTGTGTTGCATAAGAAAGCAGACTGACCAGGAGCCAGGGATTAATCCAGTAAGCAGAGTTCCTCCATGGCCTGTGCTCCAGCTCCTGCCTCCAGGTTCCTGCCTTGAGTTCCTACCTTGGGCTCCCTAACCCAGGAGATGTAAGATAAAATAAACCTTTTCTTCCCCAAGTTGGTATTGGTTAGAGTATTTTGTCACAGCAATGGAGAAATAAACTAGGACATAAATTGGTACCAGGCAGTGGGCTGTTGGCTGTGAAGAATCTGACCATGTGGGATTTTGAAGAAATGTGGAAGATTTTGGAAGGTTGACCTAGAAAAGCAGTTGATTTTTGTAAGTGGAGCTTAACAGGCCAAGGTGCTTCTAGTAAGTGCCTGGAAGAAAGTAGTGCTGAGAACAATGTATTTCCAGAGGGAAATAAGGACTTAAGCAGCACTTGGGATATTTTGGCAGAGTCTGGCTGGAGTCTGCCCTCAACCAAAAAGCTTGCCTGAGGCTGAGTTGAAATGCAGTGGACTAATTTCTCTGGCAGAAGAAATTACAAGACAGCCTAATGTAGAAATGGTGGTGTGGCTATTAATGGTGAATATTATGCAGATATATAGTGAAAAAGAGCAAATGGGGCAGAAAGAATTATAGTTTGGATTGAAAAAGAGCACTAGGAAGATAAATGCTGGAGCCTTGGCCTGTGCTGGAGAGGATCCCTTTGATAAGAAGATTAAAGTGATTAAGGAGGGGCCTATAGATTCAAACTTAAACAATGGAATGAGTGCCTCTAGGGCAAGACCACACCCAGTTAAGCCTCCAACTTGTGAAAGGAAAATGCTGCAGGAACCACTGAAGAGAAAAGCTTCTAAAATGGATAAAGCAGGCTGGAATCCATCCCAAACTTGCAGTCAAACTTGGCAGTGTTGTTCACCTGGTGCTGGCTTTAGAGGCATGAAAGATGCAAGAGTGAAGAGGTCATCAGTTCTTCCTCTGTGGTTTCAGAGAGCCACTGAGGCCAGGCAGCATGCAGCAGGGGTTCCCCTGCATAGAGAAGGCTCTGATAGGCCATTGCGTGAAGCTGTGAAGGTGAAGCCTGGTTGGCAATGGAGACCTCAAAAAGACGTTCGTGATGCCAGAGCTGTGAAGGGTCTGCCAAGAAGACCTGCATACAGGGAGTGGTACCAGCCCAAGAGAGAGATGTATGTTGCATGCAGCAAAGCTGGAGAGGCTGAGTCATCTAAGCCCTTTGGAAGTAAAGTCCCAGAAGTCAGACGTGGAGCTACTGGATTTGATGCTTGTCCTGCTGGTTTTTGGTCTGGTTTTGATCCAGTATTTCCTTACTATGCTTCTATTCCTCCCTTTTGGAATGGTAATGTGTATTCAGTTCCACTGTGTTAGTTACTTTTCTGTTGCTGTGATAGAAATGCTGACCAAAGAAACTTAGAAAAGGAAGAGTTTATTTGAGCTTACAGTTCCTAGGGAATTATAGTCTGTCCTGGTGGGGAGGCATGATGGCAGAGGTGGCTGGAGGAGGAGCAGAAGCTAAACTCTCACATCTTCAAGCAGCACAGGAAACGAGAGCAATTGGAGATCCAGCAAGGCTTAAGAACTCTCTAAGCCCACCCCCAGTGATATGCTTCCTTCAGGATAGCCACACCTTCTAATACCTCCCAAAACAGTGCCACGATCTGGGACAAAATGTCCAAATACTTGGAGCCTATGGGGGACATTTTCATTCAAACCACCACAGTTATTATCTCTTGCCTTTATAACCACTCAAGAAAAGTCCAATACATGACTCTTCATTAGGAAAAATTATAGAAGGTAAAAGATAAAAAACCTTTGTGAAAGGCAGAGCCATTCATATTTCTAATAGCATGTGGGACATTTCTTTCTTTGAACATCTCACAGAGTGTCTATAATTTGAGGTATTGGCTCTTAGAAGACAAAAAAAAATGAAGACAAGTACTTTCATATTCCTCAATGGAGTATGAAAGTTTTTGTTGCCTTTCAAGTTTTACTGAGAGGTTTAGGGGAAATTATTAAGGGTAGTAATTTTTAGACATTTTCTTTGACGATCTGTATATTATCAGGGTCCTCTGGAGGAACAGAAGTAATATAATGAAGATGTATTAAAAGAGATGTATTAGATTGGCTTGCATGATATGGTCTGAGTAGTTCAGCAATGGTTGTCTTTGTACTGGAGACTGAGATCTTGGTAACTTCTCAGTATATGCAGTTGGATGTCTCCACAGTCCCATTCTGATTATGAAGGCCTAAATGATTCTTAGAGAGCCAGTGGTCTTCAGTCCCCATCAGAAGGCTGAAGAACCTGGGTCCTGATATCATGAAAGGATGGCAGCAGCAGTGGCACCAACAGTGGTAGTAGCAGCAATGGAGTAGATGCATTCACCAGCAAGAGCAAAGGCAAGATGCAAAAAGCAAAAAAATTTTCCCTTGGACCATCTTATATCTGGGCCTCCACCAGAAGGCACCACCCCCTCTTGGAGAGGATATTCTCCCTTTAGCTATCCTTCCAGAAAATACCTTTACAGACCCACCCAAAAGAAATATCTTAGTTGATTCTAGATCCAGTGAGAAGCTGACAGCCAATATTAAGCATCACAATCTTTGAAACATAGTTTACATGATAACATTCACTTCTAGCTTTACACAGCCTAGAATCATCTGAAAAATTTACCAAAAGAGGAATACAAGTTGACTAGTACAGTTGCTCAACAGGAAATAGTAATATTATGTAGTGCTGGGGTTTGAGATCAGAGTCTCAAATTCACTAGGAAAGTAGCCTACTACTGAGGCACATCCTCAGCCTGAAGCAATACTTCTTAAATGTCTTCTGACTAATGCCAAGATCGGTCCTGGAACTAGTGCAGGACTGAACCTATAACTGGAGTTCAAATGCTGTTAGCAGTAAGGAAGAGAAATGTGAGAGCAGGAAAGCAGCATGTCTTAATAGCACATACTTCATATGCAACTGTGTCGTTTAAGGCCAGATTGGTGGTGAAGTTAAAGGTTATTTTAAAATGTTCATGGTTAACCTTGTTGGTTGCTTAGTCTATTTCCCGTTTAATCCTTCCTTGTCTTGAATGTAGCAGAGATTGTTTGAATACTTTCCACATGTAAAGAATGTTCTCATGTGTGCTAGGGCACATAAAAAGTTGGAAAAAAGCCAGTCCATTATTCTTTGCTAGTCCCATCTTGCCAATGTCTAACCTTTGCTAATTTCATTGTCTGTTTTTTTTTTATTGCTTCCTTCGAACTGTATGAGCATTGCTGAGAAATTTTATGAAGCCACATTTATTGGATCTGCTAAATGTTTGTGGGTTTTTTTTCTAGCCAGCTAGTCAATAATACCAACTTGTTTACTTTCTTCCATATTTCCCACAGTGGTGATTCCAAAACACTTTTCTGTCCTTAATCTCTACAAAATCTCCTGTCCTTTAGCAAAAGGCTTCAGTTTCAGTATGTGATTTGCTGAGCTTGTAGCCATGGACATGAAGTTGATCAGTTTTTCTCCTCCTCACCCATTCTTTCTTCTCCTTTATCTCTGAGAAAAACATACCTTTTTTTCTGGTGACCTTATTCTGAGATCTCAGTCCTTGTTCATAAAACCTCTCTTTCATCCTTCAGTTCTCAAACTGGCTCCATGCCCCTTCTTTTTACTGCCAAATGTTCTAATACAAAAGAACTATTTATATTTTCAGTATTTACCCATTCAAAAATATTGAGTACTACATGTTAAACAGTGTTTTTGAATTGAGGATGTAGTAATGAACAAAATAGGGAAAATATCCTGCCCCTGTGGAGTTTGCATTTTATCAGAAAAGATAAATTTTTTAACATATTATGGTATGTTACAGAGGTCAGCAATTTTTCTATCGAGAGATACACAGTAAATACTTAAGGTCTTGCAAGTCACATGGTCCCTGATGCAACTACTCAGCTCTGCTCTTGTACCTGAAAGCTGCCATAGATAATATTTAAACAAATGCCTATGCTGTATTCAAAAAAAATATCTTTAGGAATACTAAAATTTGAGTTTCATATGATTTTCTTGTGGCGTTAAATATTTGTCTTTTGATTTATTTCAACTATA
Source organism: Nannospalax galili (assembly GCF_000622305.1). Classification (NCBI taxonomy): domain Eukaryota; kingdom Metazoa; phylum Chordata; class Mammalia; order Rodentia; family Spalacidae; genus Nannospalax; species Nannospalax galili. The sequence goes on from NW_008357686.1 coordinate 2,445,429, forward strand.
TAAAAAGATAAACCTATTCTTAGTTGGTAGACTATGCAAAAAAGAGGGTGATTCACATTTTGCCAAAGGCCATGGTTTGTTAATCTGTGGCTAATTAAATAGTGGTAGGGAGAAAACTGAGAGGAAAGGATCATATTATATGACCACAAAATTGCTGTAAGCCTGAAAACAGCCATAAAAATGAGACTGTTTATTGAATATTTGAGTTTCACATGCTGGTTATATATTGTTTCTATTTACTATATAAAGTTCTAAATCTCATACCCTTCCATTACAAGACTGAAAATGAGCTTGTGGTCAGTGCACATAATCTAGTGATATTCACTAGATGGCACTGTGGCTTCTCTTTCTACTTTATTAACTCAATGATTTTAAAATTTTAATGGGTGTGTTGCTTTCCCAACAAATATATCTGTATAGATATAAAAGAAAATAATAAAATATGAGAGGAAGGTCAATTTTGGCTCAACAGTGATGGAATTACACTGTAATAAATACCCCACTTGAGGTTTAAAGTCAAGCTAACAAGTGTTTGTTGAATACTCAGTCTGTACCTGGTACTATAAAATAAGTACAAGGTATACCTTGCTGCCTTCTATAGATGTGCTTTAAAATATAAATGCAGAGACAGATTTACATGTATAAAATAATTAGAAAGTAACAAAATGAGAGTTATAATCAAGTGTCAAATTATCTGGTATATTTGTAATTATATATAATATAAATTAGGATAGGAATATGAAGACAAAGACTGTTTGTGAATATTGATTGAATGTACATATAACCCAAAGCTGAAAAGACTGATTTATTCTAAGACGGTCAGATCTGAAGAACCTTAATAGACTGAAATAATGAGGCCATTCTAAGATGGGAGACAAACAGGAAGCAACAAAACATTTCGTGCTGAATCCTCAAAGCCAGCTGTACAAGAACAGAATGGATGAAATGGAATTTTAACAGCAGCACATGTGCAACGCTTGGTTTTTTTGCTGACTGTGAACTCATGGAAAACCTATAATAATAAGAAAGTTCATTCAGATTGAAGCAATAGAAATGCAGTCGGGATTTTGAATACATGTGTTCCCCATCTGTGGTTGTAACAACTGCAGATCGAAAATACTCATAAAAAATGCATCTGTATGGGACTCATACATTTTCTTTTCATTATTCCCTATGTAATACAGTGTGGTAACTATTTACATAGGATTTTGTTGTATTAGGTATTTTAAATAATCTAGAGATGATTTGAAATAGACAGAAGGATACATGTATATAATTTGCAAGCAAGAGACTTGAGCATCCATAGATTTTAGTATGTACATGACGAGGACTGGAACCAATCTTCTTGAGGAGTAAAATTTTTGAAGAGAGATGTTGACAAACTCTAATGTGCCAAGAAGAAGGCATTCAAGGACAATGAAAGCACTAAAATCATCTTTTTAAATGAATAGTTCAAAGACAGTATGGAGGTTAAACTTGAAAAATGAAGATTTAGGAGAAACATGAGAGAGTTCTTCTAATATCTGTATGGCTATCAGGGAGAAAATAACTTAAATTTTATGTCATGTTTGTTTCCATGGGAGAAATTTATAAGTGAAATTTTGAATCATCACAAGGAGACCCTTTCTAATGATTAGACCTGTCCAAAATTTGGGTAAATTTTCTTAAGATACAGTGAACACCCTCTCCCTAGAGGTATTTAAGTAAAAACCTGAATGACAGCTTTGTCTAAAAGTTATTGAGGATATTCAAACAGAAGAATGTTTTGAGTAAGATGACTTTGAGGCCTTTCAAATGCATAAGTATGATAATATAATTTAATACATTCTATTATAGTCAGAGAAAATTTTATGGAAGACTGTGCTTGTAGATTGTTGTTTTAGAATTAAGATTTTTATCATTGCTAAGTTCTTCAGTCTTTTTTTCTTTTATTATTTTTATTTTATGTGTATGAGTGTATTGCCTGCTTGTGTGTAGATGCACCCGTGTCATGCAATTCCCACGGAGTCACAGGGTGGCGTCAGATTCCCTGGAACTGGAGTTATGGAAGATTGTTAGCCACTATGTGGGTGCTGGGAATCAAACCTGGGTCCTCTGAAAGAGCAGCCAGTGCTCTTAATTGCTGAACCATCTCTCTAGCCCCCATTGCTAAAGTTCTTTAACTATTGAAATATAATTTAAATGTAAAATATGCTCATTTTATTATATAGTTACATAATTTGGGCAAATACATATCCTAGTATACTGACTACCATAATCTAGATATAGAAAATATCGAAAATTCATTATCTTTTATCCAAAATGTTCTCGTTTTCCTTTTAACTCAATTGCAACCTCAAGTCCCAGATCCAAGCAATGAATAAAATGCTTTCTATTACTATAGGTTAAAATTGTCTTTCATAAAAATGAAATCATATGGACCAGGTGTGGTGATATATGCCTTTGATCCCAGCACACAGGAGGCAGAGGCAGATGGATTTCTGTGTGGTCAAGGTCAGCCTGGTTTACATAGTGAGTTCCAGGCCAGCTAGGGATATATAGTGAGGCCCTGTCTCAAAAACAAACAAGCAAACAAATGAAAATGAATTAAACATATTTTAATTTTTGGCTTAAGTTTTTTCACCAAATGTGTTTTAGAGAGTCACCATACTATGGCATATATCAATAACTGTTTCTTTTTTATTTCTGATTAGCATTCCATTACATGGATATACTATAATTTGCTCTTGTGTTTATTGACAGATATTTTGGTTGTTCCCAGTTTGAGGTTATTTATTATGAATAAGCCTACTGTGAATATTCAAACACAGTTCTGTGTGTGAATATTCAGTTTAATTTCTCTTGGGGAAGTATGTAGAAGTATAATTGCTGTATTATATGATAAGTGTATTTAAATTTTTTTTCATTCTTTTTTATTGAATTTTTGTGTAGTTCATACAGAATATCTTAATCAGTCTTAATCATCTTTATACCCTCTTCCCCATTGGCACCCTCCCATAACCCCCCACTGGAATTTATACATTCTGTCATTTGCCTATTGTGTCCCTCAGTGCAAGTGCATCTACTGAGGTCTAGTCAGCCTATCTAGAGTTCCTTGCTTTAAAAGATCAGCTCTTCCTCACTTAGCAGTAATCAACTGCCAATATTTCTTCAGCTAAGATGGGGGACAACTGTCCATTTTTCCACTTCTATGCTGGGTTTTTGTCTGAGTTTGCATAGGTCCCTCGCATGCTGACACCACTGATGTAGGTTCATATGAGCAAGGTCCCAGGAACCTGTAGAATTCTATTTTCATATGGTCATGCACCTCCTCCCTGGCCCTTACAATCTTTCTTCCCCCTCTTCTGCAGTGGTCCCTGAGCCCTGGGTGGGTGGAGTTTAGTATAAGAGTCCTGTCCAAGGGGCAGCATTCTGTAGACTCTTGGTCTCTACACTTTGACCATTTGTGATCTTTTGTGTTTCTGGACCTCTGTTGCATGAAGGAACTTCATTAATGAGAACTGAGATATTCATTATTGTCTTCTTTACCCCTTGTTCTATATTCCGTGACCCTTAGGTGTAGAGGTTGCATTGTAGATGTGCCACTTAGACCTGGGCAATTCACAATGTCTGTGTGTGACCATTTGTGGTACTCTGTAATAGTCTCCGTCTGGTGCAAAAGAAGATTCTGTGATGAGTCGTGACTTGGATATTTGTCTGTAAATATAAGGATACATATTTTTCACATAGTAAGAAATTATGTTAGTCTTGGGATATGACAGTTTGGGGTTTTTTTCTAAGATCTATGACCTCTCCAGCCCTGTGCATTTGGCTACATTTACAGTACCATACATGAGTTTCCTCCCATTGAGTGGGCTTTTAGTCCAATTAAGTAGCTGTTGATTGCCCCCAAGATAAAAGTGCCACTACTGCATCAGTGCTGTATGCTATGCTGGTTGTTGATGTGGTTATTTGTTCTTGAAGCTGGTGTTGGACTATCGATTGATGTTCTCCCTTAGCACCTTCTGCTTTCCCAGAACTTGAAGGTAAGACCCTACTGCTGAAGACAGAATACACTTTGAACACAGGATTTGGAGCAATGGAGCCAGAACTGGCCTAGAAGCCACTTCCCCTGAAGGCTACCTATGATAGCTTTGGAAAGCGCTATGCAAGGTGCTAAGGGAGAACATCAATCGGTATATTTTTAAATTTATAAGAAACTATTAGGCAGTTTTCCAAAGGATTTGGACTGTTTTCCATTCCCTAATAGCAATTGGTGAGAGTGCCATTTTATCCACATCCTTGTCAATATATGGTATTCTCAGTATATTAAATTATAGCCATTCTAGTGTGTGTGTGTGTGTGTGTGTGCGCGCGCGCGCACGTGCACTCTAGTTTTAATTTAACAAAGTCACATTTATCATATTTTTACTTTATATCTCATGTTTATTGTGTCTTATCTAAGAAATCTTGGTAAAATACTTTTTGTGTTTGTGTGTGTGTACATAATGGTGAAGAGATGCCTGCAGAGGCCAGAGGCATAGGATCTCCTTATTGTTGGAGTTACAGGCTGTTGTTAGCCATCTGAAGTTGGTTCTGGGAACTGAGCTTGGGTTCTGTGTAAGAGGAGGATGTGCTTTTAACTGCTGAGCCATCTCTCCAGCCCTAATGCTTTTGTCTTTGCTTCCTTTTAGAGATTTTAGTTTTAGCTTTTATGTTTGGGTTTGTGATCCAACTTGAGTTATGTGTGTGTGTGTGTGTGTGTGTGTGTGTGTGTGTATGTGTGTGTGTGTGTATCTCTCTGTGTCGGTGTGCCTCTCTGTGTGTGTCTCATTAGTTCCTTTTCTTCTGTAATACAGATTAAGGTTCATATTTATCCATACAGATACTATACTTTTCTAGTACCAGAATTTGATATATTGTCCTTTCCCTATTGTTACCTTAAATATTTTTTGTAAAAATTCAATTGATCATAAATTTTTATATTTCTTTTGGAATGTATTTTATTTTATTGATTTTATGTGTCTCTCCTTATGCTAATACCTCTTTGTATTGACCATTATAGTTTTAAAGTAAATATTAAAGTCAGGCTGTGTAATTCTTCAACTTTTTTTCAGGATCATTTTAGCTATTTGCAATTTTTATCAAGATTGCATTGACTATTTAGATCAGTTTGGGACATTGGATATCTTAACAATATTGTGTTAATTCCAATTCATTGAAATATCATAGATACCTATTTATTTAGGTCTTTGTAATTTTTTTCTCATCAATATTTTACAGTTTTCAACATAATGCTCTTGCATGTAGCTGAGCATAGTGACATATACTCCTAATCCCACAACACTCAGGAAACTGAGGAAGAGGAATTCCAAGTTTGAGGCTAGTCTGGACCACGTGGTGATTTCCAGGCTGGACTGAGCTATGAGACTTTGTTTCCAAAACAATAACAACAGAAACTCCACCCTATCCCTGATGCTCTATAACCATTGAACAGTAATTCCTCATTCTCTCCCTTGCACTGGAAATCACCATTCTTTTGTTGTACTTTTGTAAAATTACTCTAGGTAAGTACCTCATAAAAATGGAGCCATCTACTATGTTCCTTGAGCCTTAGGTGTAGAGGCTCCATTGTATATGTGTCACTTAGCTGATCTTCTTTAAGAGAGTGACTCTAGATAGGCTAACTAGACCCCAGTGGATGAACTTGCATTGAGGAACGTCTGGGGACCCCAACTTCACTTGATAGGCCTTAAAATAAATGACAGAATTCATGGAATCCAGTGAGGGGGCTATGGGAAGGTGCCGATGGGGAAAGGGAGCATAAAGATGATTAAGATATTGTGTATAAAATACACAAAAATTCAAAAAAAATGGAGCCATCTAGTATTTGACCTTTTGTGACTAGCTTATGCTACTTAATACCCTCAAGAAACACCCATACTGCAGCATATATCAGAACATCCCTCTTTTGTGAGGCTAAACAATATTCTATTGTGTGTATATACTGCATTTTAATTATGCGTTCGTTTACTGATGGATACTTTGGTTGTTTCAACACAGCTATGGTGATTAATATTGCTTAACATGTGTATATAAGAACCTGTTTGAGTTTTGCTTTAAATTCTTTTGTATATTCATTTTAAGAGGAGAGTTATTGCATCATATGGTAAATATATATTTAATATTTTCACCAATGATCATACCGTTTTCTTTAATGGCAGCACCATTTTACATTCCCACCATTGATTTATACATACTTCAGTTTTTCCACATCTTAGTCAACAATTGTTATTTTCTACCTTTATTTATAATAGTCATCCTAATGAATGTGAATAGGGTTTTTAATCTTTTTTAACTTTAAAAAATTTATTGTGAATTTCATACATGCGTAGAAGGTGTTTTGATCAAATCCACGCCCACTCCCTCTCCTCAAACTCCTCCCATATCTCCCCATCACTTTTTTCTGACAACTTCAGGTACTCTTCTTTCTTTCTTTTTTTTGGGGGGTGGCTTTTTGCTACTCTAACATTCCCCCCTCTGAGGAGGTAACCCTAAAATCTTTTAGGAATTTGATAAAAGCTCCCAAATACTTTTGACATTTTTGCCTTTAGAACAGAGTATGTTGCTAAGAGGCCCAAAGACATTTTGACTTTTACCAAGGTACTGGCTACTTTTCTTTGGGGTCTTTTTACCCTAACTGCCTAGACAATTCCTACCTCCTATTCTTATCATGCCATCCTCTGAAGAGGTTACCCAAATTGCCAATAGGAAATCAGGACACAGACTACTCTGGCTTCTTGCATCCTGAACAGGGATGCAGGGTGAGGCAATTGGGGTACTCCTTCTAAGGGTCTATCTAAAAGACTCCCAAATTGTGTAACTCTTATCACCACGTGGAGGCAGGATCCAGGCGCTCTCAAGTTTACATACGTGTATAGAATGTATTATTATAATAATCATCTCCTCTTTCCCTCCCTTATTCCTCTCCCACTCTTGCTAACTCTCTTCTTCTCAAACTAGTCTCCCTCCTTTCTTCATATCTTTATTTTTTGTATAGGTCTTGTGCAGGTAAGCATACCTGCTCTGTGTTCATGATTTCTACAGTTGTGCCATATTCAGAAGATGGCATTTCATAGCACTCCTTGCTATCCTTGGGCTCTTACAAACTTTCTGAGCCTTTTTCCTTTGCTTTGCGGTGGTAATAAAGATGTCTTTGTTAGGGCTAACTAAGCACCCAGTAGTCACTTATTCTCAGCACTTTGACCAGTTGTGAGTCTCTGCATTAACCATCACCTTTTGCAAAAAGAAGCTTCTCTGACCCAGACTGATAGCACCCTAGTCTGTGGGTATAAATATAAACATTTAGGAGGCAGTTTGGTTACATGTCCATTTAGCAAAACATCAGTGGTACATTCTCCTCTAGGGCCTGTGACTTCCCCAGCCATAGGCTTTTGACCAAGTTTATAGTACCAGGTATGTGTTCACTCCCATGGAACAGGCCTCAAATCCAATCAGAAAGTGTTTGGTTGCCTCCATAACAGACATGCCATTATTATATTAGTGAGTGCATTTTTGTCTGACATAATGGAATTATAGTACACAGAGTTCACATATGAGAAAGTCCATTGATGATTTTTCTTCCCCAACAGACTGCATAACACCTTCTGGCACTATGAACACTAGCCAGCAGGGAGGAAGTTTCCAGCTCCATTCCAGCTTGATATCTCTATATTCTATATCCAAGGTGCACCTTACCATCTAGTTCTGGTCAATAACCAAGAGCAGTTACAATAGCCTTTATTTTTGTGGAAGCCTCTGGAAGTTCACTGGCCAGCAACTCCTAGGGAGGTATCCTTCACTTGACACTGGGATTTAGGTTTAAAAATCTATGACTTCTGGGAAAACTATTATCAACTCATGTAGAATATGTTTCCAATATGATTTTTTTTCAGACAAAAAAAATAGTTTTGGTTGGCTATCCTCCCAACCTACATCTTTCCCCTATCTCTCTACTCACAGTTCTGGTTAAACTTTTCCACCCTTAGTATTCCATCTTTTATATTATATATTAACCCTACCCCTACCTCTGAAAGATGGTTTCTTGCTTTCTGACCTCTACAAGTACTTGTTCTAAATTAAAGACATAAATCTAAAATTTTCTAATTTGAAATAAGAATGAACATATAGTGTTTGTTTTTCTGGGCCTTTCTTACCTCACTTAGTATAATATTTTCCAGTTCCATCCATTTACTTGCACATTTCAAAATTTTACTTTTCTAGTACTGAATATAATTCTATTGTGTATATATACCACATTTTATTATCCAGTCATTACTTGATTGGACATATAAGCTGATCACATTTTCTAGCTATTGTGAATAACAATGAACATAGATAGCCAAGTATCTTTGTGTAGATTGAGTTTTCTGGGTATATGCCCAGGAGTGGTATAGCTGTGTGATATGGCAGATCCATTTTTAGCTTTGTGAGCAATTTCCACACTGATTTCCATAGTGACTATACCAGGTTACACTCCCACTAACAGTAAGAGTTCTCTTTTCCCTGCATCCTCATCAGTGAAGAGAGTTTTGCTTTTGTTGTTGCTATGTTTCTTTAAGACAAGGTTCCTATGTAGTATATGCTGGCTTCAAGCTAGAGATTTCCCTATCTTAGCCTAACAAGTGTTGGGTTTATAGGCATGCACCACCATGACTGACTTGAAGTGGTCTTTTATTACCTTTTTGAATTGCACATGAAAATAAGCACATGAAAAAAAAGTGTTGAGCACTTTTTTCATGTGCTTATTAGTCATTTGTGCATCCTCTTTGGAAAAAAAGTCTATTCAAGTATTTAGCAAAGTTTTGATTGGTTTATTTGTTTTATACCTGTCAAGTTATAGGAATTTTTTATATATTTTGGATATTATAGCCTCATTTGTTTAACCAACTGATCTATCAATGAACATTCAAGTTACTTAATTTTTGCTATTACAGTTATTAAATGGATTGTTTTATACACATAATCATGCTAAAGTAGGAAGTTTATTTCAAAAATTAAATATGTATCTTTAAAAGAAAATATCAAGTAAGAAACCTAATTTTATGTCTCACTGGGGTAGAAAAAGAACAAAGCAAGCCCAAACTTAGAAGAAATAAGGAAATGAAGAATAGAACAGAAATAAAAGAAATAAAAAATATAAAAGCATTAGAGAAAAACCAATTAAATTGATAGTTGGTGCTTTGGAAAGATAAAATTGACAATTTTTTTTTTTTGCTTTTTGAGACAGGGTCTCCCTGCAGCCCCAGCCAGTCTGGAACTTGCTGTGTAAACCAGGCTGGCCTTGATCGCACAGAGATCTGCCTGCCTTTATTCCCTTTTGCCCCCAAGTGCTGGGATTAAAGGTATGTGCCACCATGCCTGGCAAAATTGACAAATTCTTAAACTAAGAAAAATGAAGACTCAAGCAAAATCAGAATTATGAATGGAAACACTGTAACCAATGTCACAGAAATTCAAAGTATCATAAAAGACTACTGTTAATAATTATAAGCTAAAAAAACTAGATAAAGAAATGGACAAAGTCCTGTAAAAATATAATCTACCAAGACTGAAACATGAATAATCAGAAAATCTGAACAAGTCTATAACTAAGATGGAGATTAAATCAGCAAAAGAAAGAAAGAAAGAAAGAAAGAGAAAGAGAGAGAGAAAGAGGGAGGGACAGAGGGAGAGCGAGAAGGGGGAGATGGAAGAAGGAAAGAATTCTAAAAGTAGAGGGTTTCACTATTAAATTCTATCAGACATTTAAAAATAATGCAAATCTTTCTTAAACTCTTTCAAAAAATTAAAGCAGGGGGCTAGAGAGATGGGTCAGTGGACAAGAACTCTGACTGTTCTTGCAGAAGACCTGGGTTCGAATCCCAGCGCCCACATGACAGCTAACAACTGTCCATAACTCCAGTTCCAGGGGATCTGACAGTTTCTTCTGTCCTCTGCAGGCATTGCATGACACAGGTGCATTTACTTACATGCAAGCAATACACACATGCACATGAAATAAAAATAATAAATAAAATATTTTTAAAAAATTAAAGAGGAGGGAATGCTTACAAATTAATTCAAAAGAAAAAGGCTTACCTTGAGACCAAAACCAGCCAAAGACAAAACAAGAAAGTGAATGTGCTTGATGAATACTGATACCAAACTCTGAAAAAAAGTCCACTAAATACTAGCAAACTTAATACAGAAACATATTGAAAGTATTGTACATATGGGCTCGTAGGATTTATCCTTGGGATTCAAGGATAGTTCATCCTATGCAAATTAATTATTATGATGTATAACATTAACTGAATCAAGGACAAGGATTTAAAATGACACGATCATATTAATAGAAGCAGAAAATACATTTGACAAAATTCAGTACCCTTTCATGATAGAAACTCTGAATAAACTAGAAAGTTAAGTACTTGAAAATGCTAAATGCCATTTATGAAAAGGCCACAGTTAACATTATACTCAGTGGTGAACAACTGGAAGTTGAAACCTTGTCCTGCTAGATCAGAAACAAGGCAAAGATCCCCTCTCACCACTTCTGTTGAATGTAATACTGAAAATACTAGCCAAAGCAATTAAGTATGAAAAAAGGCATGCAAATCAAAAAGGAAGAAATTGTATTGTTATTGTTTGCATATAACATGAGATTCCCTTCAGTAGACCTTAAAGACTCCATTAAAATAGCTGTTAGAACTAATAAATTCACAAAGTTCCAGTTACAAAGTCAACATACAAAAAATTAGGAACATTTTTATACACTAAAAATAACTGTTCTAAAAGGAAATTAGGAAAACAATCTCATTTACAATAGCACCAAGATAATAAAAGTTAAAGAATAAATTGAAAAGACAAAAACTTGTATACTGAGCACTATAAAACAGCAAATTAAAGAAGATACATATAGGACCAGTGAAATAACTCAGTAGGTAAAGGTGCTTGCCCCCAAACTTGACAACCTAAGTTTAATATTCAGGACACACATTGTGGTGGAAGGAGAGAACTGAATCCCACAAGTTGTCCTTTGGCCTCCATACAGGCATGGTAGCATATGTGTGTGCATGCATGTACATGTACACACAATATTTTTTTAAATTTAAAGACTACCTAAACAAATGAAAGAATAGCCCATGCTCACAGATTACAAGAATCAATAATTTCAAAGTGTTCATTGGACCAGAATTCCAGTATCATTTTGTAGAAATAGATAAAAATCCTAATAGTTACATGAAACAACAAAAATCCACAAATAACTAATCTTAAAACAGTAAAACAAAGCCCAAGGCAATGCCTTTATATATCAGAATACATTATAAAAATCAGATAATGAAAAATTATAATCCTGACAAAGATAGACATAGACCAATAGAACAGAACAGAGAACCTAGAAATTATTCCACACATAAGGTCAATTCATTTTTTTTAGAATCAAAATTCTTATATAAAGAATTTTTAATTTTTAGCCAGGCATGGTGGCACACGCCTCTAATCCTAGGACTCAAGAGGCAAAGGCAAGCAGATCTCTGTGAATTCAAGGCCAGCCTGGTCTACACGGTGAGTTCCAGGACAGCTGGGGCTACAGAGAGACCCTGTCTCAAAAAGACCAAAAATTTTTTTTCTAATTTTTAATGTATATTTTTACTGAATTTTGTGCATTTCATGCAATAAATCTTAATCATATTTAGACACCCTCCCCATCAGCATCTCTATCCTCCACACTGGATTTCATGCATTTCTGTCATATATGTTAAGGCCTATGGAGCCAAGCTTTTGTACCCAGATGTCCCTTTGTGCATACTCATCTAGTGGAGGCTAGCCAGACTTTCTAGAGTCTCTCCTGTAAAAAAAAAACAAATTCCCCTCACCCTCAGTAATCAGCTGTCAATAGTTTCTCAGCTAAGGTTGGGGCCTGCTGCTCATTTCCCCAGTTCTAGTCTGGGTTTTTGTCTGATTGAGTCTGCATGACTTTTGTGCGTGCTGTACCACTGGTGCAGGTTAATTGAATTTTGACAAGAGTTCCAACAATACATAGTGAGAAGAGGGATTGTTTCTTCAAAAACTGGTATTGGGAAAACTGGACAAACACATGCAAAAGAATGAAATTAGACCCTCATTCTGCTCCGTATACAATCAACTAAAGGTAGAATACTTAAGTATAAGGCTGTAAAATTTAAACTCCTAGAAAAATATATGAAGTAACCATACCTTTAGGCGTTAGACTGTGGGCCTGGCTTCAGTGATAAAAGGTTGTTTTTGTTTGTTTGCTTGTTTTAGTCATACTTGCAGACTTTGGAAGTATTCTGACATAACTGGATGACACACAACACAAATGCAGATCAGTGAGTGTAGGCAGAGACAGAGAGAAAAGGAAGAGACCTTTGGATCAACAATTCATTGAGTCCATGTTCTTATACAAGTAGGTTTCCTGAAGGAAGGTTTAAATTGGTTAGTCTTAAAGCCAACAGGTTCCTTGAGATCATGCTATGGCTGAGAAGTTGTCACTTAAAGTTCCTAGGAAAATGTCAAAATGTCCTATTTAAAAGAAGTATCATGATCTTGTGCATGCTGACACCATTGCTGTAGGTCCATATGAGCAGGGTCCCAGGAACTTGTAGGACTCTATTTCCATATGGTCATGCACCTGCTCCCTGGCTCTCAAGCAGACAAAAAGCCAGCACAGAACTGGGGAGATGGGCAGCATACCTCAGTCTTAGCTGAAGAAATATTGGCAGCTGATTACTGCTAAGCAAGGAAGAGCTGATCTTCTTTTAAAGTGAGGGACTCTAGATAAGCTGACTAGACCTCAGTAGACGAACTTGCACTGAGGAATGTCTGGGGATACTAATTTGACACAATAGGCCTTAACACAAATGACAATGTATGAATTACCGTGAAGGGGCAGGCAGCTGTGGAAGGGTTCCAGTGGGGAAGTGGATATAAAGATGATTAAGATTGATTGAGATGTTCTGTATGAAATACACAAAAATTTAATTAAAAATTTACCAAAAAGAAGTAAGATGGGGCCAGCAACATGGCTCAGCAGGTAAAGGCACTTGCTGCCAAGTAGAAGACCTGAGTTTGTGATCCCTAGGACCCAGATAGTGGAAGGAAAGAACTGACCCCTCTGACCTCTACCCACTCACAGGGGTGTGCTTATGCCCATATACATGACACACACCCAAAATAAATAAATAAATAAAATAAATAAATAAATATCAGAAAAGCATGGAGCCCAGTTTTCTAAGCCAGAGAAATTACTTTAAGGTTTTAATCTCTGATCACCAGTTAGACACATTTCATTAGGATACAGTATTAGGAAATGTATCAAGGATTTCTGATCTGTGTTTCTGGTATGACAGAATTAAACTTATGCTTAAAAACGGTTTATCCATCACTTGGGAGTATGAGGCAGGAGGGGATCATGGGTTCCAGGCCAACTTGGGCTACCTAGTAAGACTGTCTCAAAAACATGAAAAACAACAACTCCCTCAAAGGATCATGAGGCAATTAAAATCATAAGCACTCACTATAACTTAAGCATTTTTTGAAGAATTATTATTTTTTTAATTTTTAATATCTACATGATTAGAAGTAGCATTTCACTACAGCTTTAATATATTCAGTAACACACTCCAGAGCAAGAGTACATCTCTTTCACAAGTGGG
>NW_008357686.1:2459268-2459737 GCF_000622305.1 Nannospalax galili
ACAGAAAGACTCATTGTTTTTGCTAATAACACTGAGATGTTGGTGCATGCATCTCTAATCTGTATGTATCTGATTAGTACTAGTCATAATCAGTTGCACTTGGATCCTTCACACCTGTGTGTCTCTATAAAGTCATTGGGTAGATTTCAATGGTAATGTTTATCACCTCTACTAGTTAGCATGATGTAAATTTCCATGATTCCTTCTCAAATATAATACATTTTTTAAAATTTGTTGATTTTGTGTGTGTGTGTGTGTATTACACAGAACATCCCAAACCATCTTATTCAACTATACACTGACTTCCCAGATGTCACCCACCCACAGCCTCCCTCCCCCCACTAGAGCCCTTATACTCTGATATCCCTGCTACTGTCTGCTGTGTTGTCGGCACCCCCAACCATTCCCCACTACTTGCCCTTCTGGTGAATCTAGTCAGCCTATCTAGAGGTCTTTGTTTTAGGAGGGC
>NW_008357686.1:2459941-2460644 GCF_000622305.1 Nannospalax galili
ATTCAATTTAGTTATCTTTTTTTCTACTGTTCCTTGCAGATATAAAGTTTATGACTTCAAAATGTACAAGAAATTTGTAAATACTGTTTGTTAAAATATTCAATACAGGGCTGAGTGTGGTAGCATTTAGGAAGCAGAGGCAGGTTGATCTCTGTTGAGTTTGATGCCAGCCTGGTGTACAAAGTGAGTTCCAACCCAGCCAGTGCTACTTAGTGAGACCTCTCAAAAAACCAAACCAAACCAAATCACCTACCCCCACACACAAATTCACCACACTGCTAGGATACTTTCCATCAATTATCCACCGCCTATTACCAGTCAAAAGCCTAACTATAAGCCAAAACATAGCATCAAACCTAATAGACCTAATTTGACTAGAAAAAGCTATCCCAAAAACAATTGCCAACACACAAATAACTGCTTCCATCATTACATCAAACCAAAAAGGACTTATCAAACTCTACTCACTATCATTCCTAATAAATATTACCATTATCTCACTACTCACCCTAACCTATTACCTCGAGTAATTTCAATAATAATAAAAATACTAACAAACAAAGTCCATCCAGCAACTACCACTATTCACCCTGAATAATACCCTTCTACGGTCCTACCGGTCTTGAGCTCCTTCTGTCCCTTTATCCCCTATGTTCCTTGTATACCCTTCCCTCCCCCTTCCTTAAACTAACCCAATTTTTAT
>NW_008357687.1:0-234 GCF_000622305.1 Nannospalax galili
TTTCTTGCAGACAACAAAAAGAAGGGTTTTGTTTCTTAATCCATTCATATATTCTGTATCTTTTGACTGGAGAGTTCAGTCCGTTAATGTTTAAAGTTATTAATGAAAGATAAGTATTGAATCCTGTCATTTTTTTTGTTTACATTCTTGTTATAGATGTACTTTTACACTGTTATACCCTCCTTCGAATTCTTTCTGCAACCCCTTGGGTATAGTCATTCCTTTCTTCAGCTC
>NW_008357688.1:0-325 GCF_000622305.1 Nannospalax galili
TACCACCCTGGGATGGGGAGGGACCACTGGACGAGGTATGGGGGGGTCCTGCACCCAACCACAGTGAACCCCCTCATAATTCGGTTCACTGAGATAGGAAAACAGCCTATGGGGTGGGATGTAGGACACACATTGGGCCCATGGCTATACACTGCAGGGAGAGACCCTGGGGCCCTCTTTACTGTTCTACTCCTCCTCCGACCAGTCGTCCATGCACTGGGACCCAACTGAGTCCTAAATCCCCCACCCCAGATTATTCTCACAAGTCTTCTCCAGCTAAACCCCGTTCCGGACCACCCACTGCCCAAACCTATGCTCTTGCACC
>NW_008357689.1:0-1587 GCF_000622305.1 Nannospalax galili
ACAAGGGACTACATTACCTATGATTTTTGGAGGGGGTCAGGAGATTTTTTTTAAAGTTTTTTATTTTTTTTTATGTATATGAGTGTATTGCTTGTATATATGTAAGTGTACCCTTGTTGTGTTATGCCCCAAAGAGGTCAAAAGAGGGCATCAGATTCCCCGGGAACTGGAGTTATGGATGGTTGTTAGCCACCATGTGGATGCTAGTAAATGAACCCAGGCCCTCTGCAAGAGCAGCCAGTGCCCTTAACCACTGAGCCATCTCTCCAGCCCTCAAGGCGGGGATGTTTTTTGAGGCAGGGTCTTTCTGTAGCCCTAGCTAGCCTGGAACTCACTATATGAACTAGTCTGGCTTTGATCTCATAGGCCCACATGCCTCTGCCTCCCAAGTGCTGGAATTAAAGGCATTTGCCACCCTGCCTGCCTTCATTTTCTTATTTTTTTTTAATTTTTGTGTATGAGTTTCTGCATGTAGATAAGTGCAAGTGCATACAATACCCACAAAGGCCAGAAGAAAGTTAGATCCCCTGGATCTGGAGTAACCAATACTTGTTAGCCACCATGTGGGTGCTTGTTAGACACTATGTGGGTCCTGGGAACCAAACCCAGGGCCTCTGGAAGAGCAACCAGTGCTCTTAACTGCTGAGCCATCTCTCCAGCCCTTATGAATCATTTTTAAAATGAGTCATCCTAACCCACTACCATGGAGTCAATCAATAGACATGTAGATTCAGATCTGTAGTAAAAATTCTCCTCTCCCAGCTCCATCCTCTGAGAGTTCTCAGTGCCCTGTTTCTTCAGCAGGGGTATCAGACCCTACCCTTCCAGACTTAGGAGTGGAAGAGCAAAAGACATTGTGAGGTTCCACTGACTGACTCTTTGTTTGGAACAGTGAACAGCACCATCGGAGAAGGCCTGTCCCTGAGCATGTCTGAGCGTCGCCAGGTTGCAGAGGAGTGGGTAACACAAGGGAGGAACAGGTAAGTGGCTGTGCTGAGAACAAACACAGTCCATGGGCAAGAGCTGTACTGAGCAAGGCTCTTCCCACTGACACAGCCCCCTAACTTCCGGTCAGTTGGTGGGAAGATGAGCAGGGGAGCTGGGCCTCCAGACTTGACAAGGAGCTCCCTTCCCTTCTCTGTAGAAGGGCAGCCTGACCATGAGGCACACCTGCTCCTGTTCAGAAGCCAGCTCTCATCCACCTCAGGACCAGTCTCCTCAGGGTGACCTGTGCTTGGGCTGGAAAAGGAAAAGAAAAAAAGGAAGGCGACCTACTGAGTGGGTGCTCTTCTGTTGAGCAGCTCATGCGCCCTTTCAGGGCAGGGTGGCCAACGGTCACATCAGCCATTGCTTTCCTTCAGGTCTCCTCTGTTCTCAGGGCTCAGGACTCTGGTGCTTTCTTTTGTGTTGGTAGGGGAGTTTCTCTGCCCTCTAAACTTCCTGGCAGTGATATATGGTCGTTGCTCTGGGGTTGCTTTCCACCTAACAAGGAGTCAGACTGAAACCAAGCACTCTGCCCTTCTTTATTTTATTATTATGATTATTTTTTATTTTGTTTTATTTTACGTGTATGTTTGCCTGCATGTA
>NW_008357690.1:0-366 GCF_000622305.1 Nannospalax galili
TTGTTTCTATGGTACATATTTAGGTTTAGTTTTAGGAGTAGGGTTACATCTCGTGTAATGTTTAGGTTTAGGTCTAGGGTTAGGTTTAGATTTAGGATTAGTGTTCTGGACAGGTTTAGGTTACCTGTAGGTTTTGGCTTACGGTTAGGGTTAGGTTTATGATTATGGCTAGGGCTTGAATTAATGCTAGGTTTATTTCTAGGGCTTGTGGTAGGACTAGGGTTAGGTCAACAGTTAGTATTAGGTTAGAGTTAGGCTTAAGCCAAGGGCTACACTCATTGTCAGTGTGAGGTTTTCTGTAGAGATAGGGTTATATTTAGGGTTATGTTTTGTTTTAGGGATAGTGTTAGATTTAGGGTTAGGTTT
>NW_008357691.1:0-803 GCF_000622305.1 Nannospalax galili
CTTCTTCTAGTTAACATGGCAAGCCCCATTCTTAAAGTCTCAATTTAAGATACATTCCCAAGCACACATCCCAAAGTTTTAAAGTTTATTTCCATGAAGAGAGTTATTCCCCACACAGTCCTGATTTCTCTACTGAGATGAAGATCCACATTTTAAAAGCCTGTAGCACTTTTCCAAAATGCTCCAAATCTAATAGTTCTCTGCACATCATTCCCCCATATTGACTTCTGCATTTTACTTATTATCTTGTTGTGTGTTGTTTGGAAACAACGGTTTATCCCAATGCCTTCTTTCCATCCCCACTGCCCACCCTTTTGCAGGATGCTAGCTAGCTATCACCTGACCACACCACATGCCTGCAGTCTGTGGTCCAAACTCTGGCCTCTCCACTCTAAACATTAGACACAAAAGCTCCTAGAGGCATTTCAGTAGCACTCCAAGAATGTTAAATGGCTCCCTCTTATCCCAATAACATGCATAGAAAATCTCTCCCTATTATGTTCAAGGAGCTTCTAGACTGGTTCTCACAGAACTCATCTCTTCAGTTCCATGAGACTTTTGGGCATGTAAGACTCATCCTTCTCTATGCATCTCAAGAATAATCTCTGTCTTTCTTTTGATATGCTTTGCTTAGATCATCTTCCCTAGCCTCTGCCTCCATCAAGGTTTCACATACCACAACTCAAATTCCTCTATGACCTCCTTAATGGGTTTGAGTCTGTCATAGAGTTTTTCTATCATTTGTATAAAACTTTATTGGTTTTATTGGGTTTGGTTTATATTTTCAGTTGTACTTGATTTTA
>NW_008357692.1:0-735 GCF_000622305.1 Nannospalax galili
GGACTTCATGAATGTTGTCATTTATGTAAAAGCCTACTGAGTCAAGTTTGTACACCCAAATGTCCATGGGCATCAGTCCATCCACTGGAGCCTGTTCAGCCTGTCTATTGTCACTCCCTTAAAGAATATCAACTCTCCCTCATCCAGAAGTGATTAGCTGCCAATTGTTTCTTAGCAAACTTCTGGCCTCCTGACCATTACTCCAGTTCTATGCTGAATTTTGTCTGATGAGTTTGCATGGGTCTTGTATATGCTGGCAACATTGCTGTAAATTCATATGAGCAAGGTCCCAGGAGCCTGTAAGACTGTTCCTTATGGCCATGCATGACCCATGGCTCTTTAATCTCTCCGCTTTCTCCTCCACATGGTCCTTAAGCCCTGGGTTGCAGAAGTTTGGTATAGGAGTCCTGTTGAGGGAGCCACATTTTGAAGTCTCTTCTCTATACTTTGACAAATTGTGGCCTTTTTTGTTCATTTCCCTGTGTTGTATGAGAAAGCTTTGCTAATGAGAATTGAGACATGCATTAATATTCTCACTACCCCTTGTTTCACTATGTTCCCTGAACCTGAGGTGTAGAGGTTCCATTGTAGATGTGTCACTTAGTTGGGCATCTCACAGACACTTATTCTTTGTGTTTGATCAGTTGGGGAACTCTGTAAGTCTTCATCTGTCAAAAGAAGCTTTTTGATGAGTGATGGCAAGCATACTTGTCTATAAGAATCTATATTTAGCAT
>NW_008357693.1:0-777 GCF_000622305.1 Nannospalax galili
ATTGTAACGACATGATGTTGCATTGTGGTGGCACAATGAGCATTGTGATGGTCCAATGAAACATTGTGACGTCATATTGTAACATTTTGATGGCCCATTGGAGCTATATAATGGAACATGGAGCCATACTGATGGCACATTGGAGCATTGTGATGGTACATGAAGCATTCCACTGCCAAATTGGAATATTGTGATGACACATTGAGGCATTATATTTGCCCACTGAGCAGTGTTATGACACATTAGGGGCCTTGTGAAGGGACATTCAGCATTGTGATATCAGATTGAGCATTGTAGTGAGACATTGGAGCATTATGGTGTCACACTGGAGCATTGGGATGTCACATTCAGCATTTTGGTGACACATTGGAGCATTGTTTTGTCACATTGGGGAATTGTGAGGGGACATTGGGCACCGTATTTACATATTGAGCATCGTGACGACACAGTGGATCAGGGTAATGACACAATGGTGCATTGTGATGGCAGAATGATAGCACAATGGAACATTGGGAATTCATACTGTAATATTGAGATGGCACATTGGAGCAATATAATGGCACATTTGTCCATAGTGTTGGCAGACTGTAGCATTGTGATGTCACAGTAGAGCATTGTGATGTCACATTGGGGGACTGTGGGTGGACATTGATCACTGTGTTTGAATATTGAGCATGGTGACACCCTATCCCTAAATGTAACAATAACACTTGCCTTAATCATAAACCTAATCATAACCTCAAACTAACCCTAGGCCTAACCCTAAACCTAACAGTA
>NW_008357694.1:0-219 GCF_000622305.1 Nannospalax galili
GTTCAGTCTCGGTGCCCCATGCTGTTGCTCCGCGGGTCGGGGCATCTCTGGTGCCCAATGTGGGGCTTGAGGAAGACCACCGAGAGGAACGTCAACCACAGAGAGCCTGCGCAGGCACCCCCAACGAACCCCCGAGATCACCACGGAACGACTGCCATGAGACAGATCAGTAGAAGAGAAGGTAAGGTTGATGCACCCAATAGATAGGCATTATTAGTG
>NW_008357695.1:0-429 GCF_000622305.1 Nannospalax galili
TATCAAGCAACATGGGAAATTCCTTTGGCTGAATTAGTCTTCACAGACCAAATGCTATGGAATATGGAATGGAGGACACGCTCAGGAAATAGCAGAAGAAAGAATGTGATCCAGAATAACCTTAAACAGCTATTTTTCTGGATTTAACTTTAGCAAAGCAGGATTATGAACTAGAAAATCCGTATATTAATTTAGAGTGAAAATACTACTGTCAAATAATCAGTTTTCTTCATCTTAGTCCTTTAGTATCCCAGGAAGGAAAATTATAGTAAGAACACTTTTATCCAGTGTATTAAGGGTGTATAGTTTGTTAGCTATTTCATTTAGATATTAGTTTAATAAGAAAAAATGTAAAATAAAAATTAAAATCTTATTGTGTCACATACCTTTATCCAGATTCATCTACTTTTCATATTTTGGCTGATTTGA
>NW_008357696.1:0-1043 GCF_000622305.1 Nannospalax galili
GGATGGAACTAGAAACTGTTATACTAAGTGAAGTAACACAATGTCAGAAAATAAAATCAACATATGTTCTCCCTTGTATGTGGATCCTAGGATCAGACTCTGATAAATAAGTATGCAACTAGACATAACTACAGGAACCAAGATAATGGAAAGGAATCAGGGAGGTAATGGAAAAGAAAGAACCTGAAAGAGAACAGGAGAGATGAGGAGATATGGATAAAAATTGGGTTAGTCTAAGGGTGGGGGGAGGGAAGGGTATATGAGGAACCTAGGGGATAAGGAGAAAGAAGAAGCTCAACAAGGTAGGATCATAGGAGCAAGGGTCTTAGTAAGGAAGAAAGGGGGAGAAGTGGGAGCACCTTAAGTGGGAAAACCATGATAGAGGGGTGAGATGATACACAAGAGAAACAATGCCTAGCTAGTCACAAAAACCAGAGGGAACCATATTATTCCTACAATCTACTGACAAATTATACATAACAGATCAAGAAAAATATCTCTAGATAAGGTTTATTTGAGACCAACTGGTCATTACCCAAGATTTATCTGCAAGACACATTGACACACAGCAATTAAAAATGCCAGAATTGTCGAACTAACCTTCTTGGATGTTTAACAGACATACCTTGAGATCTATACTAATTGGGTCAGAGGGACACAAAGGACACTTTTTGCTCCTTGCCCTCCTAGGTCGATTAGTTCCCAGGGAGTATGAGCAACTCACAAAACGTCCTGTAATGGTCGTGGGTCATCTGACCTCTTGATCAAGGAGGCCAAGGAGACCCCACCAGATGGATTTGAACCAGTGTCCAATCTATAAAGAGGAGGGTCAACACGGAGGAATCATTTCCTCCATGCTTCCAAGAGAAGCCAAGAATGGTCGAGCAGGACCTTTGACTTATCTTCACATAGATGGAACTGGTAAAAGAAAGGAGCCAGGGGCTCCTCCAAGCCCATGGGACCCCTGAGGAATAGATCCTCAAACGACCTCTAGAGTGAAAACAAATCAGTTTATCGGGTCCAATGGTATGTCCTTAAACACC
>NW_008357697.1:0-965 GCF_000622305.1 Nannospalax galili
AGAGAAGAACAGTAGGAAACAGGCGTTAATAAGGGAGATACGGATAAAAATGGAGTTATTTGCTGGACATGGTGGCACACGCCTTTAATCCCAGCACTTGGGAGGCAGAGGCAGGCGGATCTCTGAGTTCAAGGCGAGCCTGATCTACATAGTGAGTTCCAGGACAGTTGGGGCTCCAGGGAGACCCTGTCTCAAAAAGAACAGAAAAAAAAAAGGAAAAAACAATGGGGTTATTTAAATGGGAGGGGGGAGGGAGAGTTATACAGGGAACCTGGGGGATAAAGGGAAAGAAGGAGTTCAAGAGAGGTAGGACCACAGGAGAAGGGTATTATTAAGGGAGAAATGGGAAAATGGGGGCACTTTAAATGGGGAAACCATGGTGGAAAGGTTAGACAGTGAGAGATAAATAATGCCTAGCTTGTTTTAAAAAAACCAGAGGGAACCATATTAGTCCAACAATGTACTGACAAATTAAACATACAACTAGTTCAAGGAACAAAATATATGTCTAGTCAAGGTTTACCTGAGAATGTTTGTTTTTTGCCTAAGCCTTATCTACACAGCACATGGTAATTAAAAGTACCAGACTGGTAGAACTAACCTTATTGGATGTTTAACAGCCATACTTTGAGACCTATACTAATCTGGTCAGAAGGACTTAAAGGACAGTTTTTGCTCCTTGCCCTCCAAGGTCAACTACATTCCAGGGGACTATGTAGCATCTCTCAAAATGTCCGTAACTGTGGTGAGTCACCTGTCTTCTTGTTCAGGGAGGCCATGGAGACCCCACTAGATGGATTTGAACCAGTATCCAGTCTACAAAGAGGATAACACAGAGGAAACATTTCCTCCATGCTTCCCAGTGAAGCCAGCCATGGTCGAGCAAGACTTTTGACTTATCTTCACACAGATGAAACTGGTAAAAGAAAGGAGCCAAGGGCTCCTCCCAAGCCCATGTGACCTGT
>NW_008357697.1:1066-1206 GCF_000622305.1 Nannospalax galili
GGGATCAATGTAGTTCTTTAAGAGTCCATGTGTATAGCTAAAAGCTCTATAACAAGAAACAATGCCAGACAAGAGATACCTTCCTTTGAGTTGTTGACCTGGGTGGCCCAGGAGACTCCCAGACAGTAACCCAGCATAGA
>NW_008357698.1:0-292 GCF_000622305.1 Nannospalax galili
ACTCTCTCATGCCCTCACTCTCACTCACTCACTCTCACTCACTCATTCTCACTCATTCTCTCACTCACTCACTCACTCACTCACTCTCTTTCACTCACTCTCACTCTCTCACTCTCTCACTCACTCTCACTCACTCTCACTCACTCACTTTCTCACTCTCTCTCACTCACTCTCTCACTCAATTGCTGTCACTCTCTCACTCACTCTCTCACTCACTCACTCTCTCTCACTCTCTCACTCTCTCACTCTCACTCAGTTTGTTTCCAGTTTCATCCATTTATCTATAAATTTC
>NW_008357699.1:0-446 GCF_000622305.1 Nannospalax galili
TGTTGAATTTTGTCAAAGGCCTTCTCTTCATCTACTGAGATGACCATGTGGCTCTTGTCGTTGAGCCCATTTATGTGATTGGTGACGTTTATTGACTTATGTATTTTGAACCATCCCTGCATCTCTGGAATAAAGCCAACTTGATCTCGGTGGATGATCATTTTGATGTGGGTCTGTATGCAGTTTGCAAGTATTTTATTGAGAATTTTTGCACCTATGTTCATTAAGGATATGGGTCTATAGTTTTCTTTTTTGGTTATATCTTTACCAGGCTTTGGTATGAGAGTGATGCTGGCTTCATAGAAGGAATTTGGAAGTTTTCCCTCCATTTCTACTTTCTTGAATAAATTAAGTAGTAATGGATGCAGATCTTCTTTAAACGTCTTATAGAATTCTGCTGTAAATCCATCTGGTCCTGGGCTTTTTTTAGCCGGGAGATTTTGTAT
>NW_008357700.1:0-634 GCF_000622305.1 Nannospalax galili
AGATATAGATGTAGGAAAGGACTTTCTAAATTGGACATCAGTTGCTCAGGAGCTAAGGTCAACAATCAACAAATGGGACCTCATTAAACTAAAAAGCTCCTGTACAGTAAGATAAACAATGAAGAAAGGGAAGGGAAAACCTACAAAGTGGGAGAAAAATCTGTACCAGTGACACGTGTGACAGAGGTTTAAGATCTAGAATATGTAAAGAACTCAAAAAATAAAGAATCAAGAAAACAAATGACCCAATTAAAAGATGGGTGAAAGGACTAAAAAAAGAATTATCAAAGAATGAATAAAGATAGCAAAGAGACATCTTTACATATGTTCAATATTGTTAATAATCAGGGAAATGCAAATTAAAACCACTTTAAGATTTCACTTTACCCAAGTCAGACTGGCTAAGATCAAGAGAAAAAATGATACCAAATGCTAGTGAGGATGTGGAGAACAGGGAATGATCATTCACTGCTACTGGGAATGTGAACTCATGCAACCCCAATGGAAAGCAGTATGGAGAACTCTTAAAAAATTAAAAATGGAACACCTTAGCAGACAGCCTGAGAGTGCCTGATCTGGCCTTCACCAAGTGTAGGGCGTGAGACTTCAGCAGACAGCCTGAGAGCTCCTGAAT
>NW_008357701.1:0-1143 GCF_000622305.1 Nannospalax galili
GCAGGTGACACGACCATCTGCATGTCAGAGGGGGCAGGTGACACTAATATCTGGAATTCAGAAGGGGCAGGTGACACGACCATCTGCACGTCAGAGGGGGCAGGTGACATGACCATCTGCACGTAAGAGGGGCCATCTGACACCAACATCTGCACGTCAGAGGGGCAGGTGACACAACCATCTGCCTATCAGAGGGGGCAGGTGACACGACCATCTTTATGGCAGAGTTGGCAGGTGACACGACCATGTGCACGTGAAAGAGGGCAGGTGACATGACCATGTGCATGACAAAGAGGGCAGGTAAAACTACCATGTGGACCTCAGAGAGGGCAGGTGACACGACCACGTGCATATCAGAGAGGTCAGGTGACATGACCATCTGAACGTCAGAGGGGGCAAGTAACAAGACAATCTGCACATCAGAGTGGGCATGTGACGAACATTCGGACATCATAGGGGCAGGTGACACGACCATCTGCACGTCAGAGGGGGCAGGTGACACGACCATCTGAAAGTCAGTTGGGCAGGTGATACGACCATCTGCACGTCAGAGGAGGCATGTGACACCACCATTTGCATGTCAGAGGGGGCAGCTGACACGACCGTCTGCATGTCATAATGGGCAGGTGACACGATCATGTGCACGTCAGAGGGGGCAGCAGACACGACCATCTGCACGTCAGAGAGGGCAGGAGACACGACCCTCTTTAACGGCAAAGGGGGCAGATGACACGACCATCTGCCAGTCAGACGGGGCAGGTGACACGACGTTCTGCTTGTCAGACTGGGCAGGAGACACGACCATCTGCACGTCAGAGAGTGCAGCTGACACGACTTTCTGCACTTCAGAGGGGGCAGGTGACACGACTATCTGCACGTCAGAGGTGGCAGTTGACAAGACCATCATTACAGCAGAGGCGGCAGGTGACAGAGGGGGCAGGTGACACGACCATCTGCCTGTCAGAGGGGGCAGGTGACACGTCCATTTTTAGGGCAGAGATGGCAGGTGACACGACCATGTGCATGTCAGAGAAGGCAGGTTACATGACCATGTGCACGAATAAGAGGGCAGGTGACAAGACCATGTTCACATCAGAGGTGGCAGGTGACACTACCATCTGCATGTCAGAGGGGCAGGTGACA
>NW_008357701.1:5136-6106 GCF_000622305.1 Nannospalax galili
CAGGTGAAAAGACCATCATTATGACAGAGAGGGGAGGTGACACGACCATGTGCACGTCAACGATCCAGATGATACGACCATGTGCACGTCAAAGAGAGCAGATGACATGACCATGTGCACGTTAGAGAGCACAGGTGAAACAAGATGTGCACATCACAGAGCAGGTGATGGGGGCGGGAGACATGACCATCTGCATGTCAGAGGGGGCAGGTGACACGACCATGTGCACCTCAGAGGGGGCAGGTGACACGACCATCTCTATGGCAGAGAGGGCAGGTGACACGACTATCTTTATGGCACAGGGGGCAGATGACACGACCATCTGCCCGACAGAGGGTGAAGGTGACACGACCATCTTTAAGGCAGAGATGGCAGGTGACATGACAATGTGCACATCAAAGCGGGCAGGTGACACGACCATGTGCATGTCAAAGAGGGCAGGTGACACGACCATATTCACGTGAGAGGGGCAGGTGACACGAATATCTTCTCGTCAGAGGGGTGAGGAGACACGACCATCTGCATGTCAGAGGGGGCAGGTGGCACGACCGTCTGCACATCACAGTGGCTGGTGAAATGACCATCTGCACGTCTGAGGTGGCCATTGACACGACCATTTTTACGGCACAGGGGGCAGGTGACACGACTATCTGCACGTCAGAGGGGGCAGGTGACACGACCATCTGCACATTAGGTGACATGAGCATGTGCACATCAGAGGGGGAAGGTGACATGACCGTCAGCCCGTCAGGGGGGGCAGGTGACACGACCATCTTTATGGCAGAGAGGGCAGGTGACATGACAATGTGCATGTCAAAGATGGCAGGTGACACGACCATGTGCACGTCAAAAAGAGCAGGTGACAGGACCATGAGCAAGGCATAGAGGGCACGTGAAACGACCCTGTGCATATCAGATAGGGCAGGGGACACGACCATCTGCACGTCAGAGGGGACAGGTGACACGACCA
>NW_008357702.1:0-318 GCF_000622305.1 Nannospalax galili
AAATTCAAGCTACTTTGTTCTTTGGCTCTTCAAGTTTGTTTCAACATCTGTTTTAACATCTGTAAGAGTCCAAGTATTTGGCCATCTTAATAAGCATTCAGAAATGGAACATTTCCCAGGCTTTGGATGTGTGCACATGTGTGTGTATGTGTGTATGTGTGTGTGTGTCCCCACATATACACACAAGCACATGAGCCTGCTCTTTTGTGAATCTACTGTATTGGTCACAGCTGACTGTAGCCATCTACTATGACGACAAGATCTCCGGGTGACTTTGCTCTCCTCCTTTAGTTCCCTTTGGGTCATCCCTACCTTAGA
>NW_008357703.1:0-382 GCF_000622305.1 Nannospalax galili
CATCTCTGCCATAAATATGGTCGGGTCACCTGCCCCCTGGGACGTGCAGTTCGTGGTGCACCTGCCCCTCTGACATGCAGACGGTCGTTTCACCCTCCCCCTCTGACTTGCACATGGTCGTGTCATCTGCCCCTTTGACGTGCAGATCGTCGTGTCACCTGCCCCCTCTGAAGTGCACATGGTCAGGTCACCTGTCTGCTCTGCCATACTGATGGTCGTGTCACCTGCTCCTCTGAGGTGGAGATGGTGGTGTCAGCTGCCCCCTCTGACATGCACATGGTCTTGTCACCTGCCCACTCTGTCGTGTAGATGGTCATGTCACCTGCCCCCGCTGATGTGCAGATGTTGGTGTCACATGCCCCCTCTGACGTGCAGATGGTCA
>NW_008357704.1:0-798 GCF_000622305.1 Nannospalax galili
TGGTATGTCTTGGGGATTGCCGGAATCCAGGGGAGCCCCATCTGGGGGGGTCCCTAAAGGCACTGGCTTTTTAAATGATAAACACAGGAGAATTCCAGGGGCTTGATGATGGCCTTACATGCCCCAGATCTAATTGTTTCTTGACCAGTTGATAAAGGTGTTGAAGCTTTTGTGAAGGGAGAGGCCACTGCTCAGTCCATACGGGGTCCCCAGCTGTCCACTGAATTTGGATTACCGAGGGGCAAGCAGTGGTTCTTAGGATTGGGGGTGAACCTGAAAGTGTCTTTGTCTGAGATGCTCAAAGTAGGGGTCGTCCCTATAATTGGGGTGGCTTATCTGGCCCTCTCTGAACTGTTGTTTATATTCTTCTGTGACTAGATCATTATAGAAGGCTTCAAGATCAGTAGTGATAAAAGCCTCAGCCTCGCCCAGAATGTCCTGACCTAAAAGGTTGGCAGTTAGGCCAGAGACCACAAGAGGGCACACTTCTCCATGACTCCTGTTGGGATCTACCCAGGATAGCCAAGTAGCAGTTTTCCATGATGTGGACTGCCGGCCCACACCCAGTAAGCATGGGCCGGGCAACAACTGCCAGGAATGTGGGAGAAAGATGGGAGGTCTTCTGTGGAATTTTGATTGATTCCTGATATGGGGGACTCTGTGGGCCCCTCATCTAGTTTTTGCACCTGCTAGTCCTATAACCTGAACCTGGTCTCAGTGTTTGGCCAGAGTTATTATCTAGTTTGCAGTGAGGCCAGGAAGTGGTGCACAAGAATTTTAGGCATTTCACCCTGATTG
>NW_008357705.1:0-700 GCF_000622305.1 Nannospalax galili
ATGGGGATTTTGATTGGCATTGCATTGACTCTATAAATGGCTTTTGATAGGACAGTCATTTTCACGATATTAATTCTTCCAATCCATGAGCATGGGAGATCCTTCCATCTATGTCTTCCTCAATTTCTTCCTTTAAAGAGTTAAAATTTTCCTTGTAGAGCTCTTTAATGTCTTTGTTCAGGTTTATTCTGAGATATTTTATTTTTTTTTGCAGCTATTGTGAAGGGGAGTTTTCCATGTGCTCTTTCTCTTATTGCTTGTTATTGGTATATAGAAAGGCTATAGACTTTTGTAGGTTAATTTTGTGACCTCCCACTTTACTGAATGTGTTAATAATTTCTAGGGTTTTCTGGGGGAATTTTTGGCATCTCTTAGATACAATATCTTATCGTCTGCAAAAAGGG
Organism: Nannospalax galili; assembly: GCF_000622305.1. Taxonomy (NCBI): domain Eukaryota; kingdom Metazoa; phylum Chordata; class Mammalia; order Rodentia; family Spalacidae; genus Nannospalax; species Nannospalax galili. Next base: position 405 of record NW_008357705.1, read on the forward strand.
ATAATTTGATCTCTTCCAGTGATTACTCCTTTAATTTCCTTCTCTTGTCTTATTGCTCTTGCAAAAGTTTCAAGCACTATATTAAAAAGGAGTGGAGATAGTGGACAGCCTTGTCTGGTTCCTGATTTCAATGGGAATGCTTCCAGTTTTTCTCCATTTAGAATGATGCTGAGGGTGGGTTTGTTGTATATGGCTTTAGTTATGCTGAGGTATGTTCCAGTCCAATTCCCACTAGGACTTTGAATATAAATGCATGTTGAATTTTGTCAAAGGACTTCTTTGCATCTATTGAGATG
>NW_008357706.1:0-390 GCF_000622305.1 Nannospalax galili
TCATCTTATTTACCTCTTTATTAAAAGCTGAGTAATAACTTGTACAGCCAACAATTTTGAAACATATGACGAAACTCTGATTGTGACTATGATATATGTGAAATATTGTTAGTGATTCAGGGATGAAGAGATGACTAAAGGAATAATATGCTTACTACCCAACTGAGAGGCTTCAGAGTTTGATCCCAGCAGCACATACGGCCTTATGCTGTTGTGTGAATCTGTCATCCCAGGAAGCTACAATGACAAGGGTGTTAGGTATAGAATCCCCAGAAACTTTCTGCCCACTAGCCTGATGTATGTAGATGTAAACAAGAGATTCTGCTCAAAACTAAGGAAAAAAGCAAGGACTGACTTCCAGGGTTGACCTCTGACCTCAACACATGCATC
>NW_008357707.1:0-399 GCF_000622305.1 Nannospalax galili
GTGTGTATTGCCTGCCTGTAGATAAGTGCACCCATGTCGTGCAATGCCCACAGAGGACAGAGAGGCTGTCCGGATCCCCTGGAACTGGAGTTACTGACAGTTGTTAGCTTCCATGTGGGCGCTGGGATTTGAAAACTGGGCCTTCTGCAAGAACAGCCAGTGTTCTTAACCACTGAGCCATCACTGCAGCCCCGAAATAATCTATTTTTATTTTTTGTAATCCGTTTGATTTTTTCCTCTGTCAGAATTTTAATTTTTGCAATTCTGAATTGCTCAGATTATACAAATTGCAATATCTTAATTTTGGCTGGAAAATAACTTCTACACCACAATATCTTACTCCCATTATTTTTTAAATATTTTTTTTATTTTTTAGAAGAAGCATTTCATTACAGCTTT
>NW_008357708.1:0-286 GCF_000622305.1 Nannospalax galili
TTTTTTTTTCCTCCTGAAGTTCATATTGAAGGATCATTTTAGGAGGAACATTCCAACAGAGAAGAGTAATGACGAGAAAATTGCCCTCATAAAGTGATTCGAAAGTTATCACTATTGATGTACCACAGGACCAAACACACAGAAAGATCAATGTACACAACTCGGGAAACCGACTCAGAGAACCTGAGATCCACAGGCAGTGATAGTTGTACCTGCAAACCAGGTCAGAAAGCACCGGACGGCTATGGAAAGCAGTTAGATTTCCTGCTCCTAAACAAAACAGATT
>NW_008357709.1:0-427 GCF_000622305.1 Nannospalax galili
GCAATACACGGATACACATAAAATAAAAATAATAAAATATTTTTTTAAAAATCAGAACTATCTTAAAAGTTTCATGCCACTTCCTCCATTGACTTCTTAGATTCTTTTTTTTTCTTAGTAAAAGCAGATATTTTAACACATATTATGGAACACCAAGTGCTACACTGAATTATTTACATGTATTAATTTATTATTCAATCACTCTGAAGGATAATAGCAAGGTAGATCTAGGACTTGTAGTCTTATCTACAATTCTGTAAAGATTCTGTTGGAAAAGAGAAGTTGGTCCTAAAATATTGGTTCGCGTATCTTGAGAAGACATCTTTTCTGATAAGATCCTCTGTTTCTTTTATTTTTTTCATGTACTCTTCATTTGTTTATTTTTAATGGGGCTTTTGGCTACTCTAACATTCCCCCCTCTGAAGAG
>NW_008357710.1:0-271 GCF_000622305.1 Nannospalax galili
GTCTAGGGCAGCTGGTGGCTGTGCCACCCAGAAATGCAAAGGGAGATGGGGGCAGCAAGAAGCCCCAAGGGCTCCTGGGGACTGTACTGAGGAACTGGGTTGGTCTGGATGCAAAGGATCAAGAAGAGGAAAGGGAGGCTGGTGGGTTGTGCAGCCCAGGGAAGCAGAGGGAGGTGAGGGTAGGGCCAGGCCCAGAGCGCTCCTGGGGACCCAAAAAGGAACTGAGTTGGTCAGGATGCACAGGATCAGGAAGCAGTTGTGGCTCCCCAGG
>NW_008357711.1:0-1118 GCF_000622305.1 Nannospalax galili
ACCCAGGTTCTCAGGTTTGCACAGCAAAGCTCTTGCCCACTGAGTCATCTCTGCAATGCCTAAAAAGATTAATAACGAATATCATTCTACGCATATTAATTACCAAAATTATACTAGTCATGGCTTTTCAGCAGGACCTATGGTTTTCATATTAATATGTAATCAAACTAAACAAAGAATATAAAGCCTTCTATATGGGGTTACCCCGTATTTGTGGGCATATATCATTCTCTGTATTATCAACAGATTTATATATTCATTTGGTTCCAAAGTCTAAAATAATATTTTAAACAGAAATCAGAAAATTTTTACGTTGTACATTCTATGGTTTTAAAGTATATATATATGTATATGAATAATTAGCGATAGTTAACACATTTATTATCTTACATATAATAATTACAAACCTGTCCTTCACTGATAACACATAAAGAAATATAGTTTCCAATCTAATCTTAACTCCTATCCCAATTCTTGTAGTTAAGGCAGGAAGGCGCTAGTCTGAGTAAAAAGAGTGGTTAAGGACGGTGATTATCTTATTTTAATATGATTATTAAAGTGATAGTGAACCATTTTCATAATCAGATAATTACATCGATCATGTTAAGCATTATTACATATGATAGTAAAAGAAAATATAGTTGATAACTTTGTATATACCACAATATAAAACTTACAAGTGTCTATAGTTAAATTTTTTGGCACATTTATATGCCCATATATAACTAGTTCTGAATTAATTAACAAATACCTTTATTAGTTTTGATATTTTCTGTAAGACATATGATTATTATATATGTTGAGGCATTGCATCTATGATTAGACAGCAAAGTTATGTGATACTGAATTTTAGATTTCAAATCTATCACTTCTGTTATCTAAATGAATGATTTTAACTAATAAATATTCCAAAGTTGAGACTCATTGTTTTATTATTTAATTTCTTTTTATAAATAATTGTTCCAATTAAAAAATAGTTTTTGTGCATTTCAGACAATAGATTTTAATATAATTTAGACCCCCCTCCCCAATCCACACCTCCCATAGCCCCCCTGCCACTGATTAACATGCATTCTGTCAAATATTCTAAGTCCTATCCCATCAACCATTTGAATCCA
>NW_008357711.1:2984-3144 GCF_000622305.1 Nannospalax galili
ACTAATACCTAATTTTCAAAATAAATCCTCAGTGTTTCCCTCTCCAATTTTATATCTGGACTCTGAACACTCAATGTAAGCCTTTCAAACTTAAGTTATTTTGTAGCTATTTATGTGACCATGTAGAGGATTACACCCTCACATGGTGATGTGATATTAT
>NW_008357712.1:0-3328 GCF_000622305.1 Nannospalax galili
TTTTTATTTTATGAGTATGAATGTATTGCCTGCATGTATGTGAGTGCACCCGTGTCTTGCAATGCTATGAAGGTCAGAAGAGGGCATCGAATTCCCCTGGAACTGGAGTTAAGGACGGTTTGTAGCCACCATGCAGGTGCTGGGGATTGAACCCGGGTCCTCTGCGAGAACAGTCAGTGCTCTTAACTGCTCCACCATCTCTCCAGGCCCTGGTCTGTTTTTTTTTTTTTTCTTGAAGCTCGCTGTTTCTTGGACTGAGCATATACTGAGTTCTGGATCTTCTGTCTACAGAGATCCATTTTTGAGTGGCTGTGCCTTTAATTCTGCAAAAGCCAATCCAATGATTCCCCTTTGATGGATGCTCATTTGATAATTATATATATTTAACTTTCATAAGTTTGTGTATACACAAACCTGTGCACACCTAGTATTTTTTTGGTTCCATTCCTCCCTCGAGAGAACCTGTATTAATACAAATATCCTCCAGCCTGAGAAGAAAGTGACTCATTGGATTATATAGAAGTGAGTTCATTGTGTCTGCCTTTATCCATATATGCCTACAGTCACACTTTTGGAGGAAAGCAAGAAGTCAAGTACTTTAAGGGAGATTATGCTAGATAATTCCAAAACTGTAACCACATAGGCTAATTCTTTTGAAAAATATTTTTATTTATGTGGATGGGTGAGCGATAAAAACCTCTTGAGTGTGTAATATAAAGATGGGTGAGAAGGGGCAGATAGATGGTGGTCAGGAAATAACACTAAGCCCTTGTTATTGAGAGTTAAGCTGGAGGGGGAAACATTTCCTCTTACTTGGTACAGAAAGTGACATTTGTGCTAATTGAATCACATAAGTTTAAATAATGAGCATATCTAGGAAGATCCCCAAATCTTTAGAGCTGGTCCTCCTCTCTGCATTTATCAGCACAGTGTATGTACGTGTGTATACAGGGAGAAGAGTTAAGTGTCACATGATGAGAGAAAGCAAATGTTCTTACTGGCAAGCAGGAACTGTTTTTATGAACGTTTTTTTAAATGATTTTTGTTCATTTCATGCAATATATTTTGATCATATTTAGTCCTCCTCACCTACCTGCACTTCCCCTTACAACTCCCATCCTTTTCCATGTAGTCTGTTAAATACTAAACATTTATATATAGGTATTATATATGTATAGTATATACAATACCTAAAATATATATGTATAATATATGCAATATATAAAATTATATAATATGTATTTTGGCCTATTGAGTCAAATTTGTGTCACAGAATGCCACTGAGTGTGGTTCCATCCACTGGAGCCTAGTTGACCTACTCAGAATCATACCTTTAGAAAAAACTGATTCTCTAAGATTTTTGAAGATTTAATTTGAATTGGAAAAATCCAAAATTATTATTTTCTCCAAAATGTTGGAATAATTCACATTGCATACATATCATGTCTCATATCTTTTGCTAAACTCAAGGGACAGCATGGGCATATGTCATGTACTTTAATGTAGTTCAAAACCTTAGAGAAATACTATCATTAAAAATAAGTTAGTTATGGGGCTGGAGAGAGATGGCTCAGTGGTTAAGAGCACTGACTGCTCTTGCAGAGGACCCGGGTTCAATCCCCAGGACCTACATGGTGGCTACAAACCGTCCTTAACTCCATTTCCAGGGGAATCTGAAGCCCTCTGGGAACCATCCTTAACTCCATTTCCAGGGGAATCTGAAGCCCTCTTCTCACCTTTGCAGCATTGCAAGACATGGGTGCACTCACATACATGCAGGCAATACACTCATACACATAAAATAAACATAAGGTATTTTTAAAATAATAAAAATAAGAGCACATTATCAGTTAGAAAATAAGGTAGGAAGAAGATTGACATGTATCTGAGTAGAGCACATTAAGCATCGTGTGCAAAGTAGTAGAAGAGAAATTTTGGTATATTTGAGCAACTAAGAAATAGGCTGTGTATAAAATATTTCTCAGCAGCATTTTAAAAATCAAGTCTGTAACATAGAAGAGTGTTATAGAGCTCAGAATTACCATCAAACACACAGGCACGCACAACCATGCACTCATGCACTCACCTACACATGTATGCACGCATGCACACAGACACATGTATCAAGAGAATATTTAGAAGAAAAGATTCTGTAACAAATGCATCAACACTCAAAGACAGAAGCCTGCAAAGGAGAGAGAGAGAGAAAGAGAGAGAGCTAAACCCAAAAAGTGTAGCACCATCTAAGAAAATACATTAATAAAGTATTGTTGGCCTAGTCTGTTTCGGGATCTGAATGGGCAAAAATTGAAATCTATTTGTCAGATTTAAGAATTAGAATGGGTTTGGTGACTTTTGGAAGCATAATTTTAATGGGTTGTTATGGGCAAAGCCAAATTGATGGGTTGTGGGTGCATGTGATGCCATAAAAATTCAAGATCATTTGTAATAGTTTTAACTAGAAATCAAACTAAATAACAGCTTGAGCATGATAAGGGCTACAAGATCTCGATGGAACATTTATAAGAAAATATTTTCCTGTGTTGAAATTGAAATGTCCAAATTTAAAAGCATATTTGTATAATGTTGCTGTTCTTTCTATGAGCAAATTACAGAAACAATCTATTATGAGTAGAATTTCATGCTAGGACTTATTAGAATTCATTTATTCAACCAAGGTATATCAAACTCCTTTGATATGACAAGTGATATCTTTTGAAAATTCAGACGCAGAAGACTGTGTCCTTATTCTCAAAATTGAAAGGTTGTAGTGGACTGAGTCATGTATGACAGGTCTTGTCATACAAATAACCATTACTCTAAATTTCAACATACCACAATAGCAGTTTTGGTCTGATTGGAAGAGAAAGCCATGAGTCTGGTTACAGAATGCGTGAAAAAAAGATGCACAATAGCAGTACGCTTGTCTCAATTTTGATTAGCCAATTTAGGTAAATTGATTTTTAAGCCTTGAGATAGAGGAGGCTCAAAAAATTGAAGGAGCTATTAAGGAAAGAACAAAAGGATATTGAAGAGTCTAGAACTGCGAAACACCCTCTAGCATGTCAGCAGCAATGGTGATAAATGGACCATTCATTTTCTAGAGCAGTAATTGTAACATGATTGATATCCCCTTGTAGCATAGGTCTGATTTAGAACAATCCATGAACTATCTCACAGGTCTTTTTAAATTTTCAAATATAATTGAGAATCTTGTGTTTGTAGAATGTGGTGGCATGAATTTGTAGATACAAAGAGCAAACTAGAAAAAAGCTAGATTATTTTTAATATTTTAATTGCACTTAAATATAACCTTAGGAATATGTCC
>NW_008357713.1:0-1785 GCF_000622305.1 Nannospalax galili
ATCATATTTAGACCATCTCTACCATTCATACCCTTCATAGACCCCCTCCCCCCTCCAGATTTCTTGTATTCTGTCATATATATTAAAGCTTATCAAGTCAAGCTTTTTTATCCAGATCTCCCTCAGTGCAAGTTCATTCCCTTGAGTCAGCCTATCAAGAGTCCTTCCCCTAAAGATCAACTCTCCTGCACCCTGCAGTAATCAGTTGGCAAGAGTTCCTTGGTTAAGGATCAGGCCTGATCATTAAGACAAAAATGAAGCATACAACTCAGGAAATGGGCAGAAGGTAGCATCATTTTAAAGAGAGCTTTACCACACTTAGAATGCCAGGTCCATTATTAAAAATGTATAGCTGCACAAATATAGCTCAAAATCCCTTTCTGTTGATTTTCTATAGATATGCTTAAATGAGGGACCTTACATGAGAGTTAGAAGTCATATACTTAGAGAGAGATGAAGATACAAAATCACCAGGTACAGCAGTAAGACATCTTAGAGCATCAGGAACCAAACCCTGAAGTTTCCAAATATATCTGAGGATCACTGGTAAGGAAGCCTAAAATAAGTTAAATCAGATGTGCTTTATGGGAACTCAAAAAAGACATAATTTGTACTGTTAATTTATCTAATATATAGCACAGTTAATGACAGTACTAGAGAGTAGAAATAGTTGTGTTAAGACATTTAAAACAATCCCAAAATAAGCATTATATGGACTCCTATTTTGTTGAGTGAGGATATTAGAACCAAGTCTATAAAAACCAAGTGTCTCATATGCCAATGTCTGAATCCTTTATTAAATCAGGAAAGGTATTTTCATGTCTGTGCTTCTGAGATTGAAGAGGAGGAAAGAGGTTGGGATGCAGAGAAGCCTGCCTGACCCTTTTCTTCAAAACCACCCAGAAATTTTCCACAGCAGGATTCACCTGGAAAAGTTGCAGCTGTGTAGAATACATGGCGCCCTGGGCAGCACACTCTTGCACTTCTGCTTCCCGGTTAGGTTTATGTTATGGCTTTAATCACTGTGGGAGGGGTATTCATGTACTGTTGACAGTAGTAAGTGGCAATGTCTTCCAGCTCTAAGCTGCTGATGGTGAGAGTGAAATCTGTACCAGATCTACGAGCCACTGAACCTTGATGGGATCCCAGTTTGCAGTGTGGATGCACCACATATCAGGAGGTTAGGAGCTTCCCCTGATTTCTGCTGATACCAAGCTAACCTGCTACTAATGTACTGACTGGCCTTGCAGTTGATGGTGACTCTGTCTTCCAGAGATGCGGACAGTAAGGAAGGAGACTGAGTCATTAGGATGTCACATCTCACACCTGAGGGGAGAAACATACAACAGACACTAAGGAATGTTGTTGCATGATGTGTCTCTTAAGAAGCCACAGAGCACTGGCCACACTAGACAAAAAAAAAAAGTCCCCTGAATTTCCCTTCCTTACCTGAAAACGAGAGCAGCAAAAGCCCCGGGAACTGAGAGGGGTACTTCATGTCCATGCTGTATGCTGATTAGAACTAACTCGTTCTCAGCGTGTAAACAGACTATTATAAGTCCCCAGGGAAGTGGGATGTGTCCAGATCACATGCAAATCAGCAGAAACTAGCAGGGTTTGGCCCAGCTGCAGAATTTGGTTGAGCTCAGTGTTCCCCACGTGTCCAAGACAGACAAGAACAGCACAAGTTTGTCTGTAAAGATCACGTTCCTCTCCGTGGGACAAAGCACAACTTTAAACATTTGATTCTATGAATGCTCAGGTATTTTCCATACTTTCTATTTC
>NW_008357713.1:2050-2649 GCF_000622305.1 Nannospalax galili
CTGGCTTGCTTTGAAAGTCTGAAGAATACTTCTGCACTGCTGAGGAGTGCATGATCAGTGTGAGACCATCCTTAAGGTACACCCTCGGGGGAGAGGGGGGAGTTCCAGGTGCCTTTATGAGCTTTGTAACACCTGCAATAAATGAGTCCCTGCTTGACTAGGCTCGCCGTTGCATCTGAGTGTCCCCTGGTAATGGGAGTGGAGTGGGCTGGCAAATGGTGTGCTTACTCATCCCCAATACTCACCTCACCGGGGGTCGCGGGTTCAAGTCCCCAGCACATTTGCTTGCTGCAGCCAAAGTACAGTCCATAAGGTGTTTCCAAATGAGAATCATGATACTGGATGCTCAAATTGGATGTTGAGGAGGGATGGGATTTAGAAAGGATTCAAATGAAAAATTCCCCTGAAATGAGCATCCCAAAGGCCAGCTATCAACAGAGAATGGCAGGATTGTGGGAAAGAGAAGCCAGCTCATTCCCAAGAGCTGGAATAACACATGAACATTTTATTTGTGTTTCATTGCAGGCTTCAGCCCTAATTATTTAATTTCTAGCTCACATGTTAACAGGCCATTTTCTCCATGTTCATCTTCTCTCTTG
>NW_008357713.1:3345-3852 GCF_000622305.1 Nannospalax galili
TTCTTCTAATAGTTTCAGGGTTTCCAGTTTCACATTGAGGTCTTTGATCCATTTGGAGTTGACTTTTCTGCAAGGCGAAAAATAAGGATCTAGTTTCATTCTTCTACAGGTAGAGATCTGCTTTTCCCAGAACCATTTGTTGAAGATTCTGTCTTTCCTCCATTTTGTGTTCTGGGCACCTTTGTCAAATATCAGGTGGCTAAAATTGCATATACTCAAGTTTGGATTTCCAATGATGTTCCATTGATCTATGTGTCTATTTTTGTGCCAGTACCATGCTGTACTTAGCCCGGTTAACGAAAAGAAAGAAAGAGCAAACCCAAACCAACAAAATCAGAGATGAAAGGGGAAATATCACAACAGACACCCAAAAGATCCAAACCATTATAAGGGAATGTTTTAAAAATCTATACGCTACTAAATCTTAAAGTCTAAAAGAAATGGATGGATATCTGAAATCATGGGAACCTCCAAAGTTAAACCAAGAAGAGATCAACAGTTTAAACA
>NW_008357713.1:4584-5852 GCF_000622305.1 Nannospalax galili
ATAACAAACCCACAGCCAACATCATTCTAAATGGAGAAAAACTGGAAGCATTCCCATTGAAATCAGGAACAAGACAAGGCTGTCCACTATCCCCACTTCTCTTTAACATAGTACTTGAAATTCTTACTTAGAGCAATATAACAGGAGAAAAAATTAAAGGACTACTAATTGGAAAAGAAGAGATCAAACTATCCCTTTTGCCAGATATGATACTAAACCTAAGAGACCCCCTAAATTCCCCTGGAAAACTCCTAGAACTGATCAACACTTTCAGTATAGTGGCAGGTTATAAAATCAATCTACAAAACTCAGTAGCCTCTCTATATACCAATAACAATGAAAGAATACAGGGAAATGCTCCCATTCACAAATGCTGAAAAAAATTGGAATAAATCTGATGAGAGACAAAAATGATCTCAACAGTGAAAATTTTAAATTGTTAAAAGAAAGAGACTGAGGAAGACATCAGAAGATGGAAGGACCTCCCATACTGATGGGTTGGAAGAATTAATATTGTGAAAATGACCATCCTAGCAAAAACAATATATAGATTCAATGCAATCGCAATCAAAATCCCCATGACATACTTCACAGAATTAGTAAAAAGCATCTTTAAATTCATATGGAAGCACAAAAGACCCCAGATGGCCAAAGAAGCCCTAAGCACAAAGAGGAACGCTGGGGGAATTACTATACCAGATCTCAAGGCATACTACAGAGGAATAGTCAGAAAAACAGCATGTTACTGGCAGAAAAATAGACAAATCAAGGGAACATCACTGAAGACTCAGATCCGAGTACATGCAATTTCAGCCACCTAACATTTGACAAAGGTGCCAAGAACACACAATGGAGGAAAGATAGCATCTTCAACAAATGGCGCTGTCAAAACTGAATCTCCACCTGGAGAAGAATGAACCTAGATCCTTATCTTTCACCTTGCACAAAAGTCAACTCCAAATGGATCAAAATCTCAATGTGAAACTGGAAACCCTGAAACTATTAGAAGAAAATATTGGGAGTAACTTCCAAGATATAGGTGTAGGAAATGATTTTCTAAATTGGACAGAAGTTGCTCAGTATTTAAGGTCAGCAATCAACAAGTGTGACCTCATTAAACTAAAAAGCTTCAGTACAGTAAAAGAAACAAAAAAGTGAAGAAAAAAACCACAGAATGCAAAAAATCTTCACCAGTGACACATCTGACACAGATTTAACATCCCGAATGTATAAGGAACTCAGAACACAGAGAAGCAAAAAAGTAAATG
>NW_008357713.1:6071-10387 GCF_000622305.1 Nannospalax galili
AGATCAAGAAAACAAATGATACCAAATGTTGGAGAGGATGTGGGGAAAGGGGAACACTCATCCCCTGCTGGTGGGGCTGAAAACTTGTTCAACCCCTATGGAAAACAGTGTGGAGAACTCTTAAAAAACTACAAATGAAAGTACCATTTGGCCCAGTTATACCACTCCTTGGCATATACCCAAAGAACTCATCCTATTGTAGAGACACATGTACATCCATGTTTATTGCTTCTCTTTTCACTTAGGAAGCAACCTAAGTGTCCCTCAGTTGATCAGTGAAATGTTGTTCATTCATACATTCGAGATTTAGTCAGCAGTGAAGAAAGATGAAATAATGAAATTTGCAGGTAAATGGATGGATCTAGAAACTGTTATACTAAGTGAAGTAACACAGACTCAGAAAAACAAATGACATATATTCTCCATCATATGTAGATCCTAGCACCAAATACTTTTAAATTCCATGTCATTTTAATAAGGTGATGCTGTAAAGCAATCTCTACTACATGAAATAATGACCCTCATCATGACTTTAGCTGTTCCTTATTGCTAAACATCGTCACAATTGGGCTTGTTGACGGTTGTGCTAATTCAGTAAAGGAGGGCCAAGCAGGGTCATTGGCCCCTCACTGGAGTATGCAGCCACTCTTCCAAGCCAACTGTATATAATTTTCCCTAATCACACATGGTTTCCTGGATTTAGGGAGAGCTAAAGTATACAATCTTGGGAAGGCTAGGAAGAGAAGATGTGACCCATGCAGGGTACAGGCTTTCCACTGTGCATACACTCAGGTCAAACATACACCTCAGCAACCATTCAGGTATCTCCATAAGTAAGCTCAGTAAATCCATTGGTTCCCCTCTAAAACTTCAATTAAACATTGGCTTGACACTAGAACCTTAAAAGGGACTAAGCATTGCTTAGTATCACCAGGGAAAGAATTCTCACAACAGATGGAAAATTTACTCGTTAATATTATTATGTGTCATAATTATTTTTTAAAAAGAAAATGATAATATAAAACATGGTCAAAGGATATGGGAATGGAGATATTTTCCAAAATAGAAAATAAGAGAAAGCCTAAGAAAGTGATGAAGGTCTGTGTAGGTTTGTTATGCTATACAAAGGATAAGACAAAAATAATACACACATACTCTTAAAATTTCTAAGGCCATAGTTTGTTCAACTAGTTTAAGGAACAAAATACATATTTAGTCAATGTTTATCTGAGAATATTTGCTTTTTTACCCAAGCTTTATTTACATAAAATATGGTAATTAAAATTACCAGATTGGTGGAACTAATCTTATTGGAAGTTTAACAGCCATACTTTGAGGCCTATAATAATGTGGTCAGAGGAACTTAAAGGAAATTTTTTGCCCCTGGCCCTCCAAAGTTGACCAATTTTCAGATTATGGAACATCTCTCATACTGTCATGTAATTGTGGTGAATCACCTGTCCTCTTGTTCAGGAAGGCCATGGAGACCCCACAAGATGGTCTTGAACCAATGTCCAGAATACAAAGAGGAGGGTCAACTCAGAGGAAATGTCTCATCCATGCTTCCAAGTAAAGCCAGACATGGTCAAGTAGGACCTTTGACTTATCTTCCCATAGATGGAACTGGGAAAAGAAAGGAGTCAGGAGCTCCTCTCAAACCCATGTGACCCCCGAGGAACACATCCTCAAAGGACCTTAAGTATAAAAATAAATTGATTTATTTGGGGCAACTGTATGGTCTTATATGTACCAAAGGAAAATATAACCATAGAGTAAAGTTAACGGTATATTTCTTTAAAAGTTCAAGGGATTACACATCCCAGACATTAGGCTTAAATCCATATAAAAATTATTTTGACAATTATTTCTCATTGATGACTTTGTTCCTAATCAGAAATTGCTGCTCAGATGTAAGACTTCAAATCTTGGTCTGCAGTATTGTAGTGCCCACCTGTAGCTAAGGGAAACAACCCGCTATTGTTCTAAAATGATGGATAAATTTATTTTCTCCCCCTATCTAGAAGCCTTTGAGAGTGAACTGACAATGATTCTAACCACTCCAACAGCTATCAAAATACCTGAAAGCAAATCCTGAATCCATCATTCTCGAGTCCAGCCTTGGAAGACAAAAGAAAAATGAGGAGGAACCCAATAAAGGGGTGCTGTGGGAAGCCCTCATCAAGACATTCCAATGGATTCTCCTATGAACATTTGAAAATTTCCTTTTTCTGACTTTTTTCTAGTTCCCTGTCTAGATCTTGTAATGCTGATTACTCTTCTTGCCTTTATTTCTTCACACCCCCTATTCATTAGTCAAGGACTTTCTTTTCTCCCTACAGATAAGAATTATGCAATTTGGGAGTCTTTTAGATAGACCCACTGAAGGGGTAGCGGATTGCCTCACCCTGCATCCCTGTTCAACATGGAAGACACCAGAGTGGTGTGGGTTCCAATTCCCAATCAGCAATTTGTGTAGTCTCTTTGAGGATGGTGTGATAAGAACAGGAGGTAGGAATTCGCTAGGCAGTTAAGGTAAAAAAGACCCCAAAGAAAATAGCCAGTTTCTAGGCTAAAGGACAAAATGCCATTGGGCGTCTTAGCAACGTACACTCTTCCAAAGGCCAAAAATGACAAAATATTTGTCATTGCCTAATCCCTAAAAGATTTTAGGTTACCTCTTCAGAGGTAAATGTTAGAGTAGCAAAAACCACATTTAAAAAAAGAAAGAAAGAAAGTAAGAAAGAAAAAAAGAAAGAAAGAAGGAAAGAAGGAAGGAAAGAAGAAAGGAAGAAAGGAAGGAAGGAAGGAAGGAAAAGAGTGAGAGAGAAAGAAAGAAAGAAAGAAAGAAAGAAAGAAAGAGAAAGAAAGAAGAAAGAAAAAGAAAGAAAGAAAGAAAGAAAGAAAGAAAGAGAAAGAAAAAGAAAGACAGACTAGCTAGTATATGAAGTTGTCAGAAAAAATGTGATAGGGAAATATCGGAATATTTGGAGGGGAGAGAGTGGGCATAGATTTGATCAAAACACCTTATATGCATGTATAAAATTCTCAGTAAAGTTTTTTTTAAAGTTTAAAAAAAGTTATGCAATTTGGGAGTCTTAGATAGACCCACTGAAGGGGTACCCCAATTGCCTCACCCTGTTTCCCTGTTCAGCATGGAAGAAGCCAGAGCAGTCTCTGTCCTGATGACCTATCAGCAAGTTGGGTAACCGCTTCAGATGATGGTGTGATAAGGTAGGAATTGTCTAGGCAGCTAGGGTAAAAAAAGACCCCAAAGAAAAGTAGCCAGTTTCTTGGCTAAAAGTAAAATGTCCTTGGGCCTCTTAGCAACATACGTTGTTTCAAAGGCCGAAATGACAAAAGTATTTGGGAGCTCTAATCTAATCCCCAAAAGATGTTAGTTTTATCTATTCAGAGGGGATATGTTAGAGTAGCAAAAAGCATTTAAAAAGAAAAGAAAAGAAAATATGACCTTAGGGTTAAGCATTTCACAGATACTTTCTGCATTTGACCAGTTTGGGGAATTCTAGAGTAGTCTCCTATTATTTTAAAAAGAAACTTCTTTGATGAGGAATGAAATGTACACTGATTTCCAAATATGAAAATGCATGTTTATATGCAAATTATATTGCTTTAGGGATGTGGCCAAAGTAGGTTTTTCTCTAGGATTTTGACCTCTCCAGCCATGTGTACTGAGCTATGTCTACAGCACTACACCTAAGTTCCCTCTCATTGAATCGGCCTTAATTCAAATTAGAAAGGTGTTGTGAGTCTTCATGGATGGGTAGGACTATTGATTTGTTTTTCTCCCTTGGGAGTTTGCATAGTACTCTCTGGTTGTGAGAGCTAGTCTTCAGGGAGGTAACTTCCTTGTTAGTTCCATCTCGATTTTACCAAGTCCTGTGTCTAAAGTGTTGCCTGTATTCAGCAATAGGGTCTTACCTTCAATTTCTGGGAGGGGATAAAGGATTATGGCTATAGCCTCTGTTATTTTTGGAGTTTCTTAGACTACCCTGAATAAATACTTGAAAGGACATTTTACTTGCCCAGCCTGTGTTTTTTGTTATATATCCTTCAGCTGTACACATGCTCTCACATATTTGTTGTATGTGTATTTTTCAGTAGTACTTTTACCTAGTTCACTTCACTCTGGTTTTTAATACCAACTAAGTATTATATGTCTCCTCTTACAATCTCTGTATAACTCTCCCTTCTCCCTCCCCAGTTAAAGTAGCCCCCTTTCCCCATTTCTTTCTTAAATACATCTATCTCTTACTATCCCCATCTCTCAAGCTCCTTTTTTCCCTTTATCCACATGG
>NW_008357714.1:0-245 GCF_000622305.1 Nannospalax galili
ATTAGTAAGGAAGAAAGGGGGGAAGTGGGGGCACTTTAAGTGGGAAAACCACGATAGAGGGGTGTGATGATACAAGAGAGAAACAATGCCTAGCTAGTCACGAAAACCAGAGAGAACCATATTATTCCTACAATCTACTGACAAATTATACATAACAGCTCAAGAAATATATCTCCAGATAATGTTTATTTGAAACCAACTGGTCATTACCTAAGATTTATCTGCATGACACACAGTAATTAAAA
>NW_008357715.1:0-432 GCF_000622305.1 Nannospalax galili
AACTCATGGAACCTGGAAAAGAGCAAAATAGAGTTGTAGCTCCTGTCACAAGCCACCAGTTTAGAGTACTCCTCAAAAGCTATTTCTGTCACAAAGCACTGTGCTATCGAGAAAGACCACAGAAAGACAAGTTTTAAAACTTTCATTTTTTACACATTATCCACACAGAGCCATGCCAGGCTCAGACTCTGATAAATAATTATGCAAACAGACATAACTGCAGGATCCAGGACAAGGGTAAGGATACAGTGAGGTAAAGGAAAATAAATAACCTGAAGGAGAAGAATAGTAGTCAACAGACCTTAAGAAGGGAGATTTGGATAAAAATTGGGTTAGATTAGGGGAGGGGGGAAGGAAGGGTATATGAGGGTTACAGTATGTCTGTTTTTACAGGTTTATTATTATTATATGATCAATCTAGATTAGGTCCCC
>NW_008357716.1:0-608 GCF_000622305.1 Nannospalax galili
TAGAATAAAGTAAGAATTTATGCTGTCCTATAGATGTGGCATAAGTAGTTTTTTTCACTGCGATCTATGACATCTCCTGCCATATATTTGACCGTGTTTATACTAATTCATATGCGTTCCCTCCCATTGATTGGACCTTAATTCCAATTAAAGAGCTGTTGATCCCCCATAAGATGAAAGTGTCACTACCATACTAAGAGCAATAAACATATTCCTTACTCTTTTGAGTTTCATCTTTTGAGAACTCTCTGCTTAGCTCCTTGCCCCAAGTTTTAAATGGGTGGTTTATTATTATGATTTTTTAGTTGTTTGTTTATTCTAGATATTAACCATCTCTCAGAAGTTTAAGCTCATAAACCTTCTTCCCATTCAATAGGTTGCCTCTTGATTCAAATAATGATTTAGTCTTCTGTATAGGAGCTTTTTAGTTCCATGAGGTCCTATTTGTTGATTGCTGAACTTAATGCCTACAGTGTCTTTTTCAGAAATTCTGTTCCTTTGACTTTAAGTTCCACTGCATTCACAAGACTCCCCTCTATCAGTTTCAGGGTATCAGGTCTTATGAGGAAATCCTTGATCCACATGGAATTGAATCTTGATCATGGTGA
>NW_008357717.1:0-1444 GCF_000622305.1 Nannospalax galili
TTCCCCAGTCTGCCACTGCAAAGTTGTGCAAAGGCAGTGCATGCAGCTATGGCTGTAGTACACTTCGGTCAATAAATTACTCAGCTGACATGCTCCTTCAGCTTCATCATCACCCTTTCCTCCTCTATTTTTTTGTTTATCTATTTGTGTAATTTCTGGCTGTTTGTTTTCATTTTCGAGTGGTTTGGAGGCTTCCTTTAATGAGTGCCTCCTGGCCAGCATCCCACAGAGTAAGGCCCACATGGCTGTGATGCCGGACCAGTGAGAGAAAGGAAAGCTGTCATTAGCTTAACACGCTCCATTTCCCTCTCCAAACAGATTTTTTTAGTGTAAAGTTTAAATTAAAAGGAACTAGAAATGATATGGTTACTTATTTTGCCCCAAATAACACCGTGGCTGGATGGCTTGAAAATCAATATGTTTAATGTTTTCTTAATTCCCTGATCATACAGAAAGATAAGTTGCAAGGAAAATCGTCTCTAGACAGAGTTTTACTCCCTATAGGAACTAATTAGAAAATAAAAACTAGAATTTAAAAAGAGAATTATTGTTACAGATGAACAACCACTTAGCTGCAGGATCCACTGTCTCCTCTATCTAAAAAGATACTCCCTGGGTGAAGTTTCTGGATAAACTTGTTCATTGTGATTCAGTTATAGAAAATTGAATAACAGACATGCTGCTACTGTTGCCTTAGAATTCAGATTTGCTTACACATACACTACACAATAGGAAGACCTCTGCAAAGCCTGCCTGTGTTTAGCTTGATGTGCCTTTCCCTGGCACCGACTGTATCTCCTCAGTATGTATGATTCATCTCCCGAGGAAGGATTCTAGATGTGTGTGGCATTTCTATAATGGGTGGTTGCATCTCCCCCTGTAGGTGCAAACCTGAAAACCACCTGGCAAAATTTTGCACCAGCCTGGAAGTTATGAAAGGGAAGGTGGACAGAAGCCTTTGGAAACCTGCCTCTTCCTGTTTGTTATGACTCTGGGGACACCCGATGATTCCCCAGGCTGCCACCTCCACAATCCCCTCTTATAAAAGAGCAGCCTACTCTCAAAGGTCTTATCAGAACCTTTCCCCCACGTAGCTCTTGCTGCTGCCTGTCACCCCTGAGTACACAGCTATCAGCTGCCAACTGGTCCCTATCTATGACAAGCTGAGATATGCCAGGGTCAAACAGGAAGAGAGGGAGGGGAAGAGGAAGAGAAAGTGGGGCAGTTAAAAAATAAATAAATAATAATTTTTAAAAAGCCTACACTAAAAGACATATAGTTCTGGTTCCATGTTTAAGCTAATGGTACCATCCCAATTTCCAAATAACCTTGACTGGACTCCAAAGGAGGAAAAAATAAATAAATGTGTATTTGTCTTGGCTTATGACATCTTTCATGGATAAGGAGGCAGTGAAGCCCAAAGATTAGCACTGAACTCAGGGCC